>NC_056526.1:65154296-65311556 GCF_019175285.1 Sceloporus undulatus
TTGGATGTTATGCTATATCCTGCTGCTCTTTTGTGCATGTGCAAGATGCAATGTAGAAAGCAAAACCTGAAGAAAAAACTAGACAATGGTCTTCAATGAAATTTGAAATCACAGTGGGACATCCTAAAAGTTCCAGCAAACTGAAGGGGTGGTCAAAGTAGAAGAAATGGCAGGTGAAACAACATTTTGCTTTGCCCTTTAAAAAACGATCAATGCCTACAAAGCTATCCATGTTTTCACTGTCTCATTTTTTAGCTTTTTCTTTTTTATTTTTGCCACTCTTCTGATGTTCCTTTAAATCAAGAATTAACAAACTGCTGCTAACTGGGAAAAAGAGGCCTGACAGATCTATCCTACTTATTATCTCCCATGTCTTACTTGCAAGCCCACTCATAGCTTGCATTTCTTTCACTTCCAACCACTCATCATTTATTTCTATTTGAAAGTTCTCAGAGTGGCTCAGCCACAGTTTAAATCACTCAGGTTGGCAATAAGGCAGTGCTTTTAAAACTACTGCACCTTGTTTCAAGTAGAAATCTGGGAATGGTGGGTGCAATTTAATGAGCAAAAGGAACAAGCCAGTTAGTGAACAAATCTACTGTTTCCCTCCTGTAGCCCCTCATCCCAGAATGAGCATTCCCATTTCATGGGCTTTTTGCTTTTAAAATTAGTTCTCTCAACCATTTTCTTTATGCCTTCGACAGATTGTATTCAGAAAAAACAGATGCATTTGCCATTATTATATATGGTTTGACCTCATTCACCACTATGTTTTTCCGTCCTTAAACATTATGCTCATCTTTGCTTTCCTTCCCCACAACGAAACAGGCAACTCTCTATATATTAAAGTGAGACACGAAATTGAATCTGTAAGTTTTAAAAAGACAAATATAATCTCAGCTAAGGTTACTAGAAAACAGGGTTAAAGTCATGGAGGGGGCATTTTTCTTTTCCTGCTCTGAGCCTGAAAAACAGCTGGTATTTATACTGGGAGGAAATCCCTGATCAGCACCAACAGGGGGATTTCTTTCCAATATAAGTAGTAGCTTTAAAGGAATTTTCCTCACGTTTGTATTAGAACAGGAAAATATTGTCTTCAACATCCCTTCTGCAATTCTAGTAATTATCATTACTCTCGGCTGATGCTACTTGTATTTTTCTTTTTAAAAATCTGCAAGTTGTAATCTTCATAACAAACAGGGATAGTGAAGAGGAGATTAATGTAAAGTAACACTGTGGTAAGAGACAATTTACTGGTGATATAATATTGGGTCATCAAGGAACGGAAAGACCAACCACAGAACCTTGGCAATGGGGTCATTTTGAGATCTTAACCACACTACCTCAGCAAAAGGCCTTGGGAGGGAGGACCCAAGTGAAGCAAAGGAAAAATGTCTATACTTATTGTTCACCCTAAGAAGTCTCTCTCCAAAATAAAATTACTTATGCACATTCAGATTCTGGTAGTAGCTACATCAATCTGCACAGACTGTCAGTGTTAGTTATATGTGAACAAATCCTTCAAGAAATAATTTTCTAAACTTAAAGTACTAATACAACTCCTGATTATCTACTTAGTTCTACACTGGAGAAAAAGACAGAAACCTACACAAAAGTAGTATCTTCTTCCATTTTGCATATTCATTACTAGTACTATCAATACCCAGACCTTTAACAGTTGTTACCTGATTACTATAATGCTCATTTCAGCACTTCTCTGGAATTTCAAAGAGAGTAGCTATCTTGAGAATTAAAGCTTTGTATCCTTAACACCTCATCAGCATTATGGCCACACTTTTCAGATGTGATGCATTCATCAATCAAAGAGAGCTTACTAATAGCATAATCAAGGTACAGTCTCAAGCAGTTAATTTAAATGCATATCTGGCAAGCTTTATCATGAGCTGCCAGTACAATCCTTGTTCACCACATATCTAACATATCAGTCAGACCAAACGGCTACATTTTAAATATATCATAAACAAAGGCTGGTTTTAAATAATGTATTTTAATTCTTTTTTATGCTGGCACTGTATGTGAACTAAACCCAAAATCCTCACATGGATGACCAGAGATAGGGATTAACAAAATAATCCCAATTTGAACAAACGTTATGAAACATGTCCTTGATGGAAACAGAATGTCCTTTCGTGATGTTATTACTGGTAAATCACATTTATTCATATCTCAATATAGCATCTGCTATGCTGTGCCAAATCACAAAACCTTTACCCCAAGACCCCCAAAGACTTATAAATGTTTGTCTATAGTAGAAAATGTTAATTACTAGGTACTAACCTTCAGTATCAGTAGCACTGCTGATGACATTAGTCAATTTAGCTTTCAAACTTGTGTAAGTGACATGGGTTTTCCCTTCGCTGTCATATCGGCCAGTTCCTAGGGATACAACACACTGCAGTGGCACATTTGGCCAAAGACATTTGCACTCATGCACTGCTAAAGCGGTAGGATTATTTAACAGCAGCCCTCCATCCTGTGAATCAAAACAAACCATCATTCATAAATACATTGCTAAAATATTACAAGATGAAGTTTTATTCACTGACAAAAAATTTACCATTGTCATATACAGTGTATCCAGCACTGTATAATGATGACAACAACACCCACTGCAATTATAAAGCATAGATGAAACACAATCATTAACAGGCCCTGCTCTAAAAATAAAACTGACAAGAGCTGGTAAATCATCAAAGGCTGGGAAGAATAAAAGAGTTTTTGCCATGTGTTTAATCTGCAATAGCCTGTGCATGTTTTGTTTCTGGGGCAAGTTTATACTTGAGACAGTGGGTGCCATTACAGAAAAGGCCCTCTTCCTGACTGTTGCTTGCTGACCATTTAAAGGATGCAGCACAAACATGAATATGATATGGAAAATATCTCCCAGGTATTCACAGTTCAAGTTGTTTAGAGCCATGTACGTTCATGCTGTAAACTTAAACCCGTCTGGCAACCAATCAGTTCTTTCAACAATAGTATCATGTGGCGAAAGCGAGAGGCATCATACAATTTTGTCGCCATTACATTCTGCACTAGCTGCAACTTCAGGACCATGCTGAGAATACATTTTAATGGTTGAGATGAGGTCACCAGTGCCTAGATTATTGTGAATAAACTATCCCTGTCAAGAATAGCTGTAAGAAGACTCCTTGTCATTGCAGCCACTAGAGTACTAGTGACAGTGACGTTACTATAAGCAGTTCTCTTAAATCACATTTAAATATATCATAAACAAAGACTGGTTTTAAACAATGTATTTTAATTCTTTTTTATGCTGGCATTGTATGTGAACTAAACCCAAAATCCTCACATGGATGACCAGAGATAGGGAGAGGCGAGAAATAGAAATAAAAATTTATTATTATTTATTCTCAATTTGTTTACCTCTTGCCATCAAAAAGTAAATAACATGCTATGTCACAAATATCCTTTCTGCTTCTTGGAGATATAAACCAACAGTGAATGACAGTCAAAGAGAAGGTTATTTTTACATACTGGATATGTACAGGGAACTGCAGCAGAGCCAGTTTTCAGCCCCATAGTTGGCTACATCACTTGAGAATAGCAAACTTCCAATTACAACTCGGGAGATTCTTATAATGTCCATGTTTAGGAGGGTTAAGAGTGAGTAAAAAGATAAAATATCACTCTAGGGCAGGCAGCTTGCTATTATTCTGGCATCTGGGGACAGAAATATCCCTCTTCCCAAATGGTACAAAGTGAGGGTACAGGACTTCACACAAAAACCCTGAGGCCTGCACACAGCCCACAGACAGTTTCCCACTTCTAGTCTAGTAGCATAGATACTAAATGTCATTATTACCACTATTCCAGAAGTTCTCTTCTACTGTATGGGAAATTTCTATCTAAATATATGTTGTATATTAACTGGAAATAGTCACTGTGCAAATAAATAAATAAGATTCACAAATTACAGTACTTATCTTTATCCAAACCTCTTGGATACAAGCCCCAGCAAAACAGAACAGCTGTAACTTTAGAGGACAACAAAAAATATGAAGATAGCTGCCATTCAGAAACACAGAAGTGAGTACAAGGGAACCTGGAAGTAGTTAGCACTCTGGCTTGTTTCCCTCCCAATAAGGCAGAGAAAGAACCCACAACTTGTTCTAGGGTTTCTTGGTTTAGCTTGTTTGGAAATGTGGGAACAAGCCAGGCCACAGGCTGCTGCTGGGTTCAAACACAATAAACTACATGGAAAATTCCCTAGTTGGTTTAGGGTTTCTGTTGCAATGCAGACATTCAATATGCACCAGCATGCTGCTTGTACTCAACCAGTATTCCCATAGTTCCCCACCTTACTTCTATGTCCAAATATGACCACTGGTCAGACTACACTGAATAGGTGTATGTGCATATTTTGCAAGTTACAAATACAATGCAGCCCTCAGTATCCACGGGGGATCTGTTCTGGAACAGAAACACACACCCCGTGGATACCAAAATCAAAATGCTCAAGTCTGTCCGCGAAGGAAGGAGAGACGGATGGAAAAAAGGGGGAGGAAATTGGCTAGTGTGCTCTTTTTCTGCTTTCCTCCCGTCTGTGAACTGCTTTGGGCTGGGTCAGGAGAAAGGGAGGGGCGAAAGGAGGAGGAGAGGGAGGGAGCAGTTCTTCCTGCCCCAAGATGGAGGATGAGGAGGTGCCACTTCTCCAGTCCCAGAGTGGCGATTGCATCAGCATAATCCACAACACTCCATCTGTGGGCTCCTCCACAGCCTCAGGCCTGCTCAAAAGTTCCAGCAGCATGGCACGGCATGGCACAGCTAGCAGTGTCAGGCCAGGCCAGACTGCACAACCCGTGGGGCAGTGTCTGAAGAGGAGGCGATAGCAGAGCCCCTGAAGATGGAGGAAGCGGCATGGTGTGGCGTGGCTAGCAGCGCAAGGCCAGACTGCACAGCCGCCAGGGAGCACCACTAGCAGCGCTAGGCCAGGCCAGGATGCATGGTCACTGAGGGAGCCAGCAGAGAAGCGCTCCTTCTTCTCTGGGGGAGTGCCACCTAAGAGGAGGCAGCAGAGGCCCTGAAGGCAGAGGAAGTGGCTGCAGTGGGGGAGGAGGCAGAGGTAGGGGTGATGAGGCTGCTCTAAGAGTGAAAAAGAGAGGCAGGTTTGCGGCTCCTGGTGCTTGCCGTAAGGAAAGGCGGGGAGGGGGGACAGACAGGACCTGGACTTCCACTGTCCCTAATGGCGGTGTGGCCACGGGTACGCACCATCATTGGGGACAATGCGGACTTGCCCTCTATGGATGCTTAAATCTGCGGAGAGCAGGGATACAGAGGACCCACCGTATTCATCTCAAAGTCTATGAGTAATTCCCTACTGGAGAATTGGTCAGATGTAGAACCATTATTGAATAACCATCACAGCATACACAACCCAGGGAAAGTCTGGTATTAAATAAAACAAATGCAGCTGTGGGGAACATTAAATCCTTGCTCATCTGCTTCATTGAATAGAAAAGGCCTTTTAAAAGGAAACATGTCGCTCACAACACAATACAGTACTGTAGAGGTGAGAAAAATGACTTCTGAACCTTTGCTGGAAAAAAGGCTATTGTCTGCTTGCCTTTTCTAATCTATCTAATCTTTGCCGTTACATTTCAAATTGATCTCCTGCTATCAGGAGATTAGAAGTAACTGATTACAGAGAGAACTGCACTAGAAATCTACTGACATTTGAGGAGAAAATGACAAATACAGCCAGCTGCAGGGAGTGTGCTCCATTTTTTTTATTGGCATGTGGACCACTTATTACTTGGCACTTTTAATATTTAAGACCAACTTCAATTTCAGTGGTACACAAAGTGTTGTGTTTTGCCTAGTGTTAAGAAACCCCTCTTCGAATTTTAAATTCATCTCATCCCAAGTACATCCAAATCACATTTATACTTCCAACTATAGTGAATTCTTTATTTTAAAAACAGAAACTCTTTTCTACCACAGCTGCAGTAAATAAAATAAGGATACAAATCATTGGCTCAAAGAGAAAGTCCTTTCACTGAGCTTTTAATACAATCTACAAAAGCTTTTTGAACTCTTCTTGGACCAACCAGTATACTGTGCCTTCTGCAGAAGTAAGAAAAACAGTAGCCTCTTAGTACATATTTTATAATTTTGGCTGAGATTTACCTCAGCTCCACATAGAAAACAAGTCTGTTGCTATATTAATAAACGCATTGACTGGAGTTTCAAACATTAATTTTAAAGCTGAAGATAGTAAATATAAATGGCATACAGTGGAAGCCAGAAACATTGCTTAAACTAGACTGTAAAAACTTAAAGTCAAGGGCAAAAGAGGACCATGCAACTCATATTAACTACCAGTTTCAGGTGAGGAAAATGGTGCAGTTCCCATAATCTCTCACTCTTGGATACGCTGATGGGTGTTATCATGGTCCCCATTCTTGGTTTAAGAGTATGATTTACGTGCCCAAACAGATCAACAAGTAGCCATTCCACCTATTTTTTTAAATTAAATTAAGATGTTTTTACAAACAATATACACTTTAAGAAAAATCAATCAAAATCCCCTTCTTCCCCACCTATTTCCCCCCACCCACCTATTTTCCCTTCCCTACGTGTTCCCCCTAGACCTCTTCCCACATGGGACTTCCAGAGAACTATGTCTTTAAAGGTGTGATTTGTTCTTGTCCTATTATCTACTTCGGTTAATATCACAAATTAAATTTCAAATAATCCTCAAACTTAATGCTTAACAGAGTTCCTTTAGAAATTGAAAACTAAATTATCTAACAAAGTCTTCTCTTATATTTTGTTCTACGGGTTTCTAGTTTATGCACCTATTCATTTTAAACTGAGGATAGGAATTACGTATCTTTGAAGATGCTGTTGGACCACGAGTCCCAGTAGCCTCAAGCACCATAGCTAAAGGTGTGGAATGTTGGAAGTTGTGGTCCAATAATATAGGAAAGACCTCATGGTTGCCACCCCATTTTAATCAAAGGGCATAAGTTAAATTTTGTATTTGGTTATTTTCATTTTCCCTCTGCTGTTTTATATTTCCTCTAACATTTATACAATACACCCAAGTTACCCTAAACCTTAGCTCCATTTTACAAAGGCTTTTTATGCCCACACACCCTCCCTTTTCCTCATCCTCTATCCAGAAGGCTTTTCTTTTTAAGCATTACTGGCATTGGTAGGATGATGATGGTGGGTGGCAGCACATTTGAAGTAAATAATATAATAAAGAAAGAAAGCTTGAATTGGAAAAAAGCAGGAATCTACTCTAGCATTCCTAGTATAGCAGTGTCTCTCTGCCTGGAAAAGGTGAAGTAAATAAGGATCCATTACTGATTATGCATGAACAGAAAAACAGATCAACCTGTCTCATCAACTAAGTCCAGCTTATTTTTTGGCCACCAAAATGAAAATCATAACAGTCGTGGTTAGTAAAAGAAAAGATCATTTTTGGATGCATTTTGGACAAAGCGTCCAATTGATCTCTAAGATTCAAAATGTTTGTGTTAATTTATGGAACAATTAACTGGTCTGATTTGCATTACACATCTGCTCAGTTTTTGGATAAAAAGTTTGCTGAACAACCACTCAAATTTCCACAAATTTCTTTAAGGAGATGTTTTTCATAAACAAATGGCAGAAGATCTGACATTAATAAATAATCACATGCCCTAAAGCACAAAAAGTTCAGAGAACTCATCTTTGGACATGTAACATATTGTGCAGTTTGTTGTGTTCTCTTTGCAAAATCTAATTACATCCCAAAGTGTGGAGTATACCCTTGAATAGCCATTTCATCTAGATGTCAAGGGAATATTTGCTAAAACTTTTGGGTTGCTAAAAGACTGAATATGAATGTAAATTTTCACAAGCTGACCAGAACTAGGACTTCCTAAACATTAAATATTACATCCTTAGATACTTACATCATGTGCAGGAAAACTACTGTATCTATGAAGACCCTTCACTTCAAAATGAATAATCTGTTAACAAACATCCACATGAAGTGTATGCACAAGTCTTGGGCTTTACTGAACTGTGTGGCAACTGGCCAAAACTGACAAGCACTTCATTTCACTTATTCTCCAGTCACTTCTGATGTTGCCTTTCCTTGCCCCCTATTTTGTCTTCTCTGTTCTTTATTCTTATTCTCTTATTCCAACTTTTGTGTTTCTTTCTTCAGTACTCCCTAAATATAACATGAGCCACCCCAACTTCTCTTTGTAGTCTTGCATTCTTACATTCATCCCATGCCCTGCTGTTGCCATCAGCCCACTGGGAACAGTTAAAAGATTTAATCTCTTCTATACTACTACTGACTTGAAATTACCTTCAATTCTAACCAATCAACCAAAAAGAAGAAAGAAAGGTGGGGGAGGGGGAAGAAATCAGATAAATTATTTGACAGTTACAACAATGGTACCATACAGCTTTGAACTCCAGGGACTTTCTTGTATTAATAGTATCTGCTTAGTTTTAGATTAAACTAAATGTCAGACAGACAACTGCCAAAGGAAATTATCTACACCACTTGTTTGAAAAGAGCCCATTTTTAAAAGTGTGTAGGAAACAAGTTACAGGGCAGAAGACTGCCACTGATAACTTAGCTTTGATTATTTCTTACAAGCTCAAGAAAAGCTCTCTCTTTCTCTATAAAAGAAATCCTACTTTATATGCTTCACTGAAAAGCAGCATATGATAGCATGGGGGTGAAAAAGACAGGAGCCTTCCTTAGAGGTAAGCTCCAGTAAAAGTAACCCATTAAAGATACTGATAATCAGTTCTGCTCAACTTTGTTCCTTTTATACATATCTTATTTTCCTTTCCTTTTTGTGAAGCACTGAAGATTTCCCCATTGTTCATGGTGAATGTCAGGAGGCAATAACACAAATAATGCATGCAATTTGCTAATTCCTATTCTTCCTGAAATTTAACAATTCAGTATCTAGTCTGGGACAAATAGTAACATTTTTAAGAATGCTTGACAGCTGCCAGGGTGTATGGCCTTGAGAAAATGGCTATGGTCCACAAGAATCAAGGGGAAAAAATACACTCATTCTTATTAGAAGGGGCTCCTAAATTAGATTTTAAGACTCTTGTTTCTTATTTTTAGCAGTAGTTCACATTTAAAATTCCTGATAACATACAACAAATGGGGTAGAGTTTCAACAGTTGTCATACTGCACATGATGCTCCCCCTCTCTTTGTCCTGAACACAGGGTTTTGTTTTTTTCACTACAGCACAGTGAAGTTATGTGAACTGAATACCAGGGTACTGAAAGATGTGATTTAGCAAAGCCAATTCCGATACTTGGAGCTTGCTGCCTCCATAGCAACCATTTCACCTCAATGCCTGTGCAGACATGCTTTGCATTTCTAGTTCATTTTCACAGACTTGCTCTGTTGTTTACCTTCATTGTATTCACAAAAAGAAGACTCTGAACTAGCACAAGAATACTGGAGACAATGAAGATCTGAATTGACATTTTCCCTTGCAGATTTTGCCTTTTTTTCCTAAATTAAATTCAATGTTATTATATTTAATTCTGCAAGTCTGTTCAATGCAGAAATATCTTTAACAAGAACTATATTCTAAAACAAATTACTTCCTACACCAAACTCAATGGATTTTGTATTTTTGCTAATGGAACTAAAGTAAGACTGAACACTAATAGTATAGACTTAATTTCAGTAAATATTGTGTAGTTTTCAAGTGTGGTTGCATAAGCAAGGTGGGTTATTGCTACTTTTGCATTTTTGATGGCAAGTTTGAGGAAACTGTGGACTCCAGATGCCATTTGATTTAACTCTCAGCATCCCTGACCACTGACTAAGCTGAATGTGTCTGGCAGGACATTATCTGGTAGGACATCACGTAACTTGTGGTCTACTTGGACTCCTAGATCCCATGTGAAAGGGATCTAGGAGTTCAAGTAGAACACAAGTTGAACATGAGTCAACAGTGTGATGCATCAGCTTACAAGGCCAATGCAATTTTAGGCTACATCAATAGAAGTATAGTGTCTAAATCAAAGGAAGTAATAGTGCCACTCTATTCTGCCTTGGTCAGGTCCCACCTGGAATACTGTGTTCAGTTCTCCCACAGTTCAAAAAGTATGAGGAGAAACTAGAGAGTGTCCAAAGGAGGGCAACTAAAATGGTGAAGGGTCTGGAAACCATGCTCTATAATGAACGACTTAGGGAGCTGGGGATGTTTAGCCTAGAGAAGAGAAGGTTAAGAGGTGATATGATAGCCCTGTTTAAACATTTGAAGGGATGTCATATTGAGGTGGGAACAAGCTTGTTTTCTGCTGCTTCAGAGAACAGGACCCAGAACAATGGAAACAAGTTGCAGGAAAAGAGATTCCACCTAAACATTAGGAGTAACTTCCTGACAGTAAGGACTGTTCGACAGTGGAACACACTCGCTCAGAGAGTGGAGGAGTCTCCCTCCTTGGAAGTCTTCAAACAGAGGCTGGATGGCCGTCTGTCAGGTATGCTTTGATTGAGAGTTCCTGCATGGCAGGGGTTTGAACTGGATGGCCCTTGTGGTCTCTTCCAACTCTATGATCTGGAATGCACAGGTTTGCCAGCCCAGTTTAAAACACATTACTATCACTACAGCTATTTTACATTATAATGAAATGCTTTTTGAGGCAGAATTAAAAGTCGTAGACTGCAGTAGGGGGAAAAGACAAGGACTGCACCTGATCCATTATCCCATCCTCCTTCAGCCTCTCCTTGCACCCTGTACTCCGGAAGACTACAGAACCTTCCAGAAGCCAGTCGAGGGCTACAGTGGTGAAAGGAAGAGAAGGGATGAAATTTCTATTGTATGGGCCAGTGCATCATCAGATTGAGGGCATTAGAGAAGAATGTTTCATGTCCTTTTTAAACTGTGCAAACTGCAAACTCATACTTAGTTGTCTTATCTACATGGTAGATTCATTTACAGCTCCCTGACATTTACAAGTACCAAATCACTGTTCTAACACTTCTAAGATCTCTGGAGATCTAAACTGTCTTCTCTTTCATGTTTGAGGGCAGCAATAGTCACAAGAGATGGGTGGGGAGTGAAAGTAAGACAGGATCACAATAAGTTCAAAGAGGAAAAAGAGGGGCGGTGGTCTTGTAGGTAGTGATACTGTGTCTGGACTGGCAGCTGACTATGCCATCCAAATTCCACAGTTGCCCTCAGCATACTTTTATTCCCTGCTGTATCCCCATGCTGGAATTTAATATCATGGCAGCAAGGCATGGGACACATTCCTAGGAGAAAGCACTCTTGTCAAGTTCCAGGATTTATAACTAGCCTAGTCTGTTACTATCAGATGAAATCCAGCACCCTGAGCTCCATGCCACAAATAGAAGAAAGAGGGAATTGCACCCTTTCATACCTCATTCCTCAATTTTAAGCATAAAAGTCCATGTGACAAAAATGTCTCTTGTGCTTTGTTAAGCTCTAATGTTTTAAAATCAGCCTATACATGTGTGAATCTAGTACTATCACTCAAGCATGTAGTGAGGGGGCGGGGCGGGAGAAAATAGTTAAAATGTGGCTTTAAAATGTACAAGAACTCAGGGTTTTTATTTTCATAATATGGAAACTACTATCTGTATATCACACCAGATATGGTCCATTAAGTGAGCAGCTGCACTATGACAAGGAGAAGGTTGCACTGCTGATGTTGGTGGGAGAAGGCTACCAGCTCCAAGCTGCCATTTTCTCCAGTGCATGGTTTGGTCCTAGGTACTAAATTGGTCTGAGATGAGTGCCTTGGACAAATGTCTGTGCCACAGGGGAGTCTAAGCCATCTTTTCAAGCACCACTTGACTCTAAGGACCACCAAAGGAATTTGAGGAAATGATGGCTTGGAGCTATTGTTACTCTTCCAGTTTCCAATGTTCTTCCCTTTCCTCCCCATTACTTGCATCTGTGGCCACTTTCATCTCGCTACAGCTACTTTAGCTAGTGGCATAACTACACCTGTGGAACAAACACGATCAGGTTTTGGAGGAGAATTTCATGTATACATACTGGAAATAAAACACCTAAGTTTCAAAAAGGGTATTTTATGACATGATATTTTCAAATTGTCCTATTTTTTAGTTTCAATACAAAAGGTATGAAGGTGACAGAAACATCAGCCTGAATACATACTGTCTGAAAGTGTTCAGTTTGTAAGATGTTTTTCATTTACAGTTAGAATAAGTCTGTTTAACAGTTGACAGTGTGAACTTTGGATTATATGCCTTTCTGAAATATTTCAGATGCTGACTAAATATTGTTCATATGGTCTTTCAAACAGTGGCTTAATGAAATGACTACTGTTTTAAAAGAAATTCTAGCATGTTACAAAGGCGCTCAACATTTGCTTCCCTTATCAAACAAAAAAGAAATTATCTGGGGAGAAAGATCTCCAGTTCCTCCACTGCCAGGCTTGCAAACATCACAGAGATAAAGGAAAACCTAGGTAACAGCACACTGGCAGTACTTCATGGTAAACTGACAAGTGTGATTTTTCACATGCTGGTAACCTTGACAGTAAGTGACAACAATCAGTATGAACATTGGTTTAGCAGTTTTAAGTTACCACATTTTCAAAAGAGGGAGTAAGGAGGAGAAAAAAACTGACTCCTGCTGTAGGATTTGTGGCAGAAATACAATTTTAAGTTCAAAAATTCACTGTCTTTCACCATTGTGGAGTTTCAGAACAAGAAAAAGAACAGAAGACAACTCAAGTGGCCTCACGCCCACTGCTTCAGTATCTATCTAAACAAAAGGAAAAATTAGAGGTTTTGAAAAAATACTAAAGCAGCTGTGCCTGTAAGCTTCCCCCCCTGAAGAGCATTGCACATTTTAGAGTCAGAGTGAATGTTTGTGGAAAGTTTATCCTTAATGCTTAGGTCCGTTTTTGTGTACAATTCATATTTGTGACAATCTATACATATACAGTTTGGATCAGACTGTCTGACTGTATTTCCCCGTATGAACCGGCACAATGTTTAAGATCCCTATGGAGGAGACAACCATCAGTCCTATCAGCTTTAGAGTGATGTTTGGAGTTTTCTTGGTGATTGTTTCCCAAATCCCTCCGACAGGCTAGGCTGCTCTCCTTTTTGCTTTCCACATGCTGGCAATTGATGATGTTTTAATTAATTGGTTATGGCAAAATGATTCTTTAATTGGGGGCTAAAATCATAGAACCGCAGTGTTGGAAGACACCTCAAGGGCCATTCAGTCCAACCCCATACCATGCAGGAACACAGAATGGCAGATAGCGATCAAGCCTGTTTAAAAACCTCCAAAGGAGGAGACTCCTCCACACTCAGTGTTCCACTGTTGAAGAGCTCTTACTGGCAGAATGTTCTTCCTAATGTTGAGGTGGAATCTCTTTTCTTGTAATCTGAATCCATTGCTCTGGGTTCTATTCTCTGGAGCACCAGATAACAAGCTTGCTCCATCTTCAGTACTGTATAACATCATTCAAATATTTAAACAGAGGAAGGAAGACCACATGCTAAATGTCTAGACTCAATCACGGAAGTCACAGGCCTGACATTATAGGACCAAAGTAGAGCAATGGAGGACAAGAAGTCTTGGAGAGGTCTCACACACGGAGTAGCCATGACCTGTGTTTCACTTGATGGCAGTTAACAACAACAAATTATGTTTCAAGATGTGATGTAAACTACCTTGGGTCCTGCCCTAATGGAAATCAGAATATAAATGAATACAGTACAGTTACATTTCAAGTCAGCATGGTGCAAGGTTGTTTTTCCCTGTGCTCTTAGTATTCACTTGCAACACTGATTTAGGATTAAATTGAGAGGATGTGGCATTTTCTTTTATCTACTTGCATCATATGCCACAAGGCATTGGAGAAGCCTTGATCATTATGCATATCTCATAGTGGGTGGTATTTCAGTCTACAGTGTCTAGTAGCTCTCAGCTGCTGTGACAGTTTAGTGATTCCAGATTCAACTGAAAGATCACAAGAAGAAGCAGTGCCGGAAACAATTTTTGCATCAAACTCCAGATAGAATAGGAATACAGATCCTCTTAACCCTGCTACCCTCTAGTCTGAAAATCACTTCATAAATTTTAAAAATAAATTCTCCGTATTTTATTAAAACTAAAAAAGGCTAACTACAGTGTGCCCTCCCCTTACGCGTATGCTGAAACCCCATAGGAAGTAATGGGATTTGTGCTTGTGGTGTGGCAGCGGGCGTGCACGCCATGGGCATGTGCCCCATTAGTTCTTCTAGGGCACGTGAAGGGCTCTTCTGGTGCAGCTTTCAGCATAGGCTGAAAGCCGCGTATGGTGCGGGTGCACTGTATAAGGTAAAGGTAAATGTACTCAAAGGAGAAAGCAGATAAGCCTATCTCACCAGCTACCCCAACATGGGGGGGGGATTATTAAATCTGGCCACCAAACTAAAAATCATAAGAAAAGCAAAGGCTGCTGAAATAAAAAATCATCACTGGATGCATTTTAGAAGTCTTTAGGACAGTAGTCTCTAGAACAGTCTTTCCCAAATTTGATCCTCCAGATGTTTTGGACTTCAAGTCCCAGAATTCTTGATTGTTGGCCCAACTGGCTAGGGCTTCTGGGAGTTGTCCAAAACACCTGGAGGAAGAAAGTTTTGGAAACACTGCTCTAGAAGGTTCAACACGTTTTCTTTACTAATGTAAACCTCACCTGACTTGGTTGTTTCTTTCCACACATGCATATTATAAGTTTTGAATAAGAAGAATACAGAAACATGCTGAACTGCTCCTTTTTTGTGTGGTGTAGGACCCTCACTCTCTATTCTTTTCATGTTATTTTTGCATCTGATACTAACCTTTCTGTTAAAGTAATGCCCAGGAACATATCTGCTTAATTAACTGAGAAATACTTGTATTCCTATCATTGTTAACTCATTTCACTGCTGTAATTTTTATTGTATATTGTTTTTAAAAATGTAAGTCACCTTTTGGTATGGCTGTTGAAAGGCAGGGCAGATAAAGCTAACACAATTGAAATTATAGCCTACATGTTGGACACCTGTGTGTTTTCAACAGGAATTTATTCTAATCATGTTAAATGATGACTCTGTGGGTTCTATGGCCTAAATCCAACTGTTATCCCGAACTAAAGTACACGTTCCAAATCAACTGCTGAATGCAAATCAAGAGTGAGATAAGTCCTATGATTCAATGGGTCTATTCTAGCTGGGGCTAGCAACTAGATTCATGTCTATGGTATTACTTTTCTTTACTATACCATTTTGTATGTGTACGTAATGGGGACTCTCTTCACAGATCGTTTTGCACAACTGAAATTCAAGGGCATCCATGAGGTTTTGAATTACACAGCAGTGCCACAGAATTGTCAGAACTACAGTCGGCCCTACTTATACACAGATTTCTTATACACTGATTCAAGCATCCACGGTTTGAAAATGTTCAAAAAAAGTATACATTTCAAATATCAAACCTTGATTTTCCATTTTTATAAGGGACACCATTTTGCTATGTCATTATATTTAATGTGACGAGCATCCATAGATTTTGTTATCCACGGGGGATCTTGGAACCAAACCCCAGCATATAACAAGGGTCCACTGTATTTGGATATTGCAAAAGGTTCAACACAAGAAGCACAAATGCTCCCTGCTCCCAGTCAAAGGACCTTGTTAATTTTTCCACATTTGAGAATCACAAAATTGGAAGAGACTCCAAGGGCCATCTAGTGCAACTCCCTGACGGGAAATGTTACCATGTTTCACCCACAGTGCCAGTAGCCCCCTTCAGAGGAGCTTGGCATGACCTGGAGGCTTCCAAACCCTCTGAATTAAGAGTTCTGTGTCCTTACCCCGACCATAAGGGGCACGGAAATACCCCCAGGCTGGCTTTCTCCCTTCCCCTCCCTCCTTCCCTCTCTCCACAAAAGCATGATCCCTTTTGCCAACACCTAAAGAGCCTCACCATCCCACAATGCCAGGACAATGCCCACTTTGGTTTATGGTGCAGAAAAATCAAAAGTAGCAACATAGGGTAGGCAGGAAGGAGACAATTCTGGCTTATAGCCTATCAACAACTCTCAAAAATTTATTTTGATAGTTGGGCAAGACATACCAACCTTGATGTTTGAATCCTTGATGTCTGACTTATAATTTTATAATCAATATGAGCTCATACAGTTCTTCTCATTACTCCATTACTTTATCCTCTCCTCCTCCCTATTCTACCTTTATTTGCATTTATACATAATAAAGAAACAAACTACTTTAAATGATTCTTTTACTTCCTTGTAGACAAAAACAAGGGACTGAAATTCCTCATGTCCTTTCTTCGTAGATTTGCTTTACTTGTAGCAAATTAGTGACATTTGGAACAGCCCTTAGAGTCTCAACACTGTCACACATCAAAGAACTGGTATACTTAATAAACTGATTCATTAGGCAGGAGGAAGCGCCAAAGACCATGAATTTTTAATGCCATGTATCAAAGTGGAAAGCAATGATTAGCACTATCATATAATCCTCACAGCAGACTCCCTACCATTATGGTTTGTCAACATACCTTGAAATATGTAGAATGTGTGAAAGATCACACAACTGTATCATTTTTGTTATCAGGTTAAATATTCTACAAAATAATAAGGCTTTTTGAATTACCTGAAGTCCATAAGGCAGGGTAAACAATGAAAAATTATCTACTGCATTAACTCCAGCCACAAACCTGTGGTCAATATGATTTACTCTTGCTTCCCAATGTACAGAATATTCTCCCCCCCCCCCATCTATAAGCAGACAGAGTGTACACCAGCCCTGCTCAAGCATTATTTATCAGACTTTCCTGAACATGGAAGCAGGGAAGCACCTACACCTTCTTCATTCCTTCCTTCACAAAGAAATTGACATGTGTGAATTTCTTGTTTGTACAGAGGCTCTCCAACATAAACAACAGATCTGCTTGCAAAGAAACCCTCCAAGTGAAAAGGAGTGTCTTCTCTTCAGATGTTTTATTTCCCATGTGAAGAAAGTGATGAGGGTGGAGACAGAGCTAGACAGTCTCCCATTTCTGTGTTGGGCAAAGCAAGATGAGCAACACCTGGTCAGGGCTAGAGTTTATGAGAAATCTGCCTATACCATATATGTACAATACTTTAAATTATTTATTGTAAAATGCAGGACGTAAAATAATCCACATACTTGTTAAATTTGATTTATAATTTCATATACCACACTATGTGTATGATCTTAATTGCCATGCTCTTGAGTTCAAGCATCCACTACAGAGTTCTAAACGTTTAAACAAAAATAAAATAAAAAATAAAATAAAAAGTACTAACCTGATGAAGGTCATTACCCAATACATACTCCTGGAAGTAGCCTGGGGCAGCAGATGATGCTCTGATAGCTTGCCACAGTTTGTACTGGCAGCCTCCAAGATAGTGAGACTTGACTCCAGGGAGATGATTATAATTTCTAAAAACAAAGGCTTTCAATGGTGTCCCTCTGCTAACAACGGTACTTATTGCAGCCACCTAAAATGAGGAAAGAAGCATTTATGTTGATTTGGTAACAGCACTATAAACTTCAACAGGAAGAAACATGATGTATGGCATTCATTTTTGCAGACTACATATATTTGTTTCAAAAATATAAAGTATCTGAAACAAAGTATGAGTCTCTCTGTGTGTTTGTGTGTATACACACTCTCAACAAAAATCAATAAAATTGAACTTATTAATTTCCTTAACAGACAAGATAAAATATAAGATAAAACTTAAGGATATTTAAATATGTTTGGACTAGGCTCTTCAAAAATTATTTTCACCCAGAAATGCTTTAGGATTACAAATGTATTTTTAGGGAAACAAAATGGGATACAGCTTGAATGTTATTTCACTGAATGTTACATGAACAAATAAGCTTACTAAAGATATTTTTGAGATTACTAAAACTACTACAGGTAAAGAAACCTGGACTCTTTGCCAGTCTGGCTGTGATGTGGGAAGTACGATTCCCCTGGGTTGTTACTCTTGGCAAAAGGCTGTACCTAGGAACAGATCTCTTGTAGATATTACCTTGTCTCTGCAGCCATGATGATAAAAACACTGCAGCGTAGTCTGCCTAAATCTCCCGAAGACACTAGATCCTATCTAACCTTTGAAGCTGTACAGGATCAGCTTTGGTTAGTACTAGGATGGGAGACTGCCCATGAAAGCAGGTGCTGTAGGTGATATTTCAGAGGAAAGAACTGACAAACCACCTCTGAGTAATTCCTTGCCCAAGAAAACTCTATGAAATTTATGGGGCCACTGTAAATCGATGGGTGACTTGAAGGTACATATACACACAACATAACTAGTGATACCCATAGAAAGCCAACTGTGCAATTTTTAGTTGTTGCTGCTGTTGTGTGTCTTCAAGTGATTTTCAACTTATGGTGACCTTAAGGCAAACCTGTCATAGTATTTTCTTGGAAAGATTTGTTCAAGAGGGAGCTTGCCTTTGTCTCCCCTAAGGCTGAGAGAACGAGACTTGCCCAAGATCGCCCAGTAGGTTTTCACAGCCAAGTGGGTATCCAAACCCTCATGTCCAGAGTCCTAATGCAATCTTCAAACCACTATATCACACTTGCTTGTAGATTTTTATAATTATGAGAATATGTGCAAAGGAGATGTTTAGGAAGCTTATTTTCTAATCAAATAGTATATTAGGTGCGCCTAGTCATGGAAATTACTTGGCCCTTGAAGGACATTGATAGATCGAAGAGCAACTGAACCTCAAACCTTCTTTATGTCAAGTACAACCCAAATATGGTGATTTCCCTGACTCCCAACCTTGGGAACCACCACCTTACAGCACATCTATCTTATCAGGATGGTGTTTACTGGCTCTCCCATTGCTTTCAAGCATTGAACTACTTTATATGTAACTTCTTCTGATCAAATGTCATGGCAAAAAGAACAAGTAACATCAGCATACTGATGGCATCCTATTAGAAATTCTTTGATGATGATATCCAGCTGCTTCATAAATGAATGGAACAGCAAGTCAGTACCTTGAGGGTCCCTACAGTGACAGTGCCAGGGGGTTTCATATATAATCTTTCAATGCTATTTTTTGACATATACACATGAGGATAACTACTATTAAACAGTGTCCCCAAAACCCAGAATTAATCCAGAAGAATATAACGATCAATGTTATCAAAGCTACTGCAAATTCCAGTTAAAAATGATAGGCTGGCACTATTTTTCCAATTTGTCATCCATTATAGCAGCCAAAGTTGCTTCAGTCTAATAACTGGAGTGGAACTCAAACTGGAATGGATCTAAAAAATAGATTCTTTAAGAATATCTGGAACCTAATTATCTCAAGTATATTACACAGCCCATCCCCACGAGATATATGTCACAAAGCAACAGTTATTATAAATCTTCAGATCCAGAGAAGATACTTCCAGGAGTGATACCATTTCCTTGAGGAAAATATGGACTACCCTCTCACTCAGCATTTGGCCAGAGATCATGTCTTATATGCACACACTCTATCAAACTGGATTTTTTAAATGTGGAAGCAAACATTATTTTTAGTTCATAGTTGGGAAAACTGAAAATGAGATGGTAAGATCACAGCTAACAAAGTCTGAAAATTGACAAGGTACAGATATTTTTAATTTCTTCCCTTTTAAGAAAGAGGTGTTACGTTTCCAAAACTATTGAGTTTTATGTTGGTAATACATTTTAATTGTACTTATGCATCTTCAGCATCCACATACTACACAGTAATGGCTAATATTTGTTTTTACAAGATAAAATCAATACTGTATATCCTATTTTCTCTGACTCAGAATTGAGAACAGTGAGATAATTAAGCTATCATATGATTGAAAGAGCAGAATGAATCCTTTCCTGATTTAAATTCACCCCTAACTATAATGCCTGAAGCATGCTTATTCTTCCATTTCTGCTCTCCCAAGAAGGGCTTTTTAAAACTCTTACTCCACTATTTCAGCTTGCTGAGCAAAATCTCACAAGAGAGCTAAGCCCATGACAGTGATAGGTGGTTAAAAAAAACCTCTTCTCAAAACAGTCAAGTACTCCAGAGATTACAGGTAAGAGTTAACATGCTACCATTTCCAAGGTTATAACCACTAGAAATAGGCTTCTGTATGATGACACACACTGTTCAACAGATAATGCCTTAAACTGATAACTTCAACAAGTTAGAGGGCAAATATATCCATTTGCATCTTCTTTCAGGCTTTGAAATAACATTATTCAAAATGCACCAGCAAAACCTGCATTTATGCTTCACAAACATTAGAACTGTCATGCTACTATTGTAGTTTCCTCTCTATCTGTACAATTACAAGATAAATAATTCTACGCAAAAATAGCTTCACAAACCCAAGAATTCTCATGTGCAGAATTGAATAGGAATACCACTCATAATTCATGTGATTTGGATGTATCAGCAGTGGGTTCTGAACACTGCTAACATGAGCCATTGATTTCTTGTTTAATAAAGGACAAGATCATCTATCCCTACAGCTGTTAAAAATGATAATTGCACAGACAAAAGACAATTTGAGGATATATTTTTACACAGCTACATTAATTAGCTTGGGGATAACTTGCTTTAAAACTGTATTCAAACCAAGGCATGCTTAATTTATTAGGTTCAAAAAATGTTCATGTGCATGCACAAGCACACACACAGCACTTATTTAACTCATGACACCTTTTATATTAGCTGCAATTGAACACTGTTGGGAAGAAAGATGGCATGAAGTGCCCAGACAGCATCAGCAGCTGGGGAAAAAAAGAGCTAATGTTGCTCTTCCAGATCTCCAGCAAATCTTCCCAGATCTGCAGCAAGATCTCCTTTCCCAGCTGCTGAACTGCTGTGCGGTGCTACCTGGACAGTTCCTGCTGTGTCTCCCAGAATATGGACTTAGCCCAAGGAGGTATTGAGTAGAACATGCAATGAGGTTAGGTACATATATATTGTCTAAAGAATTCTAGCTAGGGTACTATGGCAGCTATAATTTTTTCGAGAGAGATCTGTCCAGAAAGTGTTGTTGGGGGACTATTGCTATACTTAGAATTGTCTCTGATTTTCCAGATGGTTTAGAATGTAC
This sequence comes from Sceloporus undulatus, assembly GCF_019175285.1. Lineage (NCBI taxonomy): Eukaryota > Metazoa > Chordata > Lepidosauria > Squamata > Phrynosomatidae > Sceloporus > Sceloporus undulatus. The sequence goes on from NC_056526.1 coordinate 65,175,463, forward strand.
CTGAAAACAATGGGGGGGGGGAATCTAAGCACTAGCCCAAAGTGACATCTTTATAAACATGACATGCAGTTCTGCCTGTCTTCCATCATCTTGTGTCTGGGAAGCTACAAGAACCCCAAAGAGGCATGTGGAAGAAGCTTTGGAACAGATTAAACAAATTGAAACTTTATCTGGGTAAATCTGGAGGCAGTATGCATGGGGAAACCTGATCATCTAGACGGAGGAGTACAATCTATTTTGAAAGGCGTTATACTCTATCTTTAAGACCCAGTTTGCAACTTGGGTGTTCTGGATTTGCACTGTTAATGCAAGTTTCATGTGAGAACAGGAGAGGCTCTAATCTGCCTAAATTCTTTCGCCTGTTCAGACCTTCTGTACAGAAAGCATATCTTATCACGGTCATAAATGTCTTGGTTATCTTCACACTAGACCAGACATGCAACAGTAATGTGCTCTAGATGGGGCTGCCTTTAAAGAGAGCGTGAAAGCTTCAGCTTCTACCTCCTTTTAGTGATCAATACATATACTCTCAATAGCTAAATGTATGAGCTTCACTGACTTGTAATTACTTTTAAAGCCCTAAACAGTTTGGTGCAAATTATCTGAAGTACTGCCTGCAGTCTTCCAAACAGGTCCAACTCTAAAGAACAGGCCTGGAAGTCTAGCTGGATGCCTATCATCAAGAAATTTCTGTCTTGGAAGGCATAAGAACCTAGATATTAGAAAGCAACTTTTAAAAAGTAATTTGTTTAATTACTTGTTACAGTACCTGTGAAATTACACATAATGATACTGAAAAGAGATCTTGTTCTGTTACTTGTCCCACTACTCATTACCTGTGCAACTGGGCCTTTGTATCTGTGGGGGTTTCATTCTAGCCCCTCCCAGGATGTAAAAACCTGTGGGACCTCAAGTCCTGTTGTTTATAATGGCAACATGCCATGAGTGCAGCCACACTGGCACAGCACAGCCATGTGTACATACCACCATTGGGGATAATGGGGCGGGGAGATATTTAGACCCCATTTTTGAATCGTATATGTCACTGCGATCAAGCTCCCGATGTTCTCTATCATATTGTATTGCCTTGTCCATTGTATATAATTTCTAAGGAAAAACTTGAGGTTATTGGGAATGAATATCTGTCTGGATGGGTTATCAATGGAATACCTATTGGAAAATCGGAACCCACATATTACCAGGCTAATAACCAATTTTCTGGTGGAGGCAACAAAATTATGGCTTAAATTTTATAAAAATGATTCTGAGGTTTTATTGTAAATTTATGTTATTGTAGGCCTAATAAAGGTTAAAGGAAGAATTAAGAATATTGTATGCATTGCAACTGAAGATAAAGCCTCCAGAACCTTGGACGAATCAGCTACGTCTGTGTTTCTTTTGAGTGTGAAAAATGGTCAATGAATTGCCAATATCAATAGCTGGGCATTTTTGTTTTTGAACTCTGCTATGATATTGGTTTGGCTACATCTGGATAGACTTGTCCCCAGACTGTGCTGGTAGCTGGCTTTCCTCTCACCAACTATTCTTTGGGGACTTATCACAGTTGACAACATTCCAAAGGAACCTCTGACCTCTGCAGCATTTTGGAAAGTGCTGAACAACTGCACCTCAACCTACTACATATAAATCTTGATCAAACCAATGCAACTATCAAATAAGTTTTTACTACATAAAAAGTCCAGTGAAGTTCACTTACCTTGGGACATCTGGGATTTCGTGATGTTTCAATCATAACAGCTGATCCCATTCTTTCCCTAAATAAGTTGAACAAATTGCAGACATTACAATTTTTGAATATACCAGGCCTTCCCTTATGAACTCACATAGCTGCTCTGATTCAGGGAAGCTCAGGCTTCTGCACTCATCTTTCTAGCTGGTTGAAGGTCAATAGAGTGGGCCCTTAGTAACTGCTGGGGTTTGGTTCCAGGACTCCCCATGGATACCAAAATCCATGGATGCTCAAATCCCTTTAAATACAATTGTTAACAAATTGATGTCCCTTGTATAAAATGGAAAAATCAAGCTTTTGGGATTTAAAAAAAAATCAAGCCGTGGATGGTTGAATCCATGGATATGGAGGGCCACATGTAATCTTTAACCTTTCATGAAATGATGTAAAGTGGCATCTTGGACAACTTTTAAATAACTTTATAATAATTATTTAGTTTACTAAATAACCAGAAGTTTTCAGGTTTGGAAACCTCACTTCTCATCCCTCTCCTATGAAAAGCTGGACACCTTCATTATTATTCTCCCTTTGGATATGACAAACCTAAATAATATTTTATTTTATTCCCTCTCAACATTCCTTATGATTTTACAGGTGAAGACATTATTGGCCTTCCATATTTACCTATAATAGCTTACTTGCTAATTAGCTTACTTGCTGTTCACCGCTATGATCTTTGGAATAGTGGTATATAAATAAAACAAATTATTAAATTATTATTATTTATTTCATCTTAAATTATCAAACAATCTTGTATGTTTGTTGCGACATTCCTTCCGTAAACAACTACCTCTCTTTAAACCATTCTCTTACCATTTTTAGGGGGAGGGGCAAGGAAACATGGGAATTGCTTTTTCTTTTTTAAAATTACTCTTTGAAAAGTTAAGTACACATGATAATATTTCAAGGGGGGTGTTATACAGCAGAATTGTTTAGCGCAAAATGGACAAGGGATTTCTTGTGAAAACAATGATTTTGTAGAGTTCTGCTGACATAAGTATTGCAACACAAATCCACAGAGAAAGGATCACATGGAAGGAAGTCTTATCTGACTTCTATTTAATACTTTGGTATACACTGATAAGTGCAAAATGGCAATGATTAAGATAAGGTTAACTTACTTAAGAAGCTTCTCCCACATTTCACTGTCATAAAATGCATGGTTCCAGCCCATTTTGACTGTTCCAACAAAGACATTTTGCTTAAAAACATCTGTTCCCAATTTGCGATAAAGTTCTTCACATTCATCCAGAGGGATATGGAATAATCCCAACATAAATGCCAATATGGCACCTGAAAATAAATATTTATAAATTTGAAACATTGCATTTTACAGATTACCAACTAATTTTACAGCATCCTTCCCCAACCTGTCGCCTATACATATCTGGACTACAACTTCCATTATAACAAGCCATCATGGCAATAATGTACATCATAGTCCTACTTATCTGGACAGTACTAGGTCTAGAAGCCCATTTTGTCATATTAATGCCTGAAGAGACTTTAGAATAACAGTTTAGTTTAAAAATGTATCAGCATAGTTTTTTTAATATTAATTTTTTCCAGTGACAACACTGTAATGTGGTTAATACAAAATCATTTCCTTAAAATATTTTAGCAGCTTTGAAAGACAAAAGGACTTAAGAGACTGAGCAATAAATATTAGTGAAACTGATTTACAGTTTAGCGCCACCTAGCGTTTTAAAAAACTGCATTATCCTGAAATACTAAATTGTATGTTGTACACCAGAACTAATTTTAAGAATATGGTCAGTATAAAATGGGTGGGATTGATGCTGTACCAATATCATACCATGCACTGAAAGTTGTACTAAAGACCAGCCAGCTGCACTGCTTCCTATGAAACCAAAGCATGTTGTTGTTGTGTATCTTAAAATCATTTCCAACCTACAGTGACCCTAAGAGGAACCTATCATGGGTTTTCTTGGCCAGATTTGTTCAGAGGGTTGTTTTGTTTGCTTTGCTTTTGTCATCCTCTGAGACTTGCCCAATGTCACTCAGTGGGTTTCCATGGATGAGCAGAGATTTGGACATGTCTCCAGCCACAGTCCAGTGTTTAAACTACTATACCATGCTGGCATTCAACAAAAGGATAACAGGATAGAAATCTTGAAAATCTGTCATTTTAGTCAAAGTAGACAAAGCTGTCTGTATTCTTGTAGAATCATGATATTGATCTGTACCTGTAAGCATGACACATAAGAAAATCTTGCTGTTGAGACTCAAGTGAGTGGAATTTGCCTTTTGAATTCCCACCACATGATAGTTTTCCATCTGATACTTCTAAAGAGTGTAGGAAACATTCCTATTCCACCTGCATATGCGCATGCCTTCAAATCACCAGTTGACTCCTGAGTTACTTTCCTTGCTTCCTGTATTCACCCCCTCATACTCTGAAAGCTGTTCTTTCTCATGTTCCTGCATTTGTAGCTCAAGAATGGGCATCTCTCAAGGGTTTGGCGCTGATTGGTCCCTAAGGAGGGCCAAATGCTCTATTCCCAGCTGCCGCAACCCATATTTGGAAATTCATTCTTTGTCCCAAAATGGCACTTCAAACTGGCAGGACTGATTCCCCCCCCCCCTTATTTTACTGCATTTGGGGGCCTCTTCACATGCCTTCACTCTTTACACACAAATACAAATCTTTCCCTTCTGCTCCAGGTCTGTATGGAAAACTTTCCATGGAGGAAACCTTCCAAGTGCCTCAAAAGGTGAGGGTGCCTCCCAAAACCAGTCACACTGAGATTTGGAAAGACTACTGGCCATGGTTGGGGTGTGTGTGTGTGTTGAGCTCTGATTTTTGTGTGAAAGGAGCACAAGAGCCATTTGTGATGGCCAGCAAAGCAATCTGAGGAGGTTATATACTTTCACTAGAAATATACACTGTGTACTGACACATTTTCTTGTTTTCATCTGTTCAGTCTTTAACTGTTACTTTCTTCCCCTACTTCCATCATCTTGTTCACTTACTTGGAGTCCTTTGTCTTCTTAATGTCTGTGCCCCTGATAGGATATGGGTCAAGATTAGACCACTTTTCACTCTTTACACACAAATACAAATCTTTTGCCTTTTTTCCAATAGTAAACTATTAAAGTCAACAAAGAAAGCAAGAGATTCCTTATTTGGCAGGAAGACTGTTCAATATATTGTTTTCCAAATTCTCGGCATTGGACTAGTGGCACAGGTCAAGCTATCCCACACTGGGAAAATGGCTGGAAGAACCATAATATATTGAAAAGCTGTATTTGACAAATGTGTAAGTAACAACACAATAAATTAATGTGGCAATCCTTCTTTCATTTCAAACAAGTTTTGACACTAACCCAAAATATCTCCTTAATGAAATTACTTAATTGTCTTCATATATTAAACAAATTCTCCTACTAGAAGTATAAAAACCAAGAGCACCAAAGCCCAGTACCCAAGTGTTTTGATTTAGACACAGTGATTCAGTCCTGAAAAAAATGGCCCACAACCTTCTTCTTTAATAATCTCTTTCTTTGGCAATCATTAAACAGAGATTAGACGGCTCTTGGTCATGTTTTAAATGGGCATTCCACACAGCAGGGGCTTGGATTAGATAGCCCTTGCAATTACTTCCAACTACATATTTTTATGATCTTGGTCCATCAACTGTTTCCAAAAGCATAAAGCTATTTTAAAAAGCAGGCTCCACTTCTGTGCACCCAACAGACAAAAAGTATCAGGAACAGGAAAAAAACAGGCATGAGTGAAGTTGGGCAGATAACCAGGAGTTCAGAGTACACTACAGGTAGGTTCCATAGCAGTTTTGACAGAGAATGTTATATCTGAATTTAATTTCATACAATGCTATGGTGTGAGACATAAACAACTTTCATGTGAAAAGAAGTTTTTCCATGAAGCTTTGGATCCCATCCATAATACATAGTAGTTAGGCTAGAATAGTGTGTGAAACAGAGAAGCACAATGTAGTACATAGATCTATTACTCTCACACACAGAAAAGGGTTCTCTCTGTATTGTGAACATACCTTTCTTTCCAGAAATATTTACCTGTGCTCACTCCACAAATATAGTCAAAAAGATGATGAACAGGTTTTCCAGTGAGCTCTTCTAGTTTACGAAGAGTTTGAAGTGCCACTAAACCTCTGAAATAGGTTTAAAAAATAATTTTAAGTGAACTATTATTTACATGAAGGCCAAAAGATGGCAATTATCTATAAACCAGCATATTAATGTTTCAGTCAGGAAAATGTAGTGGTTCAACTGTTAAAACTAGAACTCCAGAAGACCAAGGTTCAAATCCCTAATCAGCCTTGGAAATCCACTGGGTGTGTGGACCTTGGAGAAGCCATACTTTCTCAGCCTTAGAATAAGGCAATGCAAATCTTCTTTGAGTAACTTCTCTTAAGAAAATCACAGGATGGTGTTGCCATAGGTCAGAATTGATGTGATGGCACAAAACAACAAATATTATGGCTTGAAGCACTCCAGTAGTGAGTAGATATGATGTCCTAAATCCTACATATCATTAGCAAAGGAAAATTCTATACCAATGGGCCTCCATTGTGTTTTTTTAGTTGCACAAATGGCTGCACATTTGTTTTTCTGGTTCTCAGGACAGAAGTGCATTCACTGCTAGTTGAAAGATTACACTGGATTACTTTCTTGTCCAGAACTAGGCACCTGCAGTGACTACTTGTGCTAACACAATGACAAATATATAAAGGACATTGGCCCAAGGTTTCAGCATCCTTTATATTGTGATGCCATTGAAAATGGGGCATATTTAAAACAGAACAGTCAAAATAATTTTTGTTCAGTTTTAGACACTCAAAGAAGTGCCTACTATACACATAACAAATACAGTATACTTATACAATATAAATGTAGTATAATTATAGTGTGTGTGTGTGTGTGTGTGTGTGTGTGTGTCACAAGAGTTCTAGTTTCTAGAAGAGGGTGAAGATAGGCTTCTGTTTACACTTTAGGTTCTGAATAAACCTGCACCGGTCCAAAGCTTAACTATGATTACACTTTTAGTGGTTGCAACTTACTTAAGTGAAAATAAGTTATTACAGGGAATACAAGGTATATAGTTAGGTACAAATCAATTTCATGCTCAGGACACACGACTTAGAGAAGTATATCCATCCTAGACACCTGACTGTAAAGAGTATTAAAACAAGATTTGCAATTCCATTATTTTTCAAGATGAAGCCTGAACTTTGACATCCTGGCAACTTTACAGCAACACATCAAGCTGACTATGTTGTCAATGGGTGTGTTCATCTGATATATGCAAACTACAGTGTTGACTGACTGGTTGTCATGACTTTTTGTTGTAGTCTAAAATACATATTCAGTAACAAGTGTCAAGTACAGTATTACTCACTAATTGTGTACTGTGTCACAAACATTTGCCACATGATAACTAACTACCACATGATGTTGACTACCTGCATAGCATAGTGCCTTAAGGCTGACAGTTTAATCTGATACATATTTACTTGGATGTAATAGGACATAGGATAGCAATCTGCCCTCCTTGTAATCAGCACATCCTCAGTTAAGATCTTGCTTCTGCCATACATATTTTCAGATCCCATCTGCAATATGGGACATTAATACTGACTCATTTTAAAATCCAACAAGATAGTGGCTATGAAGTACTAGGTACACACTCAATGGGCATCATGACAGCAGTTAATGACAACAAATTGATACAATGGTTCTTACTAGTATATTCATGATCAAAAACCACAGTTTCCATTCATGGTTTTATTGTAAGCTGCCCTGAGATCTTTAGATGGTGGAATATAAATGTTTTAATAATTAAATAACAGTAGAAACCAAACCACATGCTTTATTTTCAGATTTACTAATAAGCTGGAAGCTTTTGTCAAAATTTTCATATAGTTATTATGAAGTAGATAGCAGATATCTCACAGATATCAAGCTGATGTGATCAACTGTTATAAAATAAAAGCAGAGAGGCCCTGTTCTCTGTCCCACTACCCTCTCAGACATGTTTGGTGGGAATAAGAGAAAGGGCCTTTTCAGTGTCTGCTCCCAAGCTCTGGAACTCGCTCCCTAAAGAGGCTAGGATGGCGCCATCCCTGCTGTCATTCCGATGGCAGGTAAAGGTGCTTTTATGCCGCCAGGCTTTCGCATGATAGGTATACTATTTTGTTTTGTTTAAAAGAATTTTAAACTTTAATTTTTAATAATGTAAAGTTTTAAAGTGTTTGAATTGTTTAATTGTCTTCTAAACTTCTATTTTGCATATTTATAGTGTTTTAACTTGGACTGTTTTAGATTTGTAAGCTGCCTTGGGTCCCTCTACTGGGAGGAAGGTGGGATATAAATAAACATAACAACAACAACAACAACAACAGGTTTGTTGCTTGGGCAAGAGAGCATGGGGAGCATTTTTCTCAACTGACCCCTTGATACCCAATTCAAGAAGACGAGGGTATCAAGTCCAAGATTCTTACCTCAAATTATAATTCAAAATGCATTACGCTCAGAAAGAAGGGATAGAAGGGCAAGACATATCCCCTCCAGTAAAGGAGCCAGAAATATTTTTCAGTCCACAACTGTATCACATTTCTATTCTTTTGATGCAAACAACTTACCAGTTATTGTGCTTCTAAATGATTTCGCAACAATGAACTAAGACTCTGTATTCACTCATGTGTTACAATCAGGGTAGTGGACTGGGTAGATTACAGCAGGTCTCAAACTTTGGTCTTCCAGCTGTTTCAGACTTCAACTTCGAGAATCCCTAGCATTTGGTCATGTTGGCTGGGACTTCTGAGAAATGAAATCTAAAACTCCGGAGGCCCAAAGTTTGAGAACCACTGGACAAGGCTAGGACTGGGAACAGACAAATTCAAACCCCTACTCGGCCATGAAACTCTTGATACTCGTGGGCCAATGCCACTTCTCAGCCTAATATACTTCACAAGGTTATCGTGACAACAAATGGGGAGATGGGGGTAGAACCATGATTACATTCTCATGTTCCTGGGGATGGGAGGTGGGGAGACAGGTCAGAAATGTAATTTAAAAATGAGTTCTGATTTGTGATTACATGAATAAAACCTTCATTCTCTCATCTTTCAGGGCAGCCTGCTTTAATAGCTTACTTCCAATTCTGCAGAAACCTCAGGTTGTCACTATATCTTAAACTCCTAATTAGGTCTACACAAGATCTCCAAACCAGAACTGCAAATAAGTTTTTCAGTTCAAATATAATGGCTACCTGGGTTTGTGGAGAAACAGTAACTTAGAGGGAGTACAGACCGCAGAGAAACGGCTGTCTGCAGGTGTCTGTTTTTACTCTGGAGGAACAGTACAGCACCCAAACCGCTTGCCAGCACTCCGGAGTAAAAAGAACCTGAAAAACTGATTTTCTGTTCTGGGCCTTACTAAAGCAAAGCATGGAGGAAGCACAGACAGAAACAGTCATTGGTTATATGCAGTTTTTGCGCTACATACAAAAAATTCCCTTAGGCTTTCCTTCTACAGAGCATTTGTTTTATAAATACAGAACGACTACTGCTAGCCACCTCAGAAACTATTTTATTGGAAAGATGCTGTATTTTTTTAAAAAAAAACAGAAGCATTAACAGTCTAACATAATCAAGACAATCCCTTATCACAGATTGAACATTCTTCAGATGTATCTTATGTACAGTTGCCCCTACGCTTGTGCGGACTTCAGATCCGTGACCCTCATGAGGAGCAAATGGAGGTGGTTAAAATGGGGCACACACCCCCATTCAAGCTTAAGGGGCTTGAATATCTACAAGTTTCCATTTTCCCGCAGGGGTGGTGGTGGTCCAGAACAGATGGAGAGCTGACTATATATCACTCCAGTAAATCACTTTTTGACTGAAGATTAAGATAAAAGCACTTTAATATAAACAAAAAAATACCTTGTTCCCCCACCATCAATGGTGAGAACTCGAATGCCCCATCCTTTCACAGGGTCCGAATAGCCAATTACAGCTAAGGCCTCTCTAACAGCAGCCTGAAGAGCTTCATCATTTGACTGTCTTAACCGCAATAAGCATGGAATGATTTTCTCCTAGAAAATAATATATTTTAAATGAAGTAAAAAGGTCAATTTCACTGACATTCCTGCTCTGAAATAATACTGAATTAGATATAATAATGTATCCCTTGAGATGACAAATGAAGTATGGGTGTTTCAATGAAAAGCTTCCCTCACACGTTCTACAAACTTCATCTACAATACTAAATACACTTTTCAGGAAATAAATTTCACCGAAATCAACTCACTTTTCACTAATCAAGCTTCAAAAGCTACTGTCAGATTTTCTCACTTACTGAAAATATCAATACACGTACAATAAATATCAAACTGCAGTGAAACAACTAAATTATTAAGGATAATGTAGGTAATGCAGCACATATTCAACTTTATATTATTACTATACGACAAAAATGAATATAAAGATTGCCTAAAGTCTTCTGAGTCTTCTCTATAACACAGCCTGGTGCTCTTGGAATATTATGCAACACTGCTGGCATTGCAACAGAGGTTTTTGTTGGTACAATTTCCAAGAAGGGGTGGAGACTTTGTTTTCCAATGAAGAGTTCCTCAGGGAGGGACATATACTGGCAATGTACAAGGTACACTGTGTGAGGTATCCAAAGCAGTGGCTTTGAACACAACTTCTCTCCCCTTCATCCCTCTTCCTTCCTGCCTTAGCAGACTGCTGAAGGAGGGATTGATCATTTGCAGAGTGCTGTGTGAACTCAGACCAAAAACTGCCAGTCATGAAACCCTGCTTAAGTAGATATAAAAACCATTATATCTTGGCTTAATACCAAGTGGCATATGAGCCTGTGTCATAAAAGGTACTAAGAATTATTTCTAGAATGAAGACAATGTATTGGACAATTGTGATTCTATTCCCTGTTCACAGTCAAGTGGTTGAATTAGTTTGTACCTTAACAGAAACTCCTCTACTGTCTGGAAATTCCAAGAGATGGTATGTCAGTTCTTCAACCCTGTTGATACAGACTCTTCTGTTAGAAGATCTTCGCAATGCTTGTGTTAAAGCCCGGGTTCTGTTATCTATACTCACCTTTGCAATAATCTATGAAAATAGATAATTTTGATTAAATAAACCTATAATTAATATTCAAGAGTCTTGAATTTAAAGAAACAAATTGATTGTGGAATAAGCCTACCATGGGCCAGAGGTCACTTTGTCTAACACATAATCTTTTCACCCATCTGAAACAAAAGAACACTAAGCACCTGAGATACCTACCTGGTCAGCTTACTATTTAATAAAGTGAGTTCTAGTTTGTCCAAGTTCTTGCCATAATTAAAGTCTTACTATGCAATCTTCCCAAGTCTTGTTCATTTAAATTGGCTTATTTCTATGCAATATGTTCCAAACACCACTTTAGTATCCTTAATGAACTAGAAGACAAATTAATCATGGCCACCTACTGGATTTGTTTAACAAACCAACCAACATTAATTATAAAACCAAATAATTATTTTCATAATTGATTTTCCTATACCAGACCTTCAGTTACGTGCCATATGTAATGAATTAAAAGGCTAATATTCTTCTCACTGAACTTCACAAATAAACATGGAGAATGTAAGCTAAGGTATGTTTTGCACTAGTAACATTTATGGGCTTATTTACAATTTATGGGTGAGAATAACAACTAAGGCAGATGTTAACATAAAGATGAGGTGGGTACTTTTCATTTCTGACAAATAGGCTATTCAGTGGTGGAGTATTACATTGCATTTTATAGTTTTGAATACATGTTTGTGGGTGTTTTGCATATTATTCCAGAAACCTTTACAACATCTTTGTATCATTATTCAGGTTTGTAAGGAGCCAATAGCTGCTTACAGGTGTTGACCTGGGCTATGTTTGTGTCACAACAACATGGATCACCTTCTGTCCCTGAGCCAGTGGAATGCCACAAGTGATGTGTTGGATGTGGATGGGCACTGCCTATTGTGAACACATTAGCAAAGGTGTATAAAATACCCTATTTAAATAAAAAGCTATTTTATGCATGATGGTATCTGTTTTTTGTTATTATATTGCAAATTCTGACAACAAATTCTCACAAACTAATACTATGCATTGAGAGCTGTAAAATGAATGGATAACCCCCTCCCCTCATCAATTGGGGGTGCACTCTTGCAACCTGCTTCTGTAACATACAGCCTTGCTCATTTGCAGATCGTCTCCTAACAAAATTACTTTAGAAAGTACAGGTAATTTTTAAACTACAAAGAGTGAGTGAGTGAGTATGGGGCGGATTGACTTACCTTCTCCCTTTGTAGAGACAGCCTCTTTTCCTTTTCTTCTGCACGCTTGGTCTCCTCATCATCTTTCAATGTCTCCTCCTGTTCCTGTGCTTTGCCCTTTTCTTGCAAGGCAGTTTTGGGGTCAGATCGTAACTTGGGCACCAGACCTCCAATGTAACTATCCACAAAGGCTTGTACACTGTTGGTAGGGTATGAAAGAAAACTTGTAATGCTTTTTTTGCTGGAAGGTGGAGGGGTGGCACTGCCCTTGTCAGCATCTGGAGACTGTGCTGCAGGTATTAAAGCAGATACAGCATCCATCCTGTTTTCATTACTTAATATATCAGTCTCTGGTCCATCAACTGTCTTTCCCCCTTGATCCTGTGGTTTTGAAGAAGAAGCATTTCCTTTCTTTTTTTGATCCATGGCACAGGTGCTAAAGTACCAGTTGATGTGATTGGCTAGGAAGTTGTAAGTTTCTCCAAAGCTTGTAGCAAAATAACTAACATGAAAAAGACTATTTTTTACATCTGCGAGATCCTTCAAAGAGCTTTGAGTAGCAACACTAGAATCCAAGCCTTCACCTGCAGACTCAGGATTATTTTCATCTAAACTGTCATGGCAGTCTTTCTGGCTTCTGTTATTTGTGGCTTGTCCATCATTTTCCGCATTCGTAAGAAAGCGATTCCCTTTTCCATCATTTTCAACTGCCTTGTTCCAGATGCCAGAATATGGTTTCAACCAAGCTATCCTTGAAACCAGCTCGCTGTGAGTTCCAGACACAGCTTTTGAGACAGACTCTAAAGTATTCTTGAAACGTGACATGCGACTGTTTGTTTTTGTCAATTCCTTAGAAGTGCTAAGTTTAGAAACTGCGTAATATAAAAAATCATGGCAACAAAGATAGGTGTTATGCCACAAGGTTTTGCCTCTGGTCCATCTGTAATATGGTTTGCTTGTGTGTAAAATTCTAAGCGGAACAGCATGACTTATTCTCCAGAAAAACTTTGGTCTGTACAAGTAGTACAGCTGTCGGGTTGCTTGTTTACCCCAAAGGCTTTTTTTAGTAGCTACTATGCAAAGACATTTTTTCAAAGGCAACTGAACTGACATTACTAATAAATACTGAAGATGTCCGTGAATTACTCCCCTCCTGGAATCTTATTTTAAGAAGAAACATCATTCAGCACGGTATCTGGAATAAGAAAAGGGGAAGGGAGGGAGAATATTAGTTTATTGAAAAAATATTTCCTTTTTAAAAAGTTATTAACAATAGTTGCAAAATGTAACTAAGTTTTTAACAGCATGAACAACAAAAACCACCAGATACTTAATATCATTAAACGCCGAAAGTAAGATTTTTAGGATTTATAAGAAACGTTTGGCTAAAAAACAACATGCGTTCCACAGGCAAATAAGGAGAAACTGTATTTGTTCTTCATTCACAAAGAAGCTCATCAGATTTAAATCCTCAGTCACAATACAAAAAGAGGGCATCATAACAGAATTAAACCATTTGTAGTATTAAAACCAGTCACACTTTAATAACAGAATAACATACAGTTATAGGTTGAGTTTCACTTAATATCCCAAAACTGATTTTTTCTTCTTCAGTGGCTGTGATAGTGGCAACTTTCCTTTCAGAGGGATCAATGTTAATAATAATAATTTGTTTTATTTATATACCGCTATTCCAAAGATCATAGCGGTGAACAGCAAGTAAGCTAATTAGCAAGTAAGCTAATTTGCCCCCAACAGTCTGGGTACTCATTTTAGCGACCTCGGAAGGATGCAAGCCTGAGTCGAGCTTGGGCCCTTTTGCTGATCTTGAACTCGCAACCTATTGGTCTTGAGTGAATGGCTGCAGTACAGGCATTTAACCACTGCGCCATGTTGTTAGTGTTGTTAACTGAACTGTCCTTGAGATGATCCCAACTCATGGCGACCCTGTGAATGGGACATCACCAAGCCCCCCATCTTCCCCTGCTCTGTGTAGGTCCTTTAAATTCATACCTGTGACTTCCTTAACTGAGTCTATCAGGTGTGCGGTTTTCCTCTTTCTACTTCCCTCTATCTTCCCAAGCATTCTTGTCTTTTCTAATGAGTTATGTCTTTTCATAAGGCGGCCAAAGTATGACAATGTACACAATCTATTTCAGAAGCAAAATTATGAAAAACAGTGTATAAAATTACCTTGAGGCTATGTGTGTAAGGTGTACACAAAACATAAATCCATACACTCAGGTCTTCTGGCAGACATTTATTCCAGTCAGCCAGAGGACTTTTTCTTCAGCCACCTCAGACAGTGGAACGATCTGCTGGAAGACATTTGACAGCTGAATGCACTGTCTGAACTTATCCAGATGATTTTTAAACTGTGATTTTTAAATGATGAATTTTAAAGCTGCATTGTTTTAATATGCGTATATTAGCTGTTCTTTTAAATAGATGTGTTTTCACTGATGTTAGTAGTTGTTATTCTTCATCTTGATCCATAGGGAGAGGTGGGTAAGAAATAAATACTGTAAACAGCCTCTGTTTAAAGATCTCCAAGGAAGGAGACTCCACTACACTCTGAGGAAGGAGTGTGTTACACTGTTGAACAGCCCTTTCTTTCCTCCTAATGTTGAGGTGGAATCTCTTTTCCTGGAGCTTGCATCCATTGTTCCAGGTCCTGTTCTCTGGAGCAGCAGAAAACAAGCTTGTTCCCTCCTCAGTATGACATCCTTTCAAATACTTAAAAAACTGGAGCGTGTCCAAAGGAGGGCAACTAAAATGGTGAAGGGTCTGGAAACCATGCCCTATGAGGAACGACTTAGGGAGCTGGGGATGTTTAGCCTGGAGAAGAGAAGGTTAAGAGGTGATATGATAGCCCTGTTTAAATATTTGAAGGGATGTCATATTAAGGAGAGATCAAGCTTGTTTTCTGCTGCTCCAGAGACTAGGACCCAGAACAATGGATACAAGCTACAGGAAAAGAGATTCCACCTGAACATTAGGAGGAACTTCCTGACAGTAAGGGCTGTTCGACAATGGAATGCACTCCCTCGGAGGGTGATAGAGTCTCCTTCCTTAGAGGTGTTCAAACAGAGGCTGGATAGCCATCTGTCAATGGGGATGCTTTGATTGAGAGTTCCTGCATGGCAGAATGGGGTTGGACTGCATAATAATATGAAATAATAATAATATATTGTAATGATAACATAATATTATAATATTAATATGCTATAACATAAATAATAATAGTGTGATATAACAATAGTAATATATTGTAATAACAACATAATATAATTATAACATTAATGTAAACTTACAGCGCTTTATAAATAAAGGTTAATAATAATAATAATAATAATTAATATACTACAATATACATAATAATAATAATAATAATACAAAGGCCCTTGTGTTCTCTTCCATCTCTATGATTCCATGGAGCCCAAAATGAATCCTTCTCCCATGATCGTACCTTTTGTTTTCCTGGGAGTCAAGAGCCCTCTCTGACGTCACAGCCCAAACAAACCCGCCGCCCCAGCAACGAATGAGAGCAGCCCAGAGGGAGGCTCCTCACTCACCTCAGCCGCGCCAGAAGAGGCAGGAGGCCGGGGCGCCTCTAGGCCCGACGGAGGGCGAAGGAAATAAGGCCGGACGCCACCGGCAGCCAGACCTCGCTCCTCTTCTCTCTCCCGGCCATGGAGGAGGAAGCGAGCAAAGTAAACTTCTGATCTCGCGAGAGCCTCCTGACTCCGCGAGACTTTGGGTGGCTTCCGGGCTCTCCCGCTTCCTTCACAGAGGGCTGAGATCTCGCGGAGCTCTCGTTCACGGTTTCCTCTCGCGAGAGTTGAGGCGGCACTATATATAGGCTTGCTTCGAGAGTTCAGCCCCACTCTTTGTTGAGGAAAGCGGGAGGGAGGTTGGGTCTGAGGGAAGGCTTCTCTGTCTTTTTTTGTCTTGTGGGCGGTACTAGGTTCTCTATTGACAGCAAATAAAGGTGTTACACAATCAGACGTTAATTACAGTTTGTGAGAGTGTTTAATTTCGTGCTTTGTAGACTCACACAATTGGAAGCGGCCACAATGGCCATCTAGTCCAACCCCATTCTGCCATGCAGGAACTCACAATCAAAGCGTCCCAGACAGATGGCCATCCAGACTCTGTTTAAAAACTTAAATATACACACACACACACATACATATATATATATATATATATCTAATTTTTTTAAAAAAATCTAAAATTATAACCTATGTACAAAAATATTTTAAAAATACCTTTCACATAATATTCTGCATACAATATGTAATAAATCACATTAATTATCCATTCTTTACTACCTTACCTAAATCTTACACAACTCACACTAGTTACCATCCCCTCCTTTGCTCACTTTGTGGATACTTCCACTGCCACATGGCTTACTCTTCCTTCTCTCACACCTGAAAAGCAGGAGTAGGCTTATCTTAGTTTCATAGAAGAGTGCCTCTCTATTTCATCCCATATTACGGCTCCTACAAAGTCTAGAGATTGAGTTTTCTTTCAGATAAGGCTTGGAGACCAGGCCAGAATAATAATCATATTAATAATGATAATGATAATGATAATACAAATGGACACTAGATGGTGTGCCTAGATTAATCATATACTGCAGTTGTGTGAGCTGACTCTTATCTCGATTTCACTGCAGCACAAACTTAGCAGTCAAATGTACTGCAATGTATTTTTCTTCTTGAAGGAAAACTTTTAAGCTATCTTGGTTTCCTTTTTTTCTTCCTACCCTCCCCCCCCCAAGTATTTTATTAAAAGTTTTAAAATACATAAAAATTTATTGAAATTTTAAAAAAGAGAAAGAAAACATTATTACTATTACTATTACTATTATTATTATTTATAGCTCGCCTCTCCCTGGAGGATCAGGGTGGGTTACAATCAAAATAAAACATAGTAAAATAATAACACATTCTCTAATCCACAATTTAAAACACAACAGCATAAAAATCAGTTATTAAAAGCACAATGAAAATTACAATGAAATGCAATCCCCATTGCAATGAAGCGGTTTAAGGGAGAGTCAAAGAAGGCATAGTTGTGGGACAGTGGAGAGGGCCCTTGTATTAGTCTGGGAATGTCCGCCGGAAGAAATCCGTCTTGATGGCTTTTTAAAGGCCTCAAGAGATGTTATGTGACGGCTCTCCTCTGGTAGGTCATTCCAAAGTTTAGGAGCGGCCAATGAGAAGGTCCTCTGGGTAACCACAGCAAGTCTGGTCTTAGTCTGTAGTAAATTTGTCCCAGAGGACCTGAGATTGCGGGGTGGGTTGTATGGAATGGGACGTTTCTTTAAGTAAGCTGGACCTAAGCCATGTAGGGCTTTAAAGGTGATTACCAACACCTTGTACTGTGCCCAGAAACTAATTGGCAGCCAGTGTAAAGATTTCAGAACTGGAGTTATATGGTAGCCTCTTGGTTTTCCGGCGACCAACCTGACTGCCATGTTTTGGATTAACTGAAGTTTCCAAGTTAGGTACAAGGGTAGCCTCATGTAGAGCATGTTGCAGAAGTCCAATCGACAGGTTACCAGAATGTATACTACTGTTTCTAGGTCACCCGGTGCCAGGTAAGGTCGTAGTTGGTGTATCAGCGCTCTGGCCGTTGCATCTATTTGAGCTGTCAGCTGAAGGGACGAGTCCAGGAGCACTCCCAAACTATGAACACAGTCCTTTAGGGGAAGTGTGACTCCGTCTAGGACCAGTGAACATATCTCCATACCTGGTTTCGGGGTTCCTATAGCAAGTACCTCCATTCTATCTGGATTCAACTTTAGTTGGTTTTCCCTCATTCATACCATTACCATCTTAAGAAATTCATCGAGAGGAGAGATGCCATCCTTAGTCACTGCTGCAGTCTATGACATAGAGAAATACAGTGGGCCCTTGCCTTACGCAGGGGATCCGTTCCGGCAAATTCCGCCTATGCTCAAGCCCCAATCATTTGAATGGGGCTTGTGCGTGGTGGCGTGGTGGTGCAGGAGTGTGCGGGGCACCACGGGCGCACGCTCCATTCATTAGAATGGGACGTGCTGCCCCTTGTGCCCCGCACATTCTCCATGGCTTGAGCGCGTACGCTCAAATCCACGTAAAGTGTGCCCGCGTATAACGCGGGCGCACTGTATATTTGGGTATCATCAGCGTACTGATAACACCCCGTCCCATGTCTTTGGAAAGGAGAAGAAAGAAACAATTTCAGAACTTCCTTTTGGCAATTATATATGCATAATATTCGTATTCATCCCTCTCTCTCTCTAACAATTTGGTTTTGTTCTTTTTCTTCTGAAACAGGCATAATTCTTTTCTTCCATCATGGGATATCAAATATCCATCCAAACAAAACAAAAAACCTTCTGGATTTCTTCCATGTTCTTAGAGTCTACAGAAAATTTGCTTACGTTAGTGCATTTGCAGCAGGGCCAGCAGCCAAGACAGAGGTCTTCCGGAAAGACACTTAATGGAACAAGAAGCACCCCACATTGCAAAGTGAAGAAGAGGACCTCACGATGACAACAGCCTGAACTTATGTTATCCACTGTCTAAGAACTTGAAGGATTTTTCTCTCACTCAACAGGTTGGCATTTTTGAGTTGTACATAACAAATAACATGGTAATTTACTTGAATATAGAAATATTACTGTGACATTTTGTATATACTTTTAGGAAGCAGTTCTGCTTTTGTGTTCAAATACTGGATTGGCCCCAGCATTCTTTTATACTGAGAGCAAAGAACATACAAAATAATATCTGAAAACATATATCATAATGAAAGCTGCTGTGCACATCCTGGAGACATTGGTCCAAAACACACTGCAGAAATAATCCAGCTTTAACTACCCTGGCTCAGTACTAGGGAATTCTAGGAACTATAGTTTTGTGAGACATTTACCCTTCTCTGTCAGAGATCTCTGGTGCCAAAATAAACTACAATTCCCAGGTCTCCCTAGTACTGAGCCAAGGCAGTTAAAGTGGTCTCAAACTGGATTATTTCTGCAGCGTGCTTTGGAGCAATTTCATGTTTCAGATTTTAATGTTGACTTGAGCATCTACCCCATTCTTAAGGAGTTCAGAAGCACAGCAATGTGATATGTCTCTCTTGCAAAGAAGGACCACAACGGCATCTAGTATTTATGTTTATAACCTAATTATTCATTTGAAGCTTGAATAACTATATCATCTCCACACCAATTTTCAAAGGCAGAGTAAAGGATGTACAATATATTGTAATATAATATCCGCCAGAACCCAGAAAACTTAGATGGTAGACTAAATTTTTGCTTTCCTCTTCCAGATCCTTTTCTGTGGCATTTCAAGATAGACAGGAAAGATGCAAAAGAAATTCTAAAGCAGTGATGGTGAACCTTTTAGAGACTGAGTGCCCAAACTGCAACCCCAAACCCACTTATTTATTACAAAGTGCCATGTCCCTTTGGCTTTCTAGTAACAAACTCGGGCAAACTCTGTGCTTGGGTGATGGCACATGTGCTCACAGAAAGGGCTCTCTGAGTGCCACCTCTGGCACGTGTGCCATAGGTTCGCCATCACTGTTCTAAAGCAATGCCAGATCTGAGGCCTCTCAAAAAACGTGTTTCAGATGTTTTATTTTATATCCATACAGATTGGAAATAGGATCATTTAACCAAGTTAAACCTTCTTGTTGAATTCAAAGACATAGCCATGTTAGTTTGGAAAATCAGTATGCAAAGGGATGTGGCAGCACCTTTGAGACTAACTGAAAGGTAGATGTTGGTAGCATGAGCTTTCATAGACTTGAGCCTACTTCCTCAGATGCGTGTGGTGGAGTGGAAAGCCCAAGGACAGACCTTTATAGCAGAGTCTCTGTGTGAAGATGTCCATAGGAATGCAAACTTTGTGGGTGTGGAGATGAGGTGACAAGTTCAGTTTTAACAACAGTCATTGAGGGATATGACACGTCAGGGACCAACCTGTTTGCCCACTCTACATTGGGCAAACAGGCTGGATCTTGTGCCAGAGGAAAAAGTGACATAAATTAGCAACATGAATATACAAAAACCAGTTGCAAAACACTTAAACTAACTAATCTCTTGACCAAGTCATTGTATCTTTTTTTGGCTACATCCTAATATTCATTCATATCTAACCTTGGCTTTAGGCAACATCCTTGCCTTGTCTTATAATGACCACCCTGGAGACTTGAATTCATTTAGAGTAGTTAGGTATTTTGTTTTACCACCTTTTACCTGTTCTGGGCTGTAACCCCCTTAACGTAGCATCTTTTACTCTATTTTCATCAGTTAGAGCACTGTTTTCCTTTTAGAAAAACACTGAGGTAATAAAGGTGTTAAATTGTTCTGCCCTTTCATTATCTTGGTAACATGTCACCATCTTCTCTATGGAGTGGTCCTAACATTTCTTTGTTCATCGTCTTGCTCCATTTTTATTGTTCTAAACCTATCTAGCAAGCCTGAGTTACTATGATCTTCTGACGTTCTCTCCAGTACTGGCTTTTTGTTTGTGTTCCTCTTTAGTGATTTCCCTCTTCTTCCATTTCTGATACATGTATCTTTTAAATTTCAACTCATCTGGAAATTCTTTATATATTTACTCTGGGTTCTTTAGACACCTCCAGTTTTTCTTCCTCATTGGAATTGTTTGCAACAGCACCTTCAGTTTCTCACCTTTAGGAAACCAGCTTGCAGCATGGACTCTCTTCCCTTTGAGCATTTATGACCAAATGAACACTCCCACTGTTTTCTTAAACTTACTAAAACCAGCTTTATCGAAGTCCAAAATTTGTGGGATCCTTTCCATCCATAGAACTCTCCAAGTTCTGCGGATTGAAGCTGTTGTCCCTGACCTTCATAATCTTTGATTAAAGTAGAGTTTAGGATTGTGTAAATCCAGATTTGCAGCATTGCACATGATCAGTGCCTTCAGTGTGACTCCATCTTGGGGTGACCCTATGCTAAGGTTTTCATGTCAAGATTTGTTCAGAGGAAGTTTACCATTGCTTTTCTCTTAGACTGAGAGGTGATTTGTCCAATATTACCCTGGGGTTTCAATGGCTGAGCGGGGATTTGAACCCTGGTTGGAGTCCTACTCCAACACACAACCACCATACTATGCTGGCTCTCACTAAATTGTGGCCAATCCTAATTAAATTTTAGGTTTTTTTCTTTCAAAATTTTGTTTGTACTTCTGCATAACATTGGTTTCCTCTGAATAGACTAATGCCTGCACTTCTGTAAGGATGGTATAGTTTTGGCTGCAGCATTCACCACCTGAAAAATGGATGCAAAATGAATGATAACTTAATTGAAGGGTATGTGCAGTTTGTTTTGTTTGTAATAGTAGAAGTATTAAGGAATATTTTTTTTCCAGGGAATAATAGAATAAAAGAGGGATAAAACATGTTAAAGAAAAGAATCGAATGCGTTTGCTGAAATATCTTGTGTCCCCGTAACTAGGAGAACTTGGCTCTTCAAAATCATGTTAATACTTGTAAAAATCACATGAACAGGAATGAAGTGGTAACTTTGGCAGTGTTTTGACCCAAGCAAAAGCCAAAGTGACACGTGAGTTTTCATGAAAACTGTTGAATAGATGTCCCCTTTGTTTTTTGTGGGTTTTTTGGGCTATGTGGCCCTGTTCTAGAAGAGTTTATTCCTGACGTTTTGCCAGCATCTGTGGCTGGCATCTTCAGAGAAAAACCCACAAAAAACTATGGATGCCGGCCATGAATGCCTTCGACTTCACAGATGTCCCCTTTCTTTCAAGAATCAAAACTGGAGGGGAGGGGAACAGTTTTCATCCACTAAGTCAATGCTATGCCACTTAAAGCAGGCAGACGGAATGGTTACTTTGAAGGATTCATCTTCTGTTATAAGCACTGATTAGCTGGACTTAGTAATGCCTGAGAGCTAAGTAAGTATCGAAAGCCTTTTTAATGAATATTGAAAGAATACTTGAGGTATTTATTGCACAATTTTTATGTATTAAGTACCTTAACCTGGTGGGAATAAGGATTTAAGGGACAATGCACATTCTGGACCATTTTCATTTTATATTATGTTTATGACAGTGGAAGAAAATTAAGAGAGAATATTCAAGGGATGTATACCAAGACTTTGTTTTTACCCAGTAAATAACAACAGAAGCCCCATCCACATATTTTATTCATGATACATAACAAATAACCCTTTGCTTCCAACTGTTGTCTTACCAGGAAGCAAGGTTTCTATACAGAAGTAGTAATCAATTATTTTTTTCTTGCAATCTAAATTATTTTATGGATACATCTTAGAAATGTAAATGTGGGAAACAACCCACAATAGTTGTTCCTTTGTTTTGCTGACTCCATCTCCTGCATTCCCCATTGTATTTTTCTTTTCTTTTTCCATGTGAAAAAAGTTAACAGATGTTTTGTCCTAGGATATATTTCAGATAAATTTGTTTTTGGTTAACAGAATACCAACTATAACCTTTACTTTGAGGGGAAAACAAGGCTTGGTGAATGGTTTGGGAGTGAAGAGAAGGGTTGTTTATAGAGCTATCTTCTTCTTCCAGAGTAAAAGGCATTCAATTTGAAGGGAAAGGCAAATTTATGAGGCTGAATTGCTGAATACCCTGATTTTTAAACTCCTCTCATCAAACAGGAAAAAACTTTTGTGTTGAAAAATCCATTCCCAAGGGAATAACTTTTACACACACATCTGTTATTAGGAGTTGATCTGACTTAAATTAAGGAACACAGTTGTCACGCAGATATTTGGCAAAACCCCATAAGTAAATATATAAGCATGAATTTGGCTGCTTTTATTTTTTTGGATTTAGGTGGAAATGTGTGTGTGTGTTTCTTCAAATCATTTTTGGACATATGCATTTAAATATTCTTTTTTACAACTATCCTCTTGGCTAAGGAAATTACTGCTTCTCAAGTTACAAAAAGCCTTATTTGCTGAAAGTGGAGAGCTTTACCCTCCCCTCTTCCCTCAATGCACAAGAGAAAGACAGAATTGTATTGAGACTCACTTTCACAAATTTATGAAATTTCAACATGCACTAGAATTGGAATAGCTGGCAGTGACTTATCTTCCAAAGCTGCACACTTAGGTGAAATAGTTCTTGTGCACAATGGAGAATTTCTCATTTTCTCAAGATAACATCCATCATCATGGACAAGTTTTACTTCACAGTTTTCTCAACTCAACAAACACATCTGCTCTGCCTGAGAGACAACCAAGAGATAAACGCTTAGCTCAAGTAGAAATTGCTGTACTAGGAGTAATATTTATGGCTGCAGCTGTTGGCAACTTTATTCTCATACTGGTATTGTGGAGGAGAAGAATAAAACTGTCAAGGATATATGTGTTCCTGCTTCACCTGAGCCTTGCAGATCTGATGGTTGCATTTTTTCAAGTTCTTCCTCAGCTTTTTTGGAAAATTACAGATATTTTCAGGGGTCCAGACATCCTGTGCCGAACCATCAGTTATTTCCAGCTGGTGAGCATGTTTGCCTCCACTTATATGATAGTTGTTATGGCAATGGACAGATGCCAAGCAGTGTACTACCCTATGCCCTCTTTCCAAAAGAAAGGTGTTCTTTGGAATGCTTCTGTCTGCATCATTTGGTTTATCTCTCTGGTCTTTAGTGTTCCCCAAGTATTTATCTTTCAGAAGACTGAAGTATCACCAGGCATATTTGATTGCCAAGCTGATTTCATTGAACCCTGGGGCACAAAGGTATATGTGACTTGGATTTCTATAGCTATTTTCTTCCTTCCTGCAGCTATCCTCACCATATGCCATGTTAGGATCTGTAGAGCAGTCCAAATGAATATGAAAAGCCACCATACATTTGACGTGACAAATCAGAAGCAAATGATGCCCTCTCAGCCAAGCAATGCAAACTGTATGTCAAAGGCTATGATCAAAACTATAAAGATGACAGTGGTGATAGTTGTTGCTTATGTCTTCTGCTGGTCACCTTTCTTCATTGCACAGTTGTGGACTGCATGGCACCCTAGTGATGCTAGGACTGGAGGTAAGATAGCCTTTTCCCCTTAATGATTTCAAAACCAACGGTCACATGAATACACTTTTACATCTGAATGAGTTTATTTTATACTAGAAACCATTAATATAGGTGACTAACTCATACTAAATATGTTTTGTTTGATTGATTGTATTGTTATGTTGTAGTTGCATGGGCTTCTCTCTGTGTGCCATAATATTTTACAGTTTAAAAGGACAATTTTTCTTAGAAGAGGATTGTTATTTCTAACAGATTTTCTAACAGTGCTTTGCTGTTAGTAAAGCAAACTGGACATTGGCATACATAGGTTCCACAGATCATTGGCATGCCAAGTTAAAAAAAATAGAATAATGAAACAGTAGCATATTTTTATTAAAGGACTATTTGTTGATGATCTGAACCTCATATTAAATACTGTGTTATTTTTACATTAAACCTTTGAAGTACCCATTTTCTTCTAAACTTGAAAGTAATTAGTTACAGCTCAGTTACAAACTGGCTGCATGTAATTCATTTCCACAATAATGAAGATATAACATTCTGCTTGCAAATTAATGAGGGACAGCTAGTTCTTTAGTGCTGTAAATCCATCCTTTAAAGTTGCAGAGCTGTTGTCTTACTTTAGCTGTATTTGCACTGCAGAAATAATCCAGTTTGACACCACTTTAACTAACATGGCTCAATGCTATGGAATTCTGGGAATTGTAGTTTTGTGAAACATTTAGTCTTCTCTGTTAGAGCGCTCTGGTACCACAATAAATGACAGTTCCCAGAATTCCACGGAACTGAGCCATAACAGTTAAAGTGTCAAACTGGATTGTTTCTGCAGTGCAGGTGCAGTCTAAATGGTAATAGAGGATTATCACATGGCTGAAAATCGGGCTTGTGCTGTATCTCCTGCTCTGGTATGGTTCCTAAGGCAAATGGAAAAGAGATATGTTTTGTATCACAAACCACCAGTATGTAGAATTCAGATAATTTTTAAATAATTAAAGAACCATCTTAAGAAATGAAAAAAATAAAGTTACTTTTTGTAATTGTAGCCACATTGGCAACTACTTTGAACTATCGATGTCATGACTGAGCTCTCAAAGTAACTTTTTAGACTCTTGCTTTCTGTAAAGAAAGTAAAGAATTATTTTATGAAACATTTAGAAGAAATGAAGATACGGTAGTTCACATCATTATGCCATACCAGTCTGAGACATTTCCATCTCATCATGAAAATGATGCATGTGAAAACCCACATTGATATGCCCAATAATCTCATGAAATTAATGAAATTATAAAAAAATTAAAAATGTGATGGAATAGTTCTAAAGATTTCAGAATAGAAAGCGAAGATCCAGTGAAATCACTTATTGAAGATCAAGGAATTCATAATGATTTTAAAGAAACAACCATATTTATCTGTTGCTGTGAATGACTTGTAATTTTTTATTTGTTTCAGGTCCAGTAATGGCCATTCTTATGCTCTTAGGGAATCTCAATAGCTGTGTTAATCCATGGATTTATATGTACTTTTGTGGTCAGATACCACATTGTTCAAAAAGCAAACTGAACAACACTGCAGCTCATGAAGAGTCTACAATTACAGGCAGCATTAACTTGGGAGATAAAGAAGCTGAAGACAATATCACATCTGTGTAGCTACTATAAACTATTGGCTTTATAGCTTATGTTTATTTGTTCCATTCAATATTTAGTAAAATGTTTTCCACTTCTGGAAGTGGTTGTTTTCAGCATATACATATTTTCCTTAATTTTAGAGGCAAATAAATATGTTTTTAAAATCCCAGCAGAATGTAAGAAGTATACCCTAAAAGGGAGATTCTGGCTACAAAGACACTAAACCCAGACTTTGGAGTGCTGAAATACTTATGTACTTAAGTACTACGTAGCTATGTAGTGCTGAAATCTACTTATACAGACATGGACCAGAATCCTATAGGGCAGTTATGTGTCATCTAGAGTTATGCACCTATCTAGAGTTATGTCCCCACTCTATTTTGCTAAACAGAGAGGTTCAGGTTGAAAGAACAATCATCAATAGCTCAAAATGTAGTTGGAAATTTGAATGGAATTCTCAGGCACTTGTGAAAAAATTGTTTTTAAAAAGGGGAGGAAAGCTATGCAGTGGCCCCTTCTCATCTGCACCCATTCAGTTCTGCCCTCCCCATAGGTGGTCATGTCCCATATTATTCAGTGGTCTTGACATGTGCATGGATATGTTAGCACGTCCACATACATACATCTCCATTGAATAATATGGGCTGTTGTGATTACTAGGTGGTCAGATTCATGGATCACCAGCACCGCTGCGTCCACTGTGCTTTAGAAAATTGAACTAGCATATCTAGTGGAAGGGTCTACTGTGCTTCATTAAAAAATTTTAGTTCGCATATCTCCTTACCTATGTGAACCACGTGTATATGGAAATGAACACTAAGACAGTGCACACTTATGAATGGGCTGGGCTGGGGTAACAGACAAACATGAAGATGACAAAAGGACAGTGGTTTTCCATGGGTCTTTTTAGATTAAGGAAAACGAGATACCTAAACTTTACAATAAGGCTCCCCACCAATAAATAACAGCTATAGATATAAAGAGTATTTTCTCTTCCATGTGGTATGCCTATAACATTCTTCCACTATTTGAGCCAATATGCAAGAATGCCCAGATTTTAATGCAGTAAAAGAGAGGTGGAATAACAGTGATGATTTTGTTATACAGGTTGAGTATCCCTTATCTAAAAAGCTTGGGACGAGAGGTATTCTGTAATTTGGATATTTAATACCTATATTTGCGTATGAGACAAAATGAGGCCGGAAAGAGACAGGATCTGTGAAATTGTGGGAATCCAAGCACAGTGCTTGGCATAAATCCATGCCCCCCCCCCGCCACCACCATTTCATAGATCCTTGGTCTCTCTCCAGCCATGTCTCTCTCCAGCCTTGCAACTACAGTGCAGGTACATAAAATTTAGTATTTTGGAATATTTTGGATTTTGAAATTCCAGATAAGGGATACTCAACCTGTATTTTCTTAGTGCCAGCCTACAGAGCCAATTCAACTAGTTTGCATGGCCACAGTGTGGAACCATTCTTCAACTTCTGTTCCATGTGTCTTTAAACATTCCTATTTGGAATTATACATTTAGCTAGATTTCCTTTACTGACTCCATGAACTTCATGGAATTGGAGTCCATGGTCTGTAGGATGCCTTCCAACTATAAGATTCTATGACTCAGTTGACATGGTTCCCACTGATTTTGCCAAAGAAATAATCTTGTGGTTTGCAGTTATGCTGTTAACAATTTCTCTTTCATAATGGATGGAACAAATCTTGGACTGCTTCAGTGCATAGAATTCATGGGATAGGTCCTATGTAGAAACAGACTGCTGATTTGTTCCTGAAAGGATAAGGGAACCTTTTCCACTTGGCATGCAATGTGGATAATTTATGGTTACTGATCTTTTGATGGTTGAATGATATCAAGGGATGTTGGTTCTTGGCTGAATATGAAGGGAGGGGGGTAGAACCAGACACACTCATCTGAGTCTTAGTACTGGGATTCAGCCAGTCCTTATAGTGCTGTTTGATGCATAGGGAAGGAGAGGGGGATGTTGTCTCCATTTGCAACTTCTGACCTGACACCCTTGTGAGGGGGCAGATCAACTAAGAAACAGGGTTAGGGCTCCTGAAATCTAGATTTGGCTTATGAGCTGGGACAACCCTCTCCTATGAAAGACAAAATCAGAGGTGAACTGACCAGTCTGAAAGTCTTTCCTCTGGTAGTCTTATAGGCGAATGTGTTCCTTGGAGCCAAGCCAACACCCAGATAAGTGTAAGGCTGGGTTTATGGGTTTAGATACTGCATCAGACCCAATCCAGTACTGAGGGTTACATGTTATGTAGTGAGTACTGAATCACAGGCCATTATTATGTAAGTATGAGAAATCAGTGCCTGGGGCCAAAACCAAAACAAGAAAGAATTATGGTTGCTCAGGTATAACAAGAAGCTTTTGCAGTTCTTTATAAGCTGAAAAACCAAGAATCAGAAGCCCTTCAGAATTAGAAAAATGCTGCAATTAGTAGCTCTTGTGTCTCATCAGATGAGGTAGGCTGCATCTGTCCTGCAGAAATAATGCATTCGGATGCTACTTTAACTGCCATGTTCTCAATGCTATGAAATTCTGAGATTTGTAGTTTTGTTGGATATTCAGCATTCTCTGTCAGAGACCTCTGGTGACACTGCAAACTACACATTGCAGGATTCCATGGCATTGAGCCATGACAGTTAAGTGGCACTATTCCTGCAGTGCAGATGCAGCTGTAGCTGCATACAGGGCAACATATTTATTGCAAATCCTGACAACTCCACAATCCTTCCCAGTACCACCAGAGCCATTTTCTTCTTGTTGTAGAGCTCTAAACTGAGTCAGAATTAATTGGTTAAAATACAAATACTGCAGGGTGTTGTTGACGTATTGCCTGAACAACAGCTGTACCCTGAAAACTCCACCTTTAATGGTTTTCTTGTATTCCTTTTTCTTACAATTGGCAGTCCCTAGCTCTTTATTCATCCTTCTGCTATCCAGTGGCCTGTTACTCCTAAATATCTCTGCACATTTTCTCTTGCCACGGACAGATTCCCTGGGATTTGACACATAGTGTAATCCATAAATCAGCTATTGGCACTGTCCCTTTTTGGAACAGGCACTTGCTCAGTTGAACAGTTTCTTGCTCTTGACATCTGGCTCTACAAACATATGTTTTGTAAAACTGTGATAGAATCATAGAATCATAGAATCATAACCTATCTTTTGGCCGCCAGCTCCCACAGTGACTTACATCTCAGTTGACTCCTACAACCACAGTCCCTAAGGGACATGATCATGGCATATCATCTGTGTTGTACTTGATTGTATTCTGTAAGCCAAAGACTGCTGGCAATGCCAAGATCTAGTTTGCTTTTGTCTCCACTTCCTGTAGTAGGCATCCATTACTTATGATGATGTAGACCTATGCTTTCACTACAACAGGGATGGGCATCTGCCACAAGCCCAGATCCAATTTTCTGTCCCAGAAACCTCCAAAGGCCACATACGAGACTGCCAGTAATGCCAAAGGGGCATAGAGTGTCCAGAAACTCTTATGCTACACAATTAAAGTGCTATGATTCCACCTCAACTGTCATGTTTCTGTATTATGGATTCCTGGGATTTGCAGTCTAGTTAAGGGCACTTAGAATTCTCAGCCAAAGAGCTGTAGCGCCTCACCAAACTACAAACCTCAGGATTCCACAAGGTTGCAGCCAGGACAGTTAAAGTAGAATCATAGTGTTGTAACTACTGTGTGAAATGGCCCCTGGTTTTGAAAAACAAACTTTAAAAAAATTGGTTGGCTAGGAAAGCTTTTCTTTTTGGCAAGGAAAGGTTCAGTCTAAGGAACTGAGGTTATGCAGGCTGCGAAAACAAGAGCCATACTTTTCCATTCCTGGACTAAAGTGTAAAAATGGCTATGCAGATGAGCAGCTGGCTTATCCCATATAAAATGTGTGATCCATCTAGCTTGGTAGTATATACACTGACCAACTATGGCTCTTCTAGGTTTCAGGCAGGAGTCTATTGCAGCTTTGTCAGGAGAATGCAGAGATTTAACATGGGATCTCCATCCAAATAATGTGTTCTACCAGCATGCTGTGGTCCTCTGAACTACCAGTTTTTGCTCATACGTATGAAATACAATATAGGCTGTTTCTGTCACAAAATTTTAGGGGAAGCTCACATGTGTTCTTGTTATGGTACAATATCAATGTTAGAATTTTTCCTTTAAGAATATGACTTTTACTAAATATACACAATTGTATATTCCTTTTTAAATATTCTAATATGTACCAGAATAATGTATCATGCAGTAACCTTTAATGCTGGTAGTTTTTGGACATATCAATTTAATGTATTAAACACTGGTACAATCTTTAGAAAAATTGTAATATGTGCTGTTTAAATATATGCACACCTTTTGACTGTATTTCCACAGACAGAGAAAGCATTTCTCCTAGTTTTTTCTTATTGATGTTTAGAAATGTTTCCTGATGGACATATGTTCTTTCACATTTTAGTGATACTGCTCTACAGGTGTATTTACCCTCTGTCTTTTTGAAGAGGCAAAATTTTGATTTGGGCTATGACACAGGAGGCAGGTGAATCTATCACAGTTCAGCACATACTACATAGGACATGTGGTGGTGGGTATCCTTCATAACCCTGTTGATGTTCTTTATAAAAACAAGTTAACTAATTAATTAGTTTTAAAATACTTTCTTGAGTATTAAAATGTTAATGAAATACAGCTTCAACAAAAGAGTGTTATAGTGCTATAAGACTATAAACCCATTTAAAAAAAAATAGACATTCTCCAGGTCATCAACACTGTAACCATATAATTAATTGCTAATAAATATATCAGTTTTTAAACTTCTAATCTACAATAAATATCAACATCTTATTAAAACATGTCATGGGTGGCAATGGGCATTCATGGGGAAAAACAATAGGTAGTAAGGACCACAGCCTTGTCAAAGTGGAAACCTTTACCTTTACCCTTTTAAGAACTAAACATCTGTCTGAATACACTAAAGGCACTAAATCCTATCTGCTCTTGGAAGCTAAGCAGGGTTAGTCTGGTTAGTACTTCAATGGGAGACTGCCAACAAATACCAGGTGCTGTAGGTTTTATTTCAGAGGACAGAACTGACAGAACTACTTTTGAGTATTCTTTGCTAAAAATAGTATATATGAAATTCATGGGCCCAGCAAAGGTCGACGAGACCTGAAGGCACATATACACCAACAAGAATTAAATATTTTGTTAAAGGACTACTTCAAGTTCTCCTCTGCATGTCTAAATGACCATAGGTAAATTGGATCCCATCCACATAGCTATTATCACATCTCCTGGAGTGAATGAAGCATACTGGGGTGGACATACAAAAAAAAAGAGCAATATATTCAACAGCATGAAAATTTGACTGTAAATCTGCTTGCTAGAATTCAAAAATATAACCATGTTAGTCTGTAGAATCAGTATGTGTAGAGATCTTGTAGCACCTTTGAGACTAAATGAAAAAGAAATTGGCAGCACAAGCTTTTGTGAAGTCTTGCTTGTAGTGAAAGAGCAATGATTATTAATAATTTCTCAAGTGGAAGCATAACTATGTGTTATGTACCTCTATGAAGCCTCAGTAACTTTACAAACAACTCACATACTGCTAAAAGCTAAAGAGTTTTGTTTCAGCCAGATGACAAAAACGTGTGTCTCATTCCATGTGTCTTGTGAAATTTCCAATCCTCCTTATTTATTTGTGCAAGGGGAGAAAGAAAAAAAATTCTATTGACTCCAGCTGTGGATAAAAGTTTGCAAAGCATTCTTTTGTTCTTCCCTACCTTCCTTTCTGTGTGAGACAGTTTGCCAAGTCAATCAAAGAAGTGAAACATGTCGGCTTGTATCCAAAGACCCTGCTGTGCATGTTTCTCTTGCAGAAAGATGCTGCCCGTTTCTAGCGATAGGTATCCCCCCTCCATATGTTTCTAAGTGGAGCATATTTCGCAGCCAGAGCTACTTATCAGGATGTTGTCGGATGGAATTGGCCACTTCCTCTGTATGCATCTCCAATGTACACACTGAGATTTTGGGAACTAAACCATTTTATTACTGCTTTCCATTCCAAAATGGCAAAAACTGACTCAAAACAGGGTTGGCTGTTGTTGTTGTTGTTGTTGTTGTGTGCCTTAAAGTCATTTCTGATTTATGGTGACCCTAAAGTGATCCTATCACACAGTTTTCTTGGCAAATTTCTTCACAGGGAGTTTGCCATTGCCATCTCAGCCTCAGAGAGTCTGACTTGGCCAAGGTCACTCATTGGGTTTACATGGCTGAGCCAGGATTCAAACCCTGGTCCAACACTCAAAGCACTACGCTACACTGGTTCACCAAAAGAGGGCTATCATTTATAATTCTAATGTGAAATGACAGTTTCATGAAGATGACTGAGTTCTGTTCTGCTCTTGCTGAGGCATAACAAAAGTCAGCCACATATTAAGATTCACCATTTTTGATAGATATCCATTTTTATGAGAATGGGAATTATAAATATTCTTCCTTTCATTATAATCTCTTATCAAACCACTCTTCTAGAAATTCAGCAAAACTGTGCCTTTGATTTATAACAAAACAGAAGTGGGCAATTTGTGTCCCACCAGATCTTGCTGAACTGCCAGTGTGCCAGTGGTGAAGAATGGTAGGACTTACAGTGCAACAACATCAGGGTGGCACGTGTTACTCACCCTGTAAACCACAGTTATAGAAAACTGATTTTTTAAAGTCCCATCTTTTCTCAGGAATGAGAACTAGACTAAGAGAAAGATGCATTATTCTCAACCATCTGCTGAGCAGAAATTTCAACCAGGATGTCCTATCAGCATCTCCCATATTTGAGTCACTATATTACACAAACGTTATGTCTAGTGACATCTATCTGTAAATATAGATTTGTGCAATCCAGGTTGACAATCTTCCATGGGTAAGCCAAGCTACAAGGGCCTCAAAATGTGTAAGATGGCCCCTTTTATTTATTTATTTTATAAAGTCTTTATTAGTTTCAAAACAACAAATCAAATATTAAAAAACAAATACAAACACATACACTAAACACACTACTAACACATATTACACATAACACATATTATTCAGCAACTATAAATACACATACAGAAAAAAGAGGAAAAAAATCCACATAAAAGCATTAACTCATACCATCTTTCTCATTCAAATCATACATCTTCTTCCTTTCTCCTATCTCTCCTTCCCAATCTATCTCCTTATACCTTCTCATATTCCCTTATGTCACCATCACTCCATTCCCATCTGTAATCCTCCTATCAGTTTCCTCATTCTCGTCTTCCAACACTCTTCTCCTACCTTCCACACTTACTCTCACCTTCAAAACATACTACATCCTTCTACACTTTTCCTCCTGCCCCTCAACATACAGTGCATGACATCCTTCACTCAATAACTGTTTTTCCTTCATTCTATCTCTCTTCTGTTCCATTCATTCTGACTTCTTTCTTAGTTCTTTTTTGGTCATTCCTTCTAAATATTTATTTGACCTCCTATTCCAAACTGCTCAGTGGTACATCAGTCCCATATCTTCAAGCTTCATCCCTTTGTTTATTTCCTTATTTCCTTATTCCTGTTTAGTTTTCCATTCCTATCCTCCTCAAATTCTTTCCAACTAGTGACAATTTAACTTAAAGCAAGAAAAGAAGGTTATCTA
This sequence comes from Sceloporus undulatus, assembly GCF_019175285.1. NCBI lineage: Eukaryota > Metazoa > Chordata > Lepidosauria > Squamata > Phrynosomatidae > Sceloporus > Sceloporus undulatus. The sequence continues at coordinate 65,208,946 of NC_056526.1, forward strand.
TATATATAAAACCTAATTCTATACAAGAGTAATATCTAATATTTTATATTTATAGATTAATTATTATTTATAATGTCTCACACTTGTGAGATATTATGAGAGGGTCCCATTTATTATTTTTTAATTTTTTAGCCTGTTTATTTCAACCATCCAACATAAAAACAAATGTTATACAAAAATATAAATCTATTTTATATCATCTTTACTACTCAGATAAAGTGATACATTTTATCAGTTCTTACCATATATTATAAAACCTATTACAATCAAAAATAGCTTCTCAAACTTTCCACATTTCAATAAATACCTTAAATTACTCTTTAAATAACTCTGCATCATATCAACATATTAATTTCAATATCACAAGGTATAGTCATGTTAACCTTTTGCAGGACATATAACAATGACTCCTTTGGATCCTCAAAAATCAACATCTGTTCATATATTATATAACAGCATTTTGATAGCATTTTAACTGTGATGGATTCATCATCCGGAATGCTGGGATCTGTAGTTTTATGATATCTCTTGGCCAGAGAACTTCAATGAGTCACAAAAACAGGAGTTAATTGCACAGTGCAAAATGGACCTAAAACACAGATTGCAGGATGAGACTGTACCCCCTATTAACACAAGATATAGTATATTAAGACTCTACCAGCTAATTTTTACACTATCACCAAATGTCTAAAGCACATGTAACTTTTCCTGAGCACACACTACATAGTCAACTGCTTTGCTCAAGATCCAAAGGCAGGCTCATGTCTAGGAAAGCTTATGCTACTAGCTTCTTTCTTTCAGTTAGTCTCAAAGGTGATACAAGATTCCTTTGCAGACTGATTTTCCAGACTAACAGGACTAGGTCTTTGAATTATGGCCCAACACATACACTTGACCTGCATTGGTATGGAACCCATTGCTCTCCTCAGTTTTCATACACTTTTATCTAAATTCACTTCAGATCTGAAAATGCCCATGATCCAAACTATTGTTTATGAGCACACATTCTGACCAGCACAAGTGAAGGCTGCCTGTGCTGCACTGAAGCCAGAGATACAACATTTCCAGAAATGTTAAATCCATTGAGGAGGGAGTGGAAATATATGTAACCTGAAATATATGTAACTCTTACTGTGATACAATAATGCAATTACAAGGTTTTAAGTAAAATCTTTTTAAAGATTTTGAGTGAGAGGTTTTTTTGGGGGGGAGGTTGCAGTATCCATAATCCTTCACCATTGGCTAAGGTTGCTGGGAGTTAGAACTCACAAACTTCGTCTGGGCCATGGTTGCCCATCCCTGGTGTGTTTACTCAAGATACCAGAAAATTTGTAGTAAAGACAATCCTCACAATCAGAGAATTATAAGTCCCTCCCCCCAGTTTACATTTTGTATTTATAAGATAGTATATAAAAGTACTATTTAGCATATTTATGTGGCACAGGCAGCTGTTCCAAAGAGAGAACTTCAAATTGCTATACCATGTGCAACCTAAGATCCTTTCTTTCTTTTTATCCCCTAAAGAGGGGAGAAATGAGAAACAGTAAGTTTTGTAACAGACAAGATGAAGTGTACAATTTGGACAGGAAGAGCCCCATACAATCATGACCTTATTGATTAGGGTGGCAGCCTACTAGGATATAATGTTTTATCAAAGAACTGATAATAGTCAACTCTTCAGCTGTGCTTTGTCATAAATAGCTCATTACCTCCAACCCCCCATAGAAATCTCCACAGAGGGCTCTTTATTGCCAATCAATACTTAGGTCAAGGCCCTCCCTGATACCTTTACTGAGGAACTCTTCATAGTCTTTCTCATTTATGCCTGGGCACCTATTCACGACCAGGTAGTCTAGTGGATTCTCTAAAGACAACAGTAGATGGATTGTGTCCTTGGATATCTCGACTTGATCTAAACTAAGTTCACAGAGTTGTTGCAAGGCAGCTCCAGGGGGGTTCAGCACCTCCTTAAATATCTGATGCAGGGAGAAAGGCAAATGGGTCAAAATCAAGTGTTTTAGGCACGGAGATTGTTTCATGAGGCCTACAATACATTCTCTTAACATGATGGTGCGGTAGCGAGGCAGGGGATTCTCCTTCTTGGAGTAGTCCAGGGAGAAATAAGAAAGGTGAGGAAATTCAAGGGGAAGGCTGGAATCGCAGCCCATTGTCTCAGCATCTGGCTGCCTGTCAAGCCTAGGGCTTGGAGGAGAGAAGAATGAAACTTCAAACTCTTGGAGCTTGGGGCACTGGTGCAGCAGAGCATGGAAAGAGAATTCTTCAACAAAGGAGAAGTTACAGATTGAGAGGGACTGAAGTTGGGCCCCAAGGAATGCTGTCACAGGCAAAAGGTCCCTCAGGTCCCTGGGGCTGTCTTTCCTGCAGCAGAGGTTCAAATGAGTAAGATGGCGGCAATGGAAGAAATTTGGGGCCAAGGCAGAGTTGTCTTTAATCTGCACTTTCACATTTTCCAAAAGTGGGCACATAGCCCTAACTATAGGCAAGCATGACTGGCCAACTTTATCTATTTTCAACAGAGGCAGAGAAAATGTGGATCTCCCCTCATTCACCTGGGGTGAGATCATCAGCTGTGACACCTCAGCAAGGCTGGGAATGCCACGGGACAACAGAACCTTCTCAAATTGCCGCTTGTGGATCATTACTATGGCTTCAGACACAAATTTATGACCCAAGTGCTTCAGATTGGATAATGCCAGCAGCATGAAGGCCAGGGACGAAAACTGATCTCCCCTGCCACCCAGTCCATAAGCAGCAAGCTTCTCCAATGCCTGGCAAGAGAAAGACTCTTGAGTGCAGTCATAGGCCAAATGGGGAAGAGAAACCAGAGACAGTTTGTCACACCAAGAGATGTCGAGTTCCTGAAGCCGCCGGCAGGAGGAGGCCAGAGCTGATAACACTCTTTTGTTGCACTGGGTCTGTGAGAGGTCCAGTTTGACCAGGCAGGGCAGACCTTCCACCAGGCAAACTAGAGCAGCTACCGGTATCCACTTGCAGCCACGGAGATTCAGCAAAGAGAGATTCTTGCAACGCATTGTGATGATTCAAGCAGTATCCTTCTTGACCGACTTTGAGGAAAAGGAGAGGTTGAGTATTGTCATTTGGGGCACGATGAGTGAATGAAGCAGGGGACGTGTGAGATGCCCGGTCTTCCACAGGTACAGGATCAATTTCTGGACATGGAAGCCAGTCAGGCGGTTGTTCCTGTAATCTCTGGCCCAAACATGCTTCATATTCTCAGCCACAATCTCCAAGCTCCTCTCCTCCAGCGAGCGGTCTCTCTCTCTCTAAAAATGGAAAATCAAGGTTTGATATTTGAAATTTATACTTTTTAAAAACATTTTCAAACCGTGGAAGCTTGAACACATGTATATAAATTCATTTATAAGAAGGGCTGACTGTACAACAATACAAAAAATAGTGTGACTTACCTAAAGTCACCCAAGTAGTAGATTTCCATGGCTGAGTGGGATGTGAATCCTGGTGCCCTGGAGTGCATCTGCATTGCTCCATCCTACAAATGCCTGGTACTTAAAATCTGGTGAGGATCTCTTTACAGAGAAGTCTAAATCTCTTGTAAAACTACAAATCCCAGGATTCTATGGAACTACAGTACTTAAAGTGGTGTGAAACGACATTATTTGTACAGTGCAGATGCATCTAGTCCAGCTCTCAAACCATAACAACACCTTGGCTTTCAGATCTAGCATAATTCATTCTAATTTCACCAACAAATGGAAAGAGCATAGTGAAAGTAGTGTTACATTGTACTTACAGTGTGAACAGTCTAGAAGCTTTGAAACAGACTGACTCTTTCACATAATTACTATGGATGACAATACCAGAGCCTCAAAGTAGTACGGGAAACACTACTCCTGAGCAAAATGACCAGAGAACAAAATCAGGGAGGCATGCGATGGAGAAGGTGTTGTTGGGATGAGTGACGTCAGCTACCATTGATGGTATAGTTGTGCTTCATTCATAACAAAGCAGGAAACAATATCTACATACCCTTAATAAATATCTAAAACATCTGACTACAAAAACAACCAGAGAGGAAGTGATCCTGGACCTAATACTGAACAGAACCTAGTGCAGGAAAAGAATATTGAATAGCTTTTGTGACCCCGCTGCTATCAATTTTAATTTAAGAGGGAAATTGCCAAGGAACTCCAACACAGTGCCTCTCCAGATGGGGCAAATAATTGGAAGGCTGCAATATTTGTTACTGTAGTCTTTGAGCATTTTTTCACATCCAAATGGCATTTCTGTTTTTGCAGATTATTTTCTGGCAATTTCCAGCTCCAGCTGCAACATTTTCCCCCACCCTCGAGTAATTATTTTTAGAAAATTCCAAGAAATATCAGAACAAAACAATATTATTCTCCTTCCTTTTTTGATTTTTTTTTAGAATGCTGCAGTGCATCACTTAAATAACACTTTAGCACTATAGCACTAGAAGATTAAAAAAAAATAGAGGGATCAACATTATCTGTTAAAACATAGGGCCACCTCAGTAAACCATGCCTCAGTTTTGTTTTTTAAACAAAACCTTTGGAAAAGCCTTAAGATGAGGGAACTTGGAGAGAGTGAGAAAGAGAGAGAGAGAAAATGAATTAAAATAAAAAGTTGGAACAAAAAATACAATTTCTTCCAAATGAATACTGGTTACTTAAAACACAGTAATGAAGACTGTGCTACAATATTTACAACAGATCAGAAAAAGCAGTACAAAATTCAAGGGAATGCCATGCCTGCAGTTTCAAGGAACCTATTAGAGTGTCTAAATAATCTGAATGCAGTGGCATCACTAAGGAGGTGCAGGAGATATGGCTTGCAGTGGGTGACACCCCAGAGAGGAGTGACAACAAGTCGGGCCCTCCTCCTGCTGCCCCCCTCCTGGCTTTGCCGTGGCAGTGGAGGCCTTCTTACAAGGAGACCTCTGTCACTGCAGTACAGGAGAGAGCCCAGCAGATCCTTTTGGCCACCATAGTTCCCTTGTCCAGCACTCCCCCTGAACCATGTGACACCAAGAGTGGGGACACCACTGTCTGAAGGCACCAGATCCTGTCTGATCTTGGTAGCTAAGCAAGGTCAGCTTTGGTTAACTTCCATTAATTTATGTAAAAATAATATCAACCAAACCTTACACTGAAGCTATGTTACAATACAATGAATGGCACGCCCATCTGCGGTGTGTTCACTCCATCATGCTGCTATGCCTAAGCACCCCCCTTCCCACAATCCTGGCTATGTCCCTTTTCAGAACTGGAAATTTTACCCAAATAAGAGGAACAAAACTAATAACTAGTAACCTTGGTTTGTTTATTTCTTTGTTTACTTGGTAAAATGGAATTAAAACACTTTTAAGAACAAAAGGATACACGCAAGGGTAGGGTAGGTTTTTCAAACAAGTAAATATGTAGCTTGTTGCATGCACATTTAACCTGACTGCACCTTAACAAGATGCAGCCGGGACACAGGAACAAAATTGCTGGCAAATTATGTGCAATAATTCCCGGCTATACCCCGTGTCCTGGCTGCATCCCATTTGGGTGCAGTTGGGTTAAATGTGCGTGCGATAAGCTCCTATGATTGGCCTCAGTGATCATTATCTGGAACAATGCATTTGAATACCACAAAAATGTTTAAGCTTTAAACAATGGAAACCTGGGAGAGTCTGTTTAGACAAGATGAGGGAGTGTTACACTCTAGAGAGTGCAGGTTGTGAGGAAGTCAGAAAAGTAATTTGATTCAAATGCCTCATAGAAAATATGCCTGAAAAAAAGAAACCACCAGGAATTCAATAGCAAATTAGGAAGGAAGGATAGAAGAAAAACATGGATTCACTGAAAGATATAAAAATCACAGTATTTTGCATCCATGCTACCCAGGCTTTCACATAGTCTGGGCCTAAGTTGTTCAGCTACATAGGGTATAATCAGCACATTCAACTGTGCCAGGAAATGGACTAGTAGCTAGTGAAGCTGTTTGAACAAAGGAACTCAAGTGGTCCCTATACACAGACCCAGGCAGCGGTCTAGCTGAAGCATTTTGGACCTGTTGAACTTTCTGAACAGATTCAAAAGGCAGCCCCACATAGAATGTGTTACAGTAATCCAAATATTAGGTAATCAAATCAGATGTTACCATGGCCAGATCTGACGTCTTCAGGAACTTGGACAGTTGGCACACAACTTTTAATTGTCTAAATATGCCCCTGTCCTCCAAGCTCAGGGCTGAGTTCAAGAGTACTTCCAAGATACAAATCTGAGATTTCAGGCTGCTTTAAAAAAACAGGAAAGGCAAAGATTCAACATATACATAGTGGCTCTCACCTGTCCAAGGATCCTGTCCACAGGCAGCACAAACTGAAAGGTTTTCCACAACACAGGACAAACAGGAGCCAAGATTACATTCACTAGACTAAGTCATAGCAAATCTAAGCAGTTTTGTCTGTGAAATCTCTTGCAAATTCCTTATAGTGGGATGTTGACTGTCTGCACTGTGTTCTAGTTTGGGCAGAGGTCAAAAGGCACCTAACCACTTTAGACATCTCCACTAGATAACTTGGTCCAGATGCAATAGTGGCAGGGAAGTACACTTTCTTCCATGCCACCATTGCCATGGAATATATCTTTCAGTGGGGTCTACCTTTGTTTGGTTAGATCAGGTCTGGGTTTTCCTACCTCAATAATAATAATAATAATAATAATAATAATAACAACAACAACAACAACAACAACAATATTAAATTTATATTCTGCTTTTTCACAAAGGAATCAAAACAGATTCCAACAGTATAAAATAAAACAACATACAGTTAAAATAGGGTCGCCATAATTGTCCACTAAAACCCGGGACAAAATGTAGGACCAAATCTAGACCAAACTGTAGGACAACTGCAGGACAAAACTCAGCCCAAAATGTAGGGCATTTAAGAAAAATGGAGGACCTTAAATGTGTCCTACATTTTGTCCCGGGTTTTAATGGACAATTATGGCAACCCTAAGTTAAAATCACAACTAAAAGAACTAATCCCAGAACCTAACCCACCACCCAATCATAAAACTAGATGCAAACATAGGTAAAAACCATACAATAAAATTAAATAGCAAAAATATAAAAGATATACCAGAGCAAACATAATAAGATAATGAAGTTATAAGTAGGCTATACAAATAATTATCCTGTGGGAGGAGGTGGGAGGGACAGGGAAAGCAACAGAATGTCAGTGTCAATAACAATATTGGAAACTATGGAAATGACAAGATTACCATCAGCAATAGTTATAGTGATAGGGGGAGGCCAATCAAGGAGGCTGCTTGGGAAAGGCCTGCTGGAAGAGATCTGTCTTAATTGCCTTTTTAAAGGCTTCCAAAGTGGTAATATGATGGATCTCGTCCGGCAGGTCATTCCAGATCCTGGGAGCGGCAGAAGAAAAGGTCCTCTGGGTTACCGCAGACAATCTGGTAACCCAGAGGACCGTTTCTTTTGCTGCTCCCAGGCTCTGAAAGTCTCTGTTCCACTCATTTAATTGCTGCCATCTCCCAAGTAAACCAAGGGACTTGCTTAGCTCCCCTTAGTGGGAGGAGATGCTCAGGGATAATTGTGTCCACTGCCTTGGCCATTCCTCCATTTCAGAGGCTTCAACAGAATCACCTGCCACGGCAACAGGAAACTCCCCAAGAGCCATGATAACAGAACTATGGCAATTTCCTCCACACCCAGATCACCATCATCCTACTCACCCACAAAACTAGGGTGTGTCCTGCAACACAGGTGTTACCAGATAGTACTTTGGATAGATCTATGGTTGTCATGGAAGACATTCGGTCCTCAGCTTCCCTGAACAGAATGGCCTCAGCATGAATACTGAAATCCCCCAGTTCTAAAGGTCTGTGTGTGGGAACTCCAACATCACCACTGAGACCAGCTTGGTCAGCTCAGAAAACAAAATTGTTGAGCAGTCTGATGGCCAGTATGTTAAGAGATTCCCTACTCTGTTTCAGCCAGCCACTTTTAAATAAACACACTTATATCCAGTATACTGTGGGATGGGGTACCCACTGAAGGAGATGGAATCCCATTAGACTTCACTCACCCCCAGGCTTCACCTACTGCAATACAGAGGACCCAACATTGCTGGGAGATGGTAATGCCCCAGCTTCACCCAGTGAGGTCTCTTTAACAGAGCATGTTCATCCAAGATTGGGTCCTAGATCATAGTTTTTTTCCCCATTTAAAATGTGAAATGGAGTGGTGGGAGTCATAATTAACATATTTGGGGTGCTCCAGGTTTGGGAATGCTAAGTTAAATTGAAGTGTTGTTTTGAAACTGACTTCATGCTCTGTAAAACACAGCTGGGGCAAAGTTAGTACTCTAAAAATTGTTTTGATTAATTTTGAGTAGAACCAGTGCTTCGGGATATAAATGTAGTACATGATCAACAACATCATTATAAGCCAAAAATGTAAGATTACATTTCATTTACTCATATAACTGATGGCAGTGTTGTTGCTTACTGCATGTGTGGCTGACAAATTTGGCACTAGTATTGGTACAAAGCTACAGTTAAGGAAACACACACTGTGTTGACAATCATCCAGGAAACAAGTGATCTGTCCCCAGGGTTTATGTGGGTGGATAGAAGTATGTGTTTGAGATTCATTGAGCATATCTGATTGCAGAAGCTCTTATACTTGGCTGCAGTCTCCTGTAACCCATTTAGACAACCATGTGGACAAACAGTTCATCATGCAGAAGGAACCAACCATTTCAAAATGACCCCTCCTGGCAAGTGGCTTATTGATGCCAGATATGTCCAAACAACAGCTTGCCCTATGCCTTTACTGAATGTCAAATAGCTGTGTGAATCACCCTAGATTTTGCAGCCAAGACAAGAAACAAATGGGAAACACATTTCCTCACGATATTCTCTAGTAATATCATAGTGATCGTGCTTTCCTTTTTAATTCAGAGCTGACCCTTCCAAGATCAGACTGGATCTAGACCCTATGGAATTAATGGGCTGTCATACATTGATAAGTGACTTGAAAGGATATATATACACACAGAGATTTGATTTATGTGCTGAAAGATACAGAGAAGCATCCTATTCTCCTTAAGCTAGTATGACAGGTAGATTATGGGATCATTCTCTTAATGCAGAGCCTTCTTCCAGAGAACTTTTGGCTCCATTTACACTATGTTTTTGTACCGGATCTTCTTGGTGCAGTTTGTCATGATCGAATCTCTCCCTGGCATTTTATATTGATTCCTGTTCACACTCCCGGGGGGGGGGGGGGGGGAGGAGGGGGAGGAGGAGCCATACTTTCTCAGTCTCAGAGAATTTGCCAAGAAAAGTGGGAAGAGGAAGGAGAGAGGGAGAGGAGGAGGAGGAGGGAGGGAGGGGGCAGCAGTGCAGCAGCAGTGGGAAGAGGAGGATGAGGAAGGAGGGAGGGAGCATGACACAGCAGTGCAAATCTGGATCAATAATTCCCACTACCAAAGATCCGGATCCTTGCAGCACTGCAAAAAAGACTTGCTAGGTGACCCAGTGCCAAATGCACCAAGTCAAGTGGGTTTTTGGGTGCTTCCCCCCCCTCGCAAACTGCACAGAGTGCAGTTGGGGGTAGTATGGACACCTACTGTATAATGAGAATTTCAGCAGAGTTAGAAGAAAGTTATGTCAGGTATAATACTCATTAATACATTATTAAATAAACTCCTCCCTTGGGAAATAACTATGCAGACAGTCAGGCAACACAGCTTGGTGATATCAACAGCCACTCCATCCCTGCTAAGATGGCCACATGAAAGAGGATGAGCTCTTTTACCTTTAGCAGTTGTGTAGCAGAGGGAATTTCAGAAGGTGCTGCTTGCTATACATCTTCTGAAATATGTTATGTTAAACAATTATTAAAGGTACTGCAGACAAGCCATCTTTCTCACTTGGTCTCCCTGGTCCCCGGCCTTGGAGGGGTGGCCAGAAAGACATTTTGTGTAGCAAACAAGCCTTTGTAAGGCTTGTTTTGTTATGAAGGGCAATGTTGTCAGCTCTGACACAAACTTATTTTCACATCCCCTCTCCCATCCATAACTGCTGGTGTTGAGAGATGTTCCCTTTCCCTCTTAAGGGCATGAATTTAATTACAAGTCATTATTATCCTTCCTATGGTAGAACCTCTCTTAATCCTTATAATCCTCCAAACCTCTGTTTCTTCATAAAGAGATCTATTGGATAGTTTCACAAAACATATACATATGTTTTTAAATCAATGGGTATGAACTATGGCAGAAATATATGCTTTCAGTGGCCTCCTATGAATTAAAACTGTGCAGGTTAGTAGCTAAAGACTGGTTGGCCATTTTATCATTTTCAGTAACTTGTGTTCTCAAAATGTCAAGTTTCTGACATTTTAAAAAGACCAATAATCACAATTTTAGGAATGCTTCCAGATTAGCCCAATTCTCTAAAATGCAATTTTTTGTTTATTCGTTTCTTTTTGTACAGTAAACCTAAACAGTACTAATGCCCAGTGGTTCCAATACAATGTTTTTCGGATTTTCTTGCTGTTGTTTTTCAAACATGATTTGGTGTGCATGCACACACATCCATGCAGAGGCATAATAGACAACTACAGCATCAGTCTATTTAGCTCACACAGGCAAAATATTAGCAAGGCATTCCAAGACTCTTGTGAAAGTTTCTTATTCACACATCTTGCACATTAGTAATTAAAAGTATTTTCTGTGCCCTTTAAACAGCATCTTGTAAGTGTCTCAATATAGGTTTTTATGTCAACAAGATTTAATTAGCTGTTTCTTCCTGTTTCCATATTTTTTCCCATATTTATAGCACAAACTTTCTATTAAAAGTGAAAAGGAAAAAATGAAGAAAATAAACTAGTAAATAAGCCACAGAAACTGAACAGACATTGACACTGTAAGCTGACAATTTATAAAAAGAAAGGAAGCAATAGAAGGAGCGATTGCTTGGGGTTTTAAATTGGCTCCAGCCTCCCGGGCTGCAGCTAGGATGTAGGATGGAGGCGGGAATTATCACACACTAAATTGCCACCGAATCATCGGCTGCCATCAGCCTGGGTCCCAGCCGCACCCGCCAGCACTTTTTAGAAGTTGGAAAACTTTCCGACTTCTAAAAATTCCTGGCAGAGCATGGCTTGACCTGGCTGAGACCCGGGCTGATGGTGGCCAGTAATTCAGTGGCCATTTAGTGTGCGATAATTCCCACCACCATCCCGCATCCTGGCTGCAGCCTGGGAGGCTGGAGCCAATTTAAAATGCCAAGCAATAAGCTCTGAATTTAGATCCCAGAAAAAATGCTTTGTTCTTGTAGGACTTAACAGCAAGATAGCTTTATAGAAAAAACTTTGTCCTAGGGAATGGGACTGGCTGAATAATATAGGGCTACAATAACTGCTGTGTGCAACTTTTCAGTAAATTACAGAAAAGCAATGTTTCAGCAGTGTTGAGGGGCTGTAGTGTGCAAGCAACCTAAATTCCAATTCCTGTGTTATATGTCAAAGTCTATTTCTTAGACAGGTTTGGCAAACCATTGGGTGTTCCATGGTATTAGTTTAGAATTCCCAACAGCCTCAGACAGCATGGACAGGGATCAGGGATGATGGTAGTTATAGTCAAAAAAATAGCATGGCCACAGGTTTAGGTTATGTACCTTTGCTTCCATAAAGAAGTATTCACTTAGCTAAATTACACTATAGTGAGATGAATTATTGTAGTGTTATATCACAGCCACTATTGATGTGTGTGTGTGTGTGTGTGTGTGCGCGCTCACGTATGCTGTTTCTCTCTGTGTTGGTGTTATGTTTGGAATTCAAATTATCATGATTATTTTATGTTTTAATTATGTTGGTACACCACTTAATGTCCAATTGGATAACAGGTGGCTCAATTATTGTAGTAAAAAAAAGAGTAAATGATATATATTATTGTGTGCTTTCATTATTGTTGCAGACCACTTCAAAATCTTCATATGTAGGCAACTTATATTGGTCATAGAAATTTGAACCAGTGCTACTTTTCACACTCACTGTGGTTCCACACATTGGTATACACACAATTGAATCAGAAATGGTCTTGTGAAAGGAAATTTTGGTGATTTATTTTATGACTTCAAGAAAAGTTGCACCTATGGCAATCTTATCCTAGTGTTTTCATGGTGAATTTATTCAGAAGAAGTTTCCCATTGCCTTCCTTTGAGGCTGAATTAGTGTTAATTGCCTGAGGTTGCCCAGTGGCTTGCCGCAGCTGAACGGGTATTTGAACCCTTGTCTCCCATGGTTTTAGTCCAACCTTCAAACTATGTTGGTTCCTTTCACTATGGGCAGAAATCACTGACAAATTACTGCCCCCATCTCAAAACGCTGATTCCTACTGAAGTGGGCTATTTATTATTTCAAATTAGATAAGAGCTCAAACAATGCATCACAAAGCATGGAGCAGACAAATGGGCACAATGAATGTGTCTGAAGAGTACAATCTTCTGGTGAAAACTGTTACAGGAGAGTGGAAAGCCTGTCATTTTGAACCATTATTATGATTTTACTACATCTGCAGCAGTAGGATCGATTTCATTGCTCAGTTTGTTCTGTTTACCCTTTTCTTTTCTTTTTTAAACTACACCTGAACATATAGATGATTATACTCTCATCTATGAAGATCTCTGAATCTAGACTGAACCAAATCTTGGAAGAAAGATCATGAATTATTTAATGCAAGGATGATCAATAAACATTTCCCTAATAGCTATTACATTCCCTGACAGCCACTGTCAGCTAGGTCTGTCTATTGGTTGTAGGTAAATTCAATTTGAAAACAGTGAAATTCTGGACCATGCCAACAGCTATCAGGTCAGAATGCACAGGGAAGCCATTAAAGTCCACAAACACCTAGACAACTTCAACAGGAAAGAAGAAACCCTTAAAGTAAACAAAGTTTGGCTACCAGACCTGAAAAACACCAAAATCAAGACCCAGCAAGGGCAAATGAAAACCACCCAAGGTTGGGGGATTTCCCAGCAGACAATGGATCACTAATTAAATAGACACCATTCAACAGCAGACCACCACACAGATTAACATGTAAATCGCTTGCTCTCAACCAAGGTTCACGCAGTATATATAGCCCATCTACTTACACACCAGCATTTTCTGACGATGCCAGCCAAAGATGCTGGCAAAACATCAGGAATAAACTCTTCCAGAACATGGCCACATAGCCCAAAAAACCCCACAAAAAACTATGGATTCTGGCCATGAAAGCCTTCAACTTCACAATGAATGGATTCGTTTTCTTTTCTCTTTTTTGCTCACCTCCTTTTCCCATTCACCCTCTTTCTTCCTATCACCATGGGGTTATTCAGACTTTTTTTTTTAGTGCGACACTGCAAATAATCTCACTCACACATTTCGGGTTTGTTATTCACACTATGAAATCACATCGATGTGCATCACTGCAAGTTCAGTTGCTCACACATGCAACCATTTGAATGAAGATGGAGTCGACATGACACCAAGACAATGTGAATGCATTCAGAACACCTTCAAGTCATGCAGAGCTTTATCCCAGGCCTATTCTGGCATTGGTTATTCACACTACTGATGATGAAGATATTTTTTAAAAACTTTAGGAAACCCTGATACTAAACTTGCAGTGATGTGCATCAATTAAGTGCATTTTTGGCAGCTCCCCAACTTAATCAGGTCCATTCAGGATGCATGTGAACAATGGAGATTCAACCCACATTCATCCTGGATCATTTTCACAGTGTGAATAGCCCTTAGACTGCTGGGAAAGGGACAGATTGGTCTTGTCAGAGGTTTGAATTGATTAGTTGAAGAAGGCTCTTAAAATTAGGCCAAGGTGGACCACCTAAAGCTGCAGATTGCCAAACCACGTTTAATTCAAATGATTTAAAAGACCCCAATAGATTATTGTCTTGAGTGATTATGGATTGTTGAGTTGGGCTTTAATCTGAATGATAGATGTGTGAAACTTTTTTGAAGATGATTTCTTCAGATTAGAATCTCCTTGAATAATCCACTGACATTTTCTTGAAGAAACAAAGGACAGTAATCATGTGACTCACCTTTTTTCACAGTAAGCAAAAAGAATCAAAGCCATCTGGATACAACACAAGTCTCTGATGGTCTTCTTCCATAGTTGTCTTCTTTATGTGCCAAAGGATTGATTCCCAATTCTAATGTGCCATTCCTTCTCAGTACTAAATATACTATTTTGCAAAATCTATTCCGTTTTTCTACTCAAAATACTTGTGCAAACCTGTCTGTCTTCCATTAGAAGCAAATGTTTATGGTAGGAATAGGAAGAATGCCCCAGAGTTTAACAATCATGGGTTTTAAAACACACACACATTACTAAACATTTTAACACCAAAGGTTTTTTGTTTTTGTTTTTGTTTTTTAAAGCTTGAGTTTTGGTATTCACTGGAGGTACAAGTTCAAGAAATATGTGTAAACTGGTAATGCTCCAAATCATCACCTTAAAACAAAAGATGGACTGGAAAGAATCCATGACTTGTGAGATGTATTAGTACAGTAACAGCACAGTCTGATATGCTTTCTTTAAGGCAATGCATCTTTTAGCACATCAAGGCTGTTTGACAAATCATGTCCTGAAGGGACCAAGTGACACATTTATACACAGAATGTGCTAAATGCTGATAAGGATAAGCTACAGACTCAAAGGGGTTTTCCTTGCCTGAAGCTGTGTTCCTAGGTGACGGTTTGGAAATGACACAGAAGTGTTAAAATGCAGAATTTGTAAGGGATATATATTTCTTTCATGAATAAAGGCAGTGTCATGAAGGGGGCAAGAACTCCATAACGAATCACTCCCCGTACATTGCTATGATTATTTTAGAGTAATGCAATTTTGATATGTAAATAATAAAATATACATTATAACTGAATCAGATCCAGGAAATGAAAACAAGGCTAAAGTCTTCAGCGTGCTTACTTGAAAATCAAAACCAACATGACTTGTATAAGATAAAATGACCTCTTAGTATGCTGTTGTTTAGGACTCCAAGCAGTGCTCCCATTCAGTTTGGAGCTCAGTTTTGTGATTTTGATCCAGTCTTGATCCACTGTAGATCTAATCTGATACTGATCTATATTATCCATCTCTCTCTCCTTTTTAATACCAAGGTATTACTTTGGGTGCCTTGCAATTGCTATACTTTCTAAAACAATATAATAAAACAACAACAACAAGCAAACAATTTAAGGGAACAGGAGTCCCAATATTGCCTGCTACCCCTCTGGCCATGATTGAAAACTTAGAGAAAGCTGCTCACAGGTGACTGTTGATCAGAGAATGAGCTTAAGAGTGCTGAGTGGCCCTGCATATCTTCTCTCCTTCACTGCAGACTGATGGGTTCACTGCTGAAAGCAATGTCTTGCTACAAGACAAAGACCATCTGAATAAAAATGACTCCACAATACAGAAGATAGCCACTTGATCCTTATGATACAGTACGTTTCATAATACTGGTGCTTTTTTATCATCAACTACACCTGCCTTCTAGATAGGACCTCTCCACCCTATTTGAAAAATGGAAATCATACCCCCCAACTCCCACTTTGCTTACTGGGGAACTTGTAACATACACCCACACACACTGGTGGTGAAGAAGGGATACATTGGGTTTGAGAGGGAAGAGAAACTTTGTTCCAAATGTTAATTTTCTAAAAAAGAATAACAGTAGGATTCTGCAAGTGATTCCTCTCTACTACAGTGCTTCAAATAAAGGGAATTTGCTCACCAGGATCACCCACTTCTGACTGCTTGCCTCCTGCCTGTCCACTGTGATTTCTTTCACTAATCACTGCAATATTTTACCACCTGAACTCTAATTCTTTAACTGATTCTTCTTGATCAGTAAAGCTGATCTAGGAAGGTGCTCTCAATGCCAAGACAAAGGCAACATGAACTGGCAAGACTGAACACTCAGCTATGTGTGTATGTATTTTTTTAGTTTTTGGGGGGTGGAAGGAAACTTTATATATGTCATGTGTGTGTATATATGTATAAAATTTGAAGGCACTTATCTGCCACTCGCAAGGGTCAATCCTATCTGAAAAGTCAATTTTGCCTTCCAATTCCATGCATATATATATATATATATTTAAAAAAGGTTATACAGCCACTTTGGTTTTCCCAACACATGTCAGTGGGAATTCTGATGATCTGGATTTCTACATTCAAAATGATCAGTTAAAGAGACAGGTAGATAATATATATTTAGAATGCAACTCTAGAGATGATATGACAGGGTTTCCTAAAATCTCTCTCTCTCTCTCTCTCTCTCTCTCTCTCTCTCACACACACACACACACAGAGGGGATCAGAAAGAATCACTCTGTGTTTCTTCAGATTGTTTAATAGCCAATCCCTTTTTAAATAAAAAAAATGGGTTAAATTCAATTTTGCCCTTCTGTTTTTGTTTTCACATATTTCCCTTCTCCTATGCATTTTGCAAATCTATAGGGCTGGGGAATCTTTGACAACAGCATGAGAGGTACAAAGGCGGTTGAGAAGTACAAAGCGGAAGACCAGTTCCAGGAGCCATCCATTAGTGCAGCCCTCTGCTAAATAAAGAGTCTTACAGGGACATAGCCAGGATTTTAGGAAGGGGGGGGGCCAGACTAAGTGCCACCATTATAATGGGGGGTGGGCGCGGGGGGGCGCCCACCCCCACCATTCATTTTTTTTGGGGGGGGGGGGGTCCAGCCCCCAAGACCCCCCCCCCCTTGGCTACGTCCCTGAGTCTTATATCAGTAAGAGAACTTCATGGACTGCAACAATCGGATGGATGAGTATGGATCTGAATGGGTTATAGTGATAGATATGGACCTGGATGGATTATAGACATATTTGTGGCTATAAATCACTGACATTTAAAATGGAACTCATCCCTATCTTTTGAAGCAGAGTATATTTTTGTGGAGCAGTTGCTGGGGTAAACCTTAGCAACGGATATCTCTGGTATTCCTTGCCTTCAGGACTCCAGGAACACTGTGCACTATTGACTCTTAGTCTGATTCAATAAAGCACTTGTGTTCCATGCATCTTTGTTTGCTTTTGTACAAAAGAAATAAACTTGTTCTTTCAAAGCTGGGCTCTCTCTTGTCTCTCTAAATAAAGTGCTGGAAAGTGGATTCTGTTTTAACCAGACTGTAGGTTTCATGGTTATATATTACTTAATATCTTTCTAACCTGAGTTATGGGCCAGTACCTTCACATTTGCTTTTCCAGAGAAGAATAATATTATTGGAAATTGTCTTTCACATTCCTCTGCACACCAATGCATAAAATGTAACAAGTGAAAAATGCAATTCTCTCAGTAGGAATAGTTCTGCTTTTATAGATGCAAATGTGGTCTGAATCTGAAAAATAAGCCTATAGAAAATAAAATAAAACACATATTTGTGAAGTATTTCCTGTTAATAGTTATCAGCATAGCTTGCTGATCCACCTTGTTCAACATCTACAATATTTTTCTTTAAATGTTTATGTACCCTATCTGCATTGTCTAGTTTACTTGTCAACAGGAAGCATTTTCTCACTTAGACAGGCCTTACCAAGTGTACAAATTTAAGCCTTGCATCTGATTACCTCCAGCATTAATCCCTGGTTAGTTCATCCTACAGCCTACACACAATTGCCTTTAGAAACTCATCACGACACTGTTTATTCTCAGTGTTATTCAGAAATGTCATTTTATGAATCAGTTATCTCATTAACAGCACTAAACCCAAGCCCTCTTGTTTATCTCTCCTGGTGGGTATGCATGTGTATCTATTCATTCACTGTCTCCTTTCAAGGCGATTTACAGAGTACAAAAATATTTTTAATTAATTAATTACTTAATTATCTTGATGGGTAACAATCAATATTTTATTAATTATTAATCAATGCTTTTGTTAATTATTAGGTTTTTATTAACTATCATTATTTTATTAATTATTAAAAAACCAGAGGAAACCAATACATTATTAAATCCTTTTTAGAAACAGCTACAGATGGAGCCAATCAGATCTCTTGTGGGAGGAAAGTCAATAGGGCAGGCCCATAATTAAGGTCTTATATTTAGTGCTGGCCAACCTTGTTGTTCTTGGTAGTGGTCCAATGAACAGGGTTTCCAAAGGTGATTTCATTAAAGCATGGGTAGGTTCTTCTGGGTGTAGGTTATCCATAAAAATTACCTACAGTGCATGTCATAGCATGTTTCAGTTTTTTATTACAGTTTAAACAATTTTATACCAGTTATCCTTGTTATCTGCAGTCAAGGGTTATGTATATTTCTTGACAATGTTCCCTCCTTCTTCACCAGCTTCCCAATGGAAGATCTGCAACCATCCCCCGTCAAAATTGTTTTCCTTCAGACGATTCACAGGGGCACACACTCTATCACTTTTGTAACTGAGATCCAAAACATCCATGCTGCAGAAATAATCCAGTTTGACACCACTTTAACTGCCCTGGCTCAATGCCAGGGAATTCTGGGAGCTGTAGTTTTGTGAGACATTTAGCCTTCTCTGGAAAAGAGCTCTGGTGCTGCAATAAACTACAATTCCCAGGATTCCCTAGCACTGAGCTAAGGAAGTTAAAGCAGTCTCAAATTGGATTGTTTCTCCAGCGTGTTTTGGACCAGAGTAAAGCTTGAAAAAGTTGCTTTTTGGACATTCTGGCTGGCATTTTTTGGGAGCTGTAGTCCACAAAGTAATTTTCCTCAAGATTTGCTATACAACCACTTTGTCCTAGTACCTTATCCTGCTTCACACATGTTATGATAACTTTGCCAGTCCATTTCTAAGCCTCAGAATTACATCCCATAGGATGCCAATTTTCTTTTATTTCAAAGAAAAGGGTGAGCTGCTGAAGATAAAGAAGAACCTTCTGGATAAACTTGGAGGTTAAAGTATTCTGGAAAGGATGGATGTATAATGTTGTTAGTCTAAGAATTAGGTTAGTTGTGGAAGAATCTAGGGATCATATGTGGACACTGATCTCAAGCTTACAGGCTTCTCTGCTCCAATACTGGTTCTCTGGTCAAACACTATGGCCTGTTACAGACTGCCAAAATAAAGCTGCTTCAGGTCTCTTTGGAGGTATGCTATTTAAATGATGTATGGGTCCTAAGAGTCCAGAGGTCACGCCAAAGCCACACTCCATTCCTAAGCACCGGAGTGCAGCTTTTGGTGCAGCTTCCGGATTCTTAGGATGCATGCATCATTTAAATAGCATACCTCCAAAGAGACCCGAAGCAGCTTTATTTTGGCAGTCTGTAACAGGCCTATGTTGATGGTTGCACCAATGTGGCTGACAACTCTGAGTATATACCTGTATCAGACAATTAATAGATATTAGATGGAACAATCATATATTGGTGACAGCAGTGTTCAATCTAAATCTCACTCTCATACCAACCTTTACTTTCAGCAAGATTGTGTGAAAGCTGTTTATTCTTTTGTTTAAAGGCATAATTTAATAGAGGAGAAAACAAAATAGTAAGTCAACATTCTCAAATGGAGATTGTTGTATTTGTGGCTTGCTCTCAGTTTCAAAGAATAGACAACTTTCATTTTGGCAGACTTCCTAAAATTCTGTTTCCACTACTTGGATTTGTCAAGAATATACAGATCTTGTTTGCAAATGGAAATTAGCTTCAGCTAATTCACTAGCAATGAGCAAACGGGCAATTTATCCCAAATGGTTGTTGCCTGGCTACAAATCCGCTCAAATGCCTTTATATATGAAATGATGGGGGAGGGAATGTTGGAAGTAATTTGTTTTGATGATAGGTTGTCACAGAGCCAGGTCATGCAAGAAACCACATTAACCTTCTAAAGGGCCTGCTGTCTATACAGTTTCACCAGTGTTAGGTATTATGCTGCACAAAGCCCCTGCTGGATGAATTATGTGGGAGAATTATGTGCAATGTAGCATCTTTAAATGCAGCCATTCACTTTTCTTCAAGGGATTAGACATTTCACAATACGAAGAGTGAAAAGTCAGCTGGGTATGTCTAAAACAAGCACCTCATTTGCCATGTTTACAGAAGGAAAATAAACCAATAAAGGAGAACAAGAGTGTGATTTGGGGATAAAAGGTTGCATTTGCCATGCTCATGAGTGGACCTCCCATAAAGTCCCAGAGAGTCAGTAGGGAACATGTAAACTTGTGAATCTTCTCTGTGTTCTCTTCATTAATCAGTAGTAAAAGAATGTTCTACATAGTTTATGCTAAGGGTGAAGAAACTCTTTCAGGCTAAGGAACAAAGGTTGTTTCAGAGAAGTTCTCACTGCCTACATTCCAGTGATATGTAGAACTAAAGGACCAGCAGACAAAAAGAGCTAAGAAAGCTCTTAGTGCCAATAACAAAGTGATAAGAGAGGAATCAGAACTTTTTAGAATGGGGAAAACCTCATTACAGATGATGAAAAAACCTACCAAATGGTGGGGAAGGTAGCCATCCAGTGAGTTCTAGATGGCCAGATCAGGACTCCAGGGGGTTGTTCCCACTGGGAAAAAGCCTCGAATCCTGATTCAATGTATATGTCCCTAGTTCCCACTGGAAATTAATCCCAATCCTTATTGAATCGATTCCAGTGAAAAAAAGTGGGGCAAATGCCAAAAGCCCAGGGTATTTTGGTAGCCGGTTTTTGGTGGTTCTTTTGGCAAAAAAGCGATTCTGATGCAATTCCTAACAGTGAGAACACCAGATCATACTTGGCATACTTGGTAATGTGCAAGAGGGAGCAAGAGAGCAAGCAGTACAAGAGAGATAATGAGTCAAGTTATTCTGTGTAAGTTATATTTCAAAGGAAGGGGCTGGTAAAACTATGAGTACATCTTGCCTAAGAAAATCCTATGAAATTTATGGGGTCACCATAAGTTGACAGGTGACTTGAAGGGACGCACAGACACACACATATCAGACTATTTCCCCCCTTTAGGTTGAGACTATTGCCTAGAAAATTGTAAATAAGTGGAACTTATGCTGTCCTTTGTCTTAGATTCTATTATATTTCTATTATATTCAAATGCTCAACTAAATTTTTCCTTAGCATGACTTCAGAAAAAGCAATGTGTGTGTGTATGGAGGGGGGAGAGCAGCAAAATAGCCTCTTTTTGTTTTTCAAGATGACCAGGTGTCTCGGCATGATTATTATTTCATAATGAGTGGATATAATAAAAGTCCCGCAGAGATAAAGGAGCAAATCTCTTTCACAGATCTGCTTCTAGATATTGGAAAAAAGCAATAAACAAGGCATACAATTCTATTTTATTCCTTATTGTCTCTTGGTCTACCTTTACCCAGCTATCACAACTGTCAGACATCGTATCTGGATGATATTCTACCACCAAGAGAATGTCTACAAGGCCCATAAGAGCAATTGATTATGGCCTACATTAAAAAAAAAAGATTTGGTTGTTAAAACATAGCACCTATTCAGTAGTATCAAAACATAACTATTTGCTCCAGTTTCTGCAACACAGTTTAACCCTTTGTCCCATCCAGAGCTCTTTGAACTTCGCAGGCAAAGTTGGACAAATGAATAGCACTTTTGATCTCCAAAGCAGAAATAACATAACACCAGCTAACCTGACTGGTTTGTTCAAAATATGAAGTCTGGCTCTAAGCTGTCTAAAAGGCTGAGCATACTAAAGAGCGCATTGCCTAAGCGTCACCAGACAAAGGCTTGTGCAAAGGGATAACACTGACTTCAAAGTTAAGCAAGTCACTCCAAAAATGAAATCCCATTGATCATGATGACAGCTGTGAGGAGGGGGAACCTAATAAGAAGATTAGCTGAAAATATAGCAGCAGTAAAGATTTCATAAGCAGGCAATTCCTGCTTCAAGATGGAAAGTCTTTAGGATAAAATAATAGCCGAGTTTCTGCTTTTTTTTTAAAAGATAGCATCAAGATGGATTTACACTTAGATATTACTGAGAAGAACATACCAAATATGTGCTGTATTCTATATAAACAAAAGAAATCATGCTGCTTAGGAAATTCTTATTTACAGACTCTAAAATTAATCACATTAGTCTTGCTTCTTGGAATATCCCATCCCCTATAGGGCTAAAATTGTCCAGTGCCAATGTTTTAAATGAATATCTGGCTGCTAGCCTTGCCACTTCATGGCAAGCCTCTTCTTATCTTGATTGAAGTCTGCTTCCTGCTTCATCAGCTTGCCCTTTTTTGTGACAAATATAATTACCTAAAGTGTTTCTTCTCTTTCCATTAGTTGAGCCCACATGCTACAGTGATAATTGTGCTACAGAGAAGATTGGCTTTTCGCCTCCGTGACTCAAGTATTACATTTTTCTCTTCAACACAATAGGCCTATTATGTTTTTTCAGTTTTGAATAAGGCAACAGGGACATTACAATCTAGCCTGGGCCCTGGAAATTATTGTTATAAAGTGTTCCAAGAGAATAAAAGGCTTAGAGTAGGATGACCATTAACAGAACCCTTTTATTCCAAATTGAGGCTTTTCAGAGGTTTCTGCCTCCTTTCCCTCACTGGTTTGTCTAGTTATAATTCTCAAACATCTGTGACATGGGGCTTCAGTGTCTGAAACAGATTGTACATTCTGTCCCCACTCAATAGTCATAAACAGTTCTTTGGCTACTGAGCATTTCTGGTCCTTGTTTGGCTGTTTTGGAGCCCCTCTCTAGAAGGCTGGGGGGATGTCCTAGAGAACCAGGATGGCCTGACCCAGTGCTGAATTAAATGCAGTTTGACATCACTTGAACTGCCCTGACTCAATGCTATGGAATCCGGGGTTTTATAGTTTTGCGAGACATTTAGCTTTCTCTGTCAGAGACCTCTGGTGCCACAACTAACTATAGATTCCAGTATTCCATAGGATGGAGCCATGACAGTTAAAGCACTGTCAAATTGCCT
This sequence comes from Sceloporus undulatus, assembly GCF_019175285.1. Taxonomy (NCBI): domain Eukaryota; kingdom Metazoa; phylum Chordata; class Lepidosauria; order Squamata; family Phrynosomatidae; genus Sceloporus; species Sceloporus undulatus. The sequence continues at coordinate 65,231,955 of NC_056526.1, forward strand.
TAAGTATGCCATGTAGCAGCAGCCTTGGACTACAACCTATGAGGAAAGAAGAGAGACTGTGTTGTACATACTGCTTGAGGACATCTGTGGAAATTTATCTCCCATTATCTGCACACTTGTATTGTCCTCCAGTTACCCTTTCACAGCAGAAAGTTTTAAAGCTATGGTTCCATTTTAACTTTCACAGGAACATCCTGTGGAATCATAGGGTTAGCAGTTCAGGGAGGCATATTTAGCATTATCAGCCTGTCCCCCCCATGTGCTTCAAAAAACTACAGCCCCTAGGATTTCATAGGATGTTGCCATGACAGTTAAAGTGTAATAATAGTGCTACAATTGTGTAGTGTGAAAGGGACCTATATCTGATGAGATTTGGAAGTTAGACAGAAGCAGTTCTCATCCCATGTGGTCAATCCACCTATCATTCAAACACTGGAGAGAACATCTGTAATGTGGGAAAGTGTGTTCTTTCCTGGTGTGTATAGCAGGTTCTTTTGAAAGATGGTTTCTCCAATGTGTGGATTGTGGCAGCAGAGATGCAACATTGGGGCATGAGGCAGACCCAACAGACAGGACATTGCTTTCCCCCTGCATGCTATGTTTGCATGGAATGAATGTGCCTTAGTGTGGGTTTGAAACACTTTATTGTGACCGCTGCATGGAACTACTGTAACTAGTTAATATTTTCCCAATCACTAGGTTATAGCTATGTATGCTACATTCTAATTGAAACTTTACAAAAGATACCCTCATTCCTTTTCTGGTACAATTGTATGTTAGTTAATTTTATAGTTAGGAGAAAGGAGTGTCATCTTACCAAAGGGCGAAGGAGGAATATAAAATGGTTCACATTCTGACTCACACTATACAGTACCTTGAGCTCTGTTGTGATATGGAGGGGGCTGGGCGAATAAACTGTTTTATATGACAGAACAGCAGCTTGGAGCTCTCATATTCTCTCCCAAATAACTAGAATTAACTGTTCAGAGCTATAGTTAAGAACCGTATGTGTAACTAGTTACATTTAATTAGTTGCTCAAAGCTCTTATGGTAAAAGAGGCATATGTATGAATTTTATTTTGTAGACAGCACAATATGCTCAAATAAGAGGTCATTTCTTCACACTAAGGAGGCTGTAGTTTGATACTTGTCCCAGTCCAACAGATATCAATTTTGGTGCTTTTTATAAACACCTGCTTTAAATACTTTTATTAAATCAACTTCAATTTCATAGTATCTTTTTGAGATTTGAGTTCCATCATTTTTTTAAAAGGTGTGCTTAGATCTAAAGCTCAGTTAAGGGGATTGACTGAAAATGATTATTGAAAACTTCTAATTAGGTCTCTCTCTGTGTTAATAATCATAGTGGAAGAAAAGCAGCTAACATCAGCCTTAGCAAGTATGGAAGGATGATGGGAGGTATAATCCAGCAACATCTTGATAGAGATGGAAAGAATATATGAAAATATTTTTTAAAAATGATAAAAATTGTGGTTTTTTGTTTTTTTGTTTTGTTTTTTTTTTACTGTTGAGAAAACCTGAGAAGAATCCTGGAGTGATATGAATCCTTGCAGTTTGGAACCTATTCTGTGCAAAATTCATACATTGTTGTTTTGCAGCCTGTCTGCATGGAAAATAATATTTCAATGCAGAATGTTGTTTTGTGCATCAATCCTCCCCCCACACTTGGTTTATTTGATTAGAATTTTTGGGCAGGAATGAATATTTCTATGATGAAATATTATTTTCCATGCAAAAAATGCTGTCTCCTGTACAGCCTTATGATTAATTCTCAGTCTGCTATCAGCATCTAGTGGTGACGGAAGGCAATCACAATAAGAATCATCTGAGTTGGTCTCAATAAAGAAAAGATAATTAGTAGTATTTGGGTGTGTGTGTGTGTGTGTGTGTGTTAATTTTAGCATGTTTTTGGTTTTCAAGGTGAATATTTTCACAATGATCCTACTTTGATAGTATGATCACAGGATCACAGTTGTCCACCCCAGCTCTAAATTTTGAACTGACTGGAGACCTTTGCCAGAGCAACTTACACTTTCAGAACTTCTAAGGTTTTCTTCAGAGCATGATAGTGAGGTGAAAGGCTGACTATCTTCTGGATCTTAAAAATTTCCAAACAAGCTATCTAGGTGTTCTAAGACTCTTCCTTGCTCATTATGAAAATGGTTGGGTTAAATGCAATCAGTTTTTGATCTAAATTATTCTGTGATATTCTGCCTTGTTACACTTATCAGGGCACTTTAAAAAAATCATCTCATCCTTTCTGTCTAATAATAATAATAATAATAATAATAATAATAATAATAATAATAATATAGTTTATTTATTCCTCCTGCCTCTCCCACAGATCAAGGCGGGATCACAACCTTAAAAGACACTTAGTTCAATTTACATTCAATACAACAATAAAATACTAACACTGAATTTACCAAGAATTCCTATTAGTTCTCTAAAAATTACAATTCGTCCATTAGCCAACAATCAGAGACCAATCTGGCTGCTGCATTTTGAACCAATTGAAGCTTCCGAGTTTGGTACAAGGGTAGCTCCAAGTAGAGCGCATTGCAGAAATCTAACCGAGAAATTACCAGTTCAGGTACTAATGCTTCAAGGTCCTTTCGGTCCAGGTAGGGACGCAGTTGGTGTATCAACTGAAGCTGATAACAAGCACTCTTGGCTGTTGCATCTGTTTGGGATATCAATTGTAAGGATGGATCCAGAAGTACTCCCAAACTGCAAACCTCATCCTTAAGGGGAAGTGTGACCCCATCCAGGACTGGGTGAAAAAACTCCATCCCTGGACTTGGGATACCTATTGTGAGTACTTCCGTTTTCTCTGGATTCAGTCTGAGTTTGTTTTCCCTCATCCAGCCCATTACCAATACAAGACAGGCATCCAGAGGAGAGATGCCATCCCCAGTCACTGCAATAGTCGGGGACATAGAGAAATAAATTTGGGTGTCATCAGCGTACTGATGACACCGTGCCCCATATCTCCGGATGATCTCTCCCAGCGGCTTCATGTAAATTTTGAAAATCATGGGGGACAGAATGGTGCCCTAAGGGACACCAGACGTTAGCTCTCTCTTGGAAGAGCAGCTGTCTCCCAGCATCACCATCTGGAATCTGCCTGAGAGGTAGGAATGGAACCACTGGAGCGCAGTGCCCCCAATACCTAACTCCCTCAGGCGTTCCAGAAGGACACCATGGTCTATGGTATCAAATGCCGCTGTGATGTCCAAGAGCACCAGCAGGGTCACACTTCCCCTGTCAATGGAGATCATCAACGAAGGTGACCATGGTGGTCTCAACTCCGTATCCCGCCCTGAAACCAGTTTCAAATGTGTCTAGATAATTGGCTTTATCCAAGACAGCTTGGAGCTGGAAGGTGACTGCCCTCTCGATCACCTTGCCCAAAAATGGTAAGAGACCGGTCTATAATTGTTTCTCACCAGGGGATCCAGGGAGGGTTATCACAGCATTGACTGACAAAATAGAGGCAAAATAGCAAGTTTATCTGTCTAGTGACTGCTGGGCATGACTTAGGAATAAAAGCTGCCTTACATCTCCTCTGTTTTTCTGCAACTCACATTCTTCTCCCTTCCTCATAGTAATAGCCAGTACACATAGATGCCATCTACACCACTCATTTATAGTACTATACTCATATAGAATCATACTATGATTCCACTTTAACTTCCATGTCCCCAGGCTATGAAATCCTGGGATTTGCAGTTTAGGGAAGGGCATTTAGAACTTTCAGACAGAGAGTTATAGTGCTTCATCAAATTACAAACCCCAGGATTCCACAGAATCATGGCAGTTAAAGTAGATTCATAGTACTATAATTGTGTAGTGTGAATGGGATTTGTTCCAGAACCCCCTGTGAATAACAAAATCCATGGATGCTCAAGTTCTGTTGTCTCCAATGGCAGCACGTGCACAAGGACAATAGGAATTCAGTGGCAGCGTGTACACATGGCTGTGCCCACCATTATTGACAACAGGACTTCAATGGCAGTGCATGCATGTGGCCACACCACCATTAGGGGAGAGCCTCCGTTGTCCCCAGTGGCAGTGCATGCATGCAGTAGTGCTGCCATCAGAGACAGCAGGACTTCAAGTGAAGTCCCGCTGCCCCTAATGGTGGCACAGCTGTGTGCATGCACTGCCACTGGAACAATGGGGGGGCTGTCAATAATGGCGGCATGGCCATGTGCATATACCGCCATTAGGGACAACACAGGCTTGCCATCTGCGGATACTCAAATCTGCAGATGGCAAGTCTGTGGATACCAAGGGCTGAATGTAATTCTCTTCACCATTACCTGTTTTGGCTAAACCCAATGGAAGATGCAGGTCAACAACTTGTGAACTTCCACATGTTGTCCATCCCTGCTTTACATAATTATCTTCTGTTTGAGTTATCCTGTGACTGATCTACACAGGCATTTGTTTTACTTATATGTGATATAACAAAATGCATATAATATTCATATGGCAAGCCTAAGTTGTCCCCAATGGGGGCATGTGCACATGGCCATGCTGCCATTAGGGACAGCCCCCATTGTCCCCAGTGGCAGCACATGGAGGCGGCTGTGCCACCATTAGGCCTGGGTCCAGACTCTTTGAGAGACCGTATCTCCCCATATGAACCTGCAAGAGCCCTAAGATCTGCAGGAGAAGGTTTTCTCTTGGTCCCATCAAAATCACAGGCTCGCTTGGTGAGGACACAAGAGAGAGCCTTCTCAGTGGCTGCTCCCACTTTCTGGAATGCCCTTCCTTAGGAGGCTAGGCTGGCCCCCTCCTTGCTGGCCTTTTGCCGGCAAGTAAAAACATACTTTCTGTACATAATGCATAACAGGGTGGTTTTATGGAACTGGTGGATTTTTAGTCTGTTTTTAACTTGTATATATTTTATGTGATTTTATATTATATTTTATATTATGTATATTTTATGTGATTTTATATATAGACATTTTAATTGTTTGAATTCTGTAAAAATTTTAAAGGTTTTATCTGTGAGCTGCCTTGGGTCCTGGGGAGAAAAGTAGGATATAAATGAAACAAACAAACAAACAAACAATAATAATATCCTTACACAAACTCAAACTGGAGTACTTTGTGATAGTTAGTTTATGTACTTAGCACCTGGTTTCAGCTCTGCTTAAATAGACTGTGGTTTGCAAAAATGTATTGGTGAAGGCCTACTCATCTTCAAGAACCAAAGAAATGGCTATCTGGATTGGACCCAAAGCCTATCTGGCCCAACACTTTGTTCACAAGGCCAGTAAGTTGCCTATTGCCCTGCATAAAGTAGTATTCAGAGACATAGCCATGTTAGTCCAGAATATCAGTATGCAAAGTGTTCTTGTAGCATGTTTGAGACTAATTGAGCAAAAGAAGTTACAGCCCAAGCAAAAGAAGGTTAAGAGGTGATATGATAGCCATGTTTAAATATTTGAAGGGATGTCATATTGAGAATGGAGCTAGCTTGTTTTTTGCTGCTCCAGAGAACAGGACCTGGAACAATGGATGCAAGCTACAGGAAAACAGATTCCACCAAACATTAGGAGGAACTTCCAGACAGTAAGAGCTGTTCGACAGTGGAACACACTTCCTCAGAGTGTAGTGAAGTCTCCTTCTTTGGAGGCCTTTAAACAGAGGCTGGATGGCCATTAGTTGGGGATGTTTTGATTTAGAGTTCCTGCATGGCAGAATGGGGTTGGACTGGATGGCCCATGTGGACTCTTCCAACTTCCATATGAATATTATGATTCTATGATTCTTTCATAGACTTGGGCTGCATCTGCACTACAGAAATAATGCAGCTTGACACTGCTTTAACTACAGTGGGCCCTTGGTATACACGGGAGATCCGTTCCCCCCCCCCCCCATGTATACCAAAATCCGCGTATGCTCAAGTCCCTATTGTCCCCAATGGCGGAGCGCGTGCACGTGCGCCGCCATTGGGGACAAAAGTCCCTGGCTTACCCTCCCCTTTCCTTCCCTCCCTTCCTGCCTCCCTCCTTCCCTCCCTCCCTCCCTTTCCGCACTTACCTTGTTCGTCGCCGCCGCTGTCTTGGCCTCCCAGTTGCCGTTACTGGCGGCAGCGGTGGCGGTGAGGAAGCATGGCCCTCGGCCTCCGCGGGAAGGCCGGGCAGCGCTGGAGGCCAAAGGGCCTCTAGGCAGCCACCCGGCCCTTCTGTGCAGGCTACATCTGCGAGGAGGCCGGCCTGGAGGCCAGGCTTCGGCCTCCTCGCGGCTGCTGCCGCTGCCTCTGCAAAAGGGTCAGGTGGCTGCCTGGAGGCCCTTTGGCCTCCAGCGCCAACCGGCCTTCCTGAGGAGGCAGCGGTGAGGCTGAGGAGGCCGGGCTGCAGGCCAGGCTTTGGCCTCCTCACGGCTGCTGCCTCTGCAAAAGGGCCAGGAGGAGGAGGCAGCGATGAGGCCAAGGCCAGGCGGAGGCTCTACGTCTTCGCTGCCGCCTCCATAGAAGGGCCGGGTGACTACCTGGCCCTTTTGCGGAGGCAGCGGCAGCAGCCGTGAGGAGGCCAAAGCCTGGCCTGCAGCCCGGCTTCCTCGGCCTCACTGCTGCCTCCTCGGGAAGGCCGGTTGGCACTGGAGGCCAAAGGGCCTCCAGGCAGCCACCCGACCCTTTTGCAGAGGCAGCGGCAGCAGCCGTGAGGAGGTCGAAGCGAACAAGGTAAGTGGGGAAAGGGAGGGCACGTGTGCCGCCATTGGGGACAACTTCTGGGTTTGCCTTCCACGGATGCTCAAATCTGCGGAAGGCAAATCCGCATATAAGAAGGGCAGACTCTGTCATGATTTCATGCTATAGAAACTTGGGCTTTGAGGTTTGTTGTGGCACCAGAGTGCTCTGATTGAACAAGCTAAATATATCACAAAACAACAAGTCACAGAATTCTATTGCAGAATTCTCTGGGTCTTGAACAGCAAGTTTCATCTTGTCTTACAGCTATCTCTCAGTAGGTGAGATATCAACGCTTGAAGCTCAATATGTCCAAAACAGAGCTTCTCGTTTTTCCACCTAAGACTACTCTTCAATACTCCTTTTCTGTTTTTGTTGATGGTATTTCTATTAGACCAGTCCTGGAAACCTGTTGTCTTGGTTTTATCTTTGACTCTTCTCTGACGTGTATTCCCCAGATCCAGAACACAGCTAATGCATGCAGATACTTTTTATACAATATTGCCAAAATCTGACCATTTCTCTCTGCCTCGGCTGGCAAGATTCTGGTCCATGCCCTAGTAACATCCTTCTGGCAGGGATTCCTCTTTCTCACCTCCATCTTTTAATTTCTGTCCAGCATTCAGCCGCACGCATTATTACATCTGCCCACCAGTCTGACCATATCTTTCTTTTATTCTCATCCCTTCACTGGCTCCCCCTCCCCTTCCATATTCAGTATAAGCTCCTGTTGTTGACTTTTAAAACCCTGCATGGGCTGGCCCCTCCTTATTTATCTAACAATCTTTCTCCTCACCTTCCCACTCGTGCCCTCCATTCTAGTAGTCAAGGTCTGCTGTCTCAGCCTAGGATTTTCATTGCCCCATCTTGGATTCATCCCTTTTCACTTGCTGCCCCTCACTCCTGGAATCTCCTTCCCCCACGAATACGGGTCATCACTTCTTTAACCAGTTTCAAAACTGAGTTGAAGACCATCCTGTTCAGAGAAGTGTTCCCTTTCCTGTATTGTTATATATTATTTATATGTATTATGCTATTATTTCTTAGATTGTACACCATGAGCAGGTTTACTTTATTGTTTGTATGTACAGTGCTGTGTAACTCTACAGCGCTATATAAATAAAGCATAACAACAACAACAACAACATTAAGCTATGACATTTAAAGCAGTGTCAAACTTTATTATTTCTGTAGTGCAGATGCAGTCTTGGTCTACTTCCTCAGATGCAGTTGTAATTCTACTTTATCAGTTTGTAGAGGGATCTTGTAGCACCTTTGATACTAAGGTCCGAAATAGACCAGTGGAAGGGGCAGCTTGAAGGTGGCCTGGGGCTGTGGCAACCGCATGCCAAGCCTCAATCCACCTTGAAGCTGTTCGTTTTATGGATGGCAAAAAGCTGGCTGTGTGCCTGTGCCATGGCTGGAAACTGGCTTCATGATGCTCTGGCGGCGTGTGGTGTGTAAACGCCATGTTGCCAGAGTGTCATGAAGCTGCCCTCGTGTCAATGGGCAGGAAGCTTCTGGGTGGCTTCCAGATGGCTTGGGAGAATGTGGTGTGTAGATGCAATGTTCCCATGCTGCCTGGAAGGTGGCTTAACATGCTGGTCTGTTTCGGATCTAAGTGACTAAAAGAAGTTGCAGCATAAGTTTTTGTAGACTTGGCCTATTTCCATGAATCTGAGGAAGTAGACCTAGATCCAAAACACACTACAGAAATAATCCAGTATGAGACTGCTTTAACAGCCCTGGCTCAATGCTAGGGAATTCTGGGCACTGTAGTTTTGTGAGACATTTAGCCTTCTCTGTCAGAGAGCTTTGATGCTGCAATACACTGCACCAGGATTTCCTAGCACTGAGCCCAGACAGTTAAAGCGGTCTCAAACTGGATTATTTCTGATGAGTGTTTTAGATCCAAGTCCACCAAAGCTTATGCTACAATTTCTTTTCCTCTGTCTCAAAGGTGCTACAAGATCTCTTTCCATACTGATACTGTAGACTAACATGGCTATGTCTCTGACTTCTAGAATGAGAACTGTAATTCATGATTTCCTGTTTCAGCTCATGCATTTGATCTGCCAAAATGGGTTCAGCACTTTGCACTGTATTATAAAAGTTATGCGAAAGAGAACACCTGTGGTTTATTATTAGGACAAATGTAAACCTCCCCATTTCTTTTAGTTGTCTTATGCAAGATGCTTGTTTGTAGTTGTACATCTAAACTAAATGAAGCTAAGCTTATCCCCCCCCCCCTCCCTGGAAAAAGCCAGTCTTTCAATTTTAGACAATCTCCTAAATTCAACTGGCGCTTTAGAAATGAGTGCTTAACTGCTTGGGAGGAGGGAGATGGTCTGAGATGAATCAAAGCAGATAAATATTACAAGGCTTGCTCTTTATCACATGTGTAAAGAACTGTGGGGCAATTATATTACCAGTTATTTAAATTGCTCTTACATTTTAATGTTCTTTTTGTGACACCTCAAACTTTTGGACTTTAATGTAAGCATTTATTGCCATTTTAAAAATGGAATTATAGTTGATGCTTTTGAGTTGAGTTATTGTGTGAATTACTGTTGTGCAGACATTTTCCTATTTGATTAAGCTGGTTATAGCACTAGTGAATGCTAGGGAAGCAGATTTAATTTTCTAACAGTGTTGCTCTTCTGGGAGCAGAACTGCACATAACTCTGGATGATACATAAATAAGCAAGAAAAACTAAATATGAACCAGCCAGTGGATACCATGTAGAACCAAAGGGAGAGGATTATATATTTTAGGAAGAACCACATCTCAGCAATAGGTCCATGTGGATGAGTCTTGTAATAGAGATAGATACAAGCTAGTTTGCATGCTAATTAATTTTTTTTTCTCAGCAGGAAATTCTATGTACATACCTAGATGTTTAGTTGGGAGGAAATTAATACTCCCACAGCCTCCTTAATTCAATTCCCAGCTTTATCACTGACTTTTCCTTTCCACAATTCTTGCATCTAGGGCTATAAATCCTTACTTGAGTCATTCTTGAACAATAAACAGGAAAAGTTCACCTTTTTTTTTTTTTTGCTTTGCCAGGAACCACTTATGGGAGATATGGGTCTTGGAATATTTTGCACAATTTCCTCCTCTGTGTGTGTGTGTGTGTGTGTGTGTGTGTTTGTAGATTTCAATCAAATGTGCAGTATTGCAAAATGTAATGACTGAGATAGTAAAAGCAGTAACATTTAGCTGGGTTCTTTTCATCTTTCCAAACAATCAGGCTGTCTGGGTATGCTTTGCTGTCTTGTTATGCAAGAAAGGGAAAGTCATTTTGTATGCACAGAGATAATTTTTACACAAATTTATATGCTGAGCAAATTGCAAAGACCACAATTGTGTGTGTGCATTCCTTTTTAAAGGATGTATTGGCTGAGAAGGCCATTCTGGAACAGAACCTCAGCAATGACATATACCTACCTATATTGGACTGTTTCTCCCCAGCTGAGCTGTAGAATTGCCACCCAGCAGAGCTCTGGTGCTACAACAAACCAGAAGAGCAGTTAAAGTGGTGTCAAGCCAGATTAGTTCTGCAGTGCGGATGTAGCAATAGATTCTGAAACCAACTAACCCACCCACCATTGAAATTCTTAAATCTTATGATATAATTATTTAATCAAATAATAATAATAATAATAATAATAATAATAATAATTTGTTTTATTTATGTACCGCTATTCCAAAGATCATAGCGGTGAACAGCAAGTAAGCTAATTAACAAGTAAGCTAATTTGCCCCCAACAGTCTGGGTACTCATTTTAGCGACCTCGGAAGGATGCAAGCCAGAGTCGAGCTGAGATATATAAATATATCTATAGTGTGTATGCTGGTGAATATAATAGATGGATCAAATATTAATAATTATATGAAAATGAAGCAATGTACACAATGATCTATATCATTTAATAATTAATAGGTGAACCGATAATATCCCTATTGATGTAGACTTCATTTTTCTAACCCATTTTTGGCAGTGAGAACTGCTGCAGATGGAGTATTGTTTGTAAAATGGAGTATTGTTTGCAAGAAAATAACAAGGAGAGAAAGAAGGTCACAGTTTCTTCTTTGGTGCCATAGCAATCCCACTGAGTTTATCTCAGGTGCTTTGCAAACAGAATGAACCACGTTATATTACTAGAAGTTCATCTATGACTTGTGAAGGCTACATTGATAATCTTAATGATAAAAGTTAGCACATTTGAATATGTCCTGCACATAAAAATGGTTAGGGCTTAGGCAGAAATGATTTTCAGTTGAGATAGGTGCCTTCTCCAGATATGAAGGTGTTGCTGAAATTCAGCAACACTAACTCTTCCTTGTCTCCCTTCCCTCCCAGAAGGGAAGAAGATACTCCGTTGTACCCACTTGTGACACAGAGTCCTACCACAGTTGCAAACAAATTTTGTGATGGCTCTAGGAAGTTTGGCAAGAGAAAACAATGGTGCTTAGGCTGTGTGGGTGTGTGTTGCACCAGTCCTCCACTACCAGGAAATTGACAAGGAAGTAAAGATATGAGGAAATAAACATAGGATTTCCAGCATCCAAAGCATATTCCTTGGCCCCAGTTGTTATTTGCTGCCAAGTTGGCTTTGACTGGCCTGAGCATCATTACCTTTTTTCAGTGAGTCACATTGTCTCATGATTAGTGTTGTCAGGTTTATCAAAACAGCAATAAAGGACATCTAAAATTTATGACAGGGCAGCACTGGCAATCAGGAAGTAGCTGTTAACAAATCTGTGTTCTACCTAAATAGCACATTGAAAGTAGTGAAGAGTTAACTTAGGGTGTATTTACACTGGCCAAATGATCTGGTTTCCTTTTGCCCTCATTGCCTTGTGCAGTATATACAAGGCCTACAAGGCCAAAGGCCCAATTTGTCTGTGGACTGTCTACACATAGGGAGGGCAGTACCACAGTGAATCTGCACCACCCTTCCTTTATTCCACTTTTATAAATCTCACCATTTGTTGTGGATCTTCCCAGAAAACCCAGAGTACTTTGCAGCAATGCTGGGTAGCTGTCTACATAATGTCCCACTGTCTCGCCTGCCACCACTCACAGCAGCACAAATTGCTCTTCTGAGGTCACAACAAAGTGCCAACCATGTGATCAATACTGAGTGCCTCATTTTTGGCCTCAGACGGAGCAACTTGCATTGGTGGCAGTGGGCAACACTGTGGGATTATGTGTAGATAGATGCTCAGCATTACTGTGGTGTACTCAAATAACAGGGGAAGTTTGGGCACTTTGGGGCCAGAGTACTCTATGGGCAGCCATGTATTTCTCTATAAAATGAACACATTATCCACATTCATAAGTTACATGATGCACATTTCTGTCTTTATGATGTGTCCACATACCAAAATGCAGAATTTTAGGGCCTTTTATCCAGTCTATACAAAAGGAAAAGTTTTCCAGCCCTTGAATAAGGGACATCTCACCATGGAAAGGTAATGCCATGGTAGGTGACTTTAGTACTCCTTCCTAAATCTACAAATCCAGAGTACAAATTAAAAGCTAGAATTTTCTGTTTTGTTTTGTTTTCCATAACTTTGTTTCCATTTCTGAAATCTTTACTTTCCCTTCATTTTATTTACCAAAGTTTATGCTGCAAATATGAATTATTCAAAGACTAGGAAGAAAGCTGGTACCTGGTAAACACTGATATAAATTCATGTGTGCCCTTTGAAGTGAGTCTTTTGTTCTCTGTCCCAAAAAAGAGCTTTGTTTTATGTTGCTCATCTTCTTGAATCCCTTTAAATGTCTTCAGAAAGAAATTTTAGGATTCTCTCCAATAGTTTTATTCAATAGATTTCAGTTTTCACAGACTCGCAATTTAATTTACATGTGATTAAGTGGCCAAAATGCCTTTGCAACCTGTTCACTTTATCAGCATACAAATCATTAATGTGCTTATATCTCTTTGCAACAAGTCTTTCTTACATCTATTGCAGCACATTGTTTTTCTATCAATATAAATAGGGAAAAATGTGTACACTCAATATCTTTTTTTAAATAAAAAAATACAAACAACAGATGGAGATTTTCCATAGGCGATTCCCTTCCCTACCTCTCTTGGAAGGGGATTGTTTTTTCTTTGCCTCTTCAAAGAATTCTGGGAGATCTGATTATAATTTTTAATTTTTAAAAAATACGTTATGTAAGTGGAGATGGTGGTGGGGAAAATATTTTTTAAAAAAGCATTTTGAACATTTACCACTGGGTGGAGACAGCAGACTAAGGTTTGAAAGGGGAAAAGCTTTTTATTAAGGAATCCATGCATGATTATAGTGCAGTCTAATAAAAATGCTTCATAGAATAATAGACAAAGCCAACAATGACACACAGAGACTTTTATCCCTTGTATTTGTGATTTATACTTAATGAATTATCAGAACCACCTCTGCTACATTAACACCAGAGCCACTCAGAATTATTTAAAGGAAGAAAAAATGCCAGACTAGCAACATTTTAAAAAAAGCATACTTACTGTGATCCAGTTATTGTTCTAAATGACTTAATTCTAATCCCACTTTTATATTGACTTCTGCCAAGATGCCAGTGTGTGAGAATGTGGACCAAACAAAGCATGGCTGCAGATTAGAGCAGCAATGTATTGCCAGCTAATCTTTTAGATTAACCTATTAAAAATGTGTATGTAGAGAGATCTTGTAGCACCTTTGAGACTAACTGAAAGAAAGACATTGGCAGCATGAGCTTTTGTAGACTTCAGTTTGCTTCCTCAGATGCATTTGGAGAACTAGGAAGTAGACTGAAGCCTACAAACGCTCATCCTGCCAATTTCTTTCTTTCAGTTAGTCTCAAAGGTGCTACAAGATCTCTCTATGTACGGATTCTACAGACTAACACAGCTATATCTTTGAATTCTATTAAAAATATGATTTCCATGCATTTGAAGAAGTAGAACTTTGAAAGCTTATGCTACAACTTCTTTCACTCTATTAGTCTCAAAGGTGCTACAAGATCCTTTTGCATACTATTAAAAATAATACTTTGCCTTACTAAAAAGTGTTACATTAGTGTGGGAGCTTGAAACTGTTTGAAATTATTCTTAATATAATGACTTGGAAAAATACAGTGGAATTAGAAGATACCCCCCCCCCCTTTCCTTCACAAAATAAAGAACTACTTCCTGTAGACTGGGAGAATCATAGAGTTGGAAGAAACCACAAGGGCCATCCAGTTCAACCCCCTGTCATGCAGGAGAACCTGGTTCCAGCAAGAAAATGGTATGAGAAAACAGTTATCCACCACCTGCAGTCTTCATATTGATGGAAGCCTCCTGAGATTGCTATATATTTTAGACAAGAGATGAGCTTTGCCCAAGCAGGCTCTCAAAATATGAAACAAACTTATGTGTGGGAAGTCACAGGGGTTTTCCAAGCTACATAGAACTATGGCACTTAACACTTTTGCTGGCATGCACTTATACAACCATAGCTGGAGTACATGTGGAGAGACAGAACACCTCATGACCCACTGATATTATTCCAGATTTAATAAGCTGATGCTTATTAAAGCTTCCTTTCAGGATGGCCCTTGTGGTCTCTTCTGACTCTATGATTCTATGGACCTTATTGCATTACGCTAGTTAGCCATTGTGTCATTTATTCCAGTGATGGGCAGACTGAGGGTTCCCCAGATGTTACTGGACTGCAGTTCCTCTCTTTGCTCACCACTGACTATGCTGGCCAGGGTGAGTTTCTGGGAGTTTCAGTTTAACAACATATGGAGAAATGTAGTTCATTTCTATAAATAGCCATATCACCTGGTTGTGGTTGTTGCTGTGACATGGGATTTTCTTGGCATTTTTTTCAGCAAGAGTTTCTCTTTGTTTTCCTCTTACCCAAGGTCACCCAGTGGGGTTTCATAACCAAGCAGGGATTAGGTCCCTGGTCCCCCCACAATGGTATCACTAGGGTTGGCATCACCTGTTGTGGTAGCTCATGGTGTCACCCCCCTCCCCTGTTGATCTCTTCTCACCGCACTGTAGAAATAATCCAAGTTAACACTACTTTAACTGCCAGGGCTCAATGCTATGAAATTCTGGGATTTGTAGGTTTGCAAGACACTTAGCCTTCTCTGTCAGAGAAGCTTTAGTGCCAACCAACTACAAATTCCAGGATTCAATAGCATTGATCCATGGCAGTTAAAATAATGTAAGCCTGGATTATTTCTGCATTGCAAAACCACCCCTCTAGGTTTTTATATGACTCCAAGTAAATATTCTTCTTTCACCTTGCTTTGACAGAAGCAGATGTCAAAGGGATTGCATTGATCAGCTGAAGTATTCTTTTTATGCTATTCTTCACACTCAAGAGTGATTACTTAGAAGGTCAACAGTAAGAATCATGTCTTCAATCGGTTGTGTTTAATTGTCTGTATTATGATTGTCTGGATTTAGAGACTAAACAAACCAAAACCTCTTCCATGAATCTGAAGCCTCCATACAGGCAAATAAAAAGAAGCCAAGTAAAGAAAGAGTATGGCAGCAGGACTGATGGTGATCTTAGTAGGTTGGAAGATTGCAAAGGCAATGGTACTCATACGAAGCTCATGAGAGGACTGGCGAAGATATAGGCGGGGCAATATTAACATGGCAGGGAGACCATGGAATCAAATCTGCTAAGGGAACAAATAATTTCAGCAGAAATATTACAGAGGTTTTGTTTTTGTTTTTGTTTACAAAAGAATTGAATTGAATAGCCAAGGAGGTGTAAGAGAAGTAAACAAAGGTAATAATTTGAGGGGAAGGAAATCTCCTCAAAATCATGCTAAGCTGTTGACCTGCAACCCAGAGATCCCTCCTATTTCTTCAAACCGAGTCTTTATGACTTGAGGGACTTTCAGATGTTCTTGGATGGTCATTCCCATCCTTATTCACCACTGGTTGTGCTGGTTAGAGTTAATGGGAGTTGTGTCCAGCAACATCTGTGGGATTACAAGCTGCCCATCCTTGCTATGGTGTATAACTCCTGTTTCCTATAATACTGTTGTGAAAGAGCATAGATAAGTATTAAAGGAGCATGCAGTACTATCAGCATCCTCCAAGACCTCCTTCTCTACTGAATTTTGACATGCAGAAATCAGCATCATCTGGGACTTAACATTACCACCTGCTAATTGTTGGTCATCAAATGGCAGTGCAAGGGATAAAGTAGGTAAACTTCACATGGGGGGGAGGGGGGCAAGTGTTGTTTCATGAATTTTCTACCAGAGAGATCCAGGTTAATATGAACTAAAAAAAACTTACCTTTTGCTCCAGATCATATGACCATAGCTGCGCGTCTTGTTCTGACTTCAAAAGCAATTGATCTGCAACAGCAGTGGAGATGCCAAGTGGCCCAGTGGGATGCCTGTACAAACAGTCACTGTGCCATGGAAACAGAGGTGAACGTAACAAGAGCAGAAAGGGTAAACTGTGGGCCAGGCTACTCTGGGCTTCCCCTTGAGTATCCTGACCAGTACAGACAAGGCCAAAATTTCTTCGCCAAGGAAGCAGTGAGCAAATTTTTTCCCTCTGGGAGAAAGTCTTTCAAAATCTTTGGTTTTCACAGTTGGGGACTTATTCAAAACAAAATTTGCACATGGTTGTTTTGCACAGAAAACAGCAATTTCTGCTCAGGAAATTTTCTGTGCGGCTAACAGTATTTCTATGCATAAGCTATTGTTTTCAATGCAGAAATATCATGCAATGAAAATGCTGTTTTCTGCACAAAATAACCATGTGAGAATTTTGTGTAGAATAAGTCCCAACTTATGAAGAGGCTTATCAGTCCAGGGGTCTTTTCCTCAGAATTTTTCAGTACCAAAAAAGTGATTTTATTTTTATTTTAAAAAAGAAAACCTATTCTTTCCATCCTTGTCCATGAGCCTGACCAGTATTTCCAGTCTCTTTTGATTCTTCTCCATTTGCCTTGCAGCTTTACGCTAAAGACTTTTGTTTTACTTTTCTATGTTAATATATTCATAGCTGCAAGATGCGGTTCTCTTTCCATGCTATGGATAGTTTAGGTATAAAGGCGAGCCACTAATTACTGAATGCAGAAACATCTATCAATTAGGTGCAAGGAAACACATGGCCATGGTGAAGGGAAATTATTCAACCCAGCTGGTGCTTTTATATGGGCTGCTGTGAGTTTGTGGGCTTACCTTACATTAAAATGTTTGAAATTAATGCAGAAATAAATCTTAGGCTACATTTAAAACATGGCCCATTACTAAACATTGTAATAAAGGCCATTATACATGTCTGCTGTGTGAGTAATACCAAAAGAGAAAAGAACAGTCTGCTATACCAACCTTTGTATTTCAACTATTGACAAAAATTCTGTGTGTTCCCAATGGTGAAACAAGCCCACACCTGTTGTAGTTATGCTGCTTTCGTGTTCACTCAGCTGCACAATATCCTGTATTTTCTCGCCATATCTCGTGTTCACACTGATGTTTCTAATGGGTTCACTGTGGCAGCTTACCAAGGGAAGTGTCCTGCAATTTTCCAGTAGTATACCTTAATTAGATTTATTCTATCAGAAAAAAAGAAGAAACATCATATGTGTGATTGTGGAAAAATCTGCTCCAGGACCACATTATCCACAGCTTAGAATGTTGAGTTAAAAAAAAAAACTTAATTGGTTTTGTTAATCATTAAGAATTCCAGAAATGAAATTAATTTACATGAAGTGGCCATGTTAATTTGTTGTATCAAAAACAAGTAGGAGTCTTGTGGAGCTTTAAAGACAAAAATGTTGTATTTGGCATAAGCTTTCAAGTACTGCACCCTCCTTCATCAGATACAATGAGTCGGGGGCACTGAGGATGTTGGATTGGTGTAGAGTACAGCCCATTTGTTGTTATTAACTGCCCTTGAGTCAACCTTGACTCATGGCAACCCTGGGGATGAGACATCTCCAAGCCCCCCTGTCCTCCACTGCTCGGCTTAGGTCTTGTAGATTCAGGCCTGTGACCTCCCTAAATGAGTGTAGCCATCTGGTATGCAGGCTTCCTCTCTTTCTACTGTCTTCTACCTTTCCTAGTATTATTGTCTTTTCTAATGTGTCATGCTTCTATGATTGTGGCCAAAGTACTACAGCCTCAATTTAATCATATTGGCGGGATACACACCGCCATATAGTACGTATTGTATACGTACTAGGGTTAGGAAGGGGTGGTGCTTCCGCACCCCCCTAACCCTAGTACGTATACAATATGTACAAGATGGCGGCGCCCCTTCCACGTGGGCGCCGCCATCTTTATGTACTGGACGCATAGCGTTCAGATGTGTCGCGGCGCCTATGATGTCGCGAATGCGCCAGCGGCGCTTCGCGACATCATCAGTGCGCCGCAAGAAGAAGCTCCGAAATGGAGTTTCTTTTTTGCCCCACGCGGGAGCCACGCGGTTTGGCTGCTGCAGCTCCCGCGCGGAGCAAATGGCGCTGGCGGGGAAGCGCCGCAAAGCAGCGGTTTGTATCCCGCCATAGGCTTCCAGGGAAAGTTCAGGCTCTGTTCAAGGACCCATTTCTTTGTCTTCTTGGCTGTCCACAGTATCCTCAACACTCTTCTCCAGCACCACATCTCAAATGACTTGATTTTCTTTTTTATCCACTTTCTTCACAGTCCAGCTACCCATTCCTAGTCTTCTTATTTCTTGGTTTAATTCTCCAGTCAACGTTTGATCAAAGGTATGGGAAATCTTTAAATATTTCCATTTCCTCATTGTCTAGATTGAATTTATGTAGTTCCTCTATGGTCATTAGTTTTATTTTCTTTCTATTCAGCATCAAGCCAGCCTTTGCACTTTCTTCCTTGACCTTCTTTAATCACTGTTCCAAGATTATTATGTTTTCTGCTAATAATATGGTGTCATCTGTATATCTTAGATTGTTGATGTTCCTTCCTCCTGTCTTCCTTTCTTCTTCTTTTAAGTCTAAACCTGCTCTTAGTATGATATTTTCTTTGTACATGTTGAACAAATAGGGTGATAGAATGCAACCTTGCCTGTCTCCTTTGCCAATTGGGAAAGATACTTTTTCTCCATATTCTGTTTTAACTGTGCCCTTTTGTCCAAAATACAGATTTCTCATCAGGACTATCAAATTTAGTGGCACTCTCATGTCTTCAAAAGTGACCCATAGCTTTTTGTGAGCTATGCAGCCAAAAGCTTTACTATAATCCGTAAAGCACAGTCCATTTCATTAAACAATCACTTTTATTAAATGCAGAACATACTATCCTCAGTTGGGATGTGTGTGTTGAAAGAAATAATTAAAATAAATAAATGATAGAGTAGGCCAAGAGGTACAATCGGTAAGAATTGTATGTAAAACTTTAATGTATACAAGAGGACATAGTTGCAATCATCAAAGATCACAATTTAATGGCATACCTATGTTGGCAGAAAGTGTTGTATCTGCAGAATGAAGCTGGGCAACACCTTCTCCCATGCATGGCCCTAATGCAAGGTTGGGTAACTGTGGCTTAGCCAGACCCTAGTTTTCCCTCTGCACCTCCATGGTGGACCATATTTGTCAGATTTTTGTTTGAAAATCAGTCCTGCAAGTGACAAGCTGCCTAGTGGTTTACATTTCTGCAATTTTCCAATGATTTTCACCCAGTTTTTAGGACCGGAAGGAGTTTGATAGGCTGAGATTTATTCTTTAAGCATTACTACTATTCCAGGTGGTATCTTGAGGTACTTTACGGGTGATTTTGTTACTAAAATTTGGGAAGACACACACACACACACAAAAAGAGTTTGAGAACCATTTGTCATTCCCATGGTGCATTTTCCTTCCTCTTTCCCATAACAAGACTTTCTCCTTCTCCACTTCAATCCCCCTTCAAGACTCAGCACCACCAAATCCTCTGCTCTGGAGATTTCCCCATCCCTCCAAAGCAAGTAAGAGGATGTGCAGCAGCTCATGATGAGAGGGAAATCACTCCCTACTATTTCTACTGATAGAGCTTGATGCCATCAGCAGATGCACATTACTGCTTTGTCAGATTATGTTTAGCTTTGTAGTAGCAGAATCATTCTTTTGATTCAGACCTAAAACTTCCCAGTATCTCAGAAACGTCATGCTGGAGTCTCAGTTTGAAATGACTTTGCTGAAGAATGCTTCTGAACGGAAGGTTTCCGAAGTCTCCCCCTGGGAGAGAAAATGTTCTCCCACTGTTTTCTAAATGGTGCTATATTTGATTTCAAATATGTGCCCATGAATTCTTTTGCATAAAGTTTGATCTATGGAAGCAATAAAAAGTATTGTTATTAGGCAACAGCAGACATAGGCTGTAATCCTATTAGGACAGGGTAACTGCAAGTTAAGCTAGTGGTTGTACCCCCCCCCCCAACCTTGCACAAGCAATTATCTTATACATAACCCTAGAACAGCAACCTGAATGGCTACTGTGTCATTGTTATTCTCTTTGTTGCTCTGGTAAATAAGTACACCAGCATAATGTTGCCATACTACACAGTTGTCTGAGTTTCACCCAGTTTTTAGTCATGCCATTCAGTATTCATTTGGACTATCACGTTACCCAGATCCCAAGTTGTTTTTATTTGCTTTTTTTTTTAAAGCAAGTCTCTACGCTTTTAGGAGCAGAGTTATGGAGCCACATGTGAAATTACTTTTCTCTGTAATTCTTTTGTGAGAGACTTTTGGGCTGCATCTGCATTGCAGAAACAATGCAGTTTAGCTGCCACAGCTCACTGCTATGGAATCCTGGGATTTGTAGTTTTTTGTGGCACCAGAGCTTTCTGAGAGAGATGGCTAAATATCTCACAAAACCATAAATCCCTGAATTCCATAGCATTGAGTCATGGAAGTTAAAGCAGAAACAGCATTATTTCTGAAGTGAAGGTTCTGCCTTGATGTGTTTAATCAATGAGTGAAATTTCACATTTATGGCTGACATGACATTACAATAGAGGTACAACAGAGTTATAATGGTGGAAATAACCCACTATCTCCCAATACCAAATTCCAGTTCCCTGGATCAATGTTACAACTCTAAAAGAATAGGTAACTTTTAAAGGAAAGTCTAGCTGAAATCTGTTTTTCAGATCTCCTTGCAAAATTTGTATAGAAAGCAACAATACCACTGAAGAGAAAGCAAGGCCTCATTCCCACTACAAAATAAACTGGTTTGCAAGTGGATTTGAACCCGTTTAAATGGCCCTTGTACATTGCACTGATTCCCTGACACGGTTTGTGAAGGGCCCCCCAGCACTAAACCCATTTAAAGTGCTTCCTCTGGATCCACTGCATTAGCTACAGATCTGAATCAGTTCTCTGTAGCACAGTCAGTCCTGTGACATGACTCCATGTTGAAAAGATTTCATTGATGAATGTGAACACGAAGTGTATTAAATTGAAATCGGTAAGGTTTGATCGCTACTCGAATAGTGTGAATGTCTCTATTCAGCACTAAATCGCTTCATCAATTCGATTCTAAACCCGGTTTATTTTTTAGTGGGAATGAGGCCCAAAGGTACAAAGCAGAGGGAAAGTGAAATACAGTTGGCCTGTCCCTTATGCAGGCTTGCCTTCTGCTGACATGAGCTCACGCGGAAGGCAAGCCCCAATAAAAACAACAGGGCATGTGTCCGTAGTGTACACACCACGGCACACCGCAAGAGTGTGCCTCATTATCCTCAATGGGATTTGAGCCTATGCTCAATTCCCCTTATGCGGGGTGGGTGAGTGGGCATAAGCGGCGGGCTGGCTGCACAATGATTAGTGTTCCAAGTTCCATGACTTACTTGATGTAGTGATATTATTCATTTTTATTACCTTCTAGGGACGGGGAAAATCAATATTTTAAAAATTAGGGTTCTCTCTATGTCAGATGTGAGAAGAAGAGTCATCCCATTATTGCCACCTTTTCTTCACCTCACAATTTTTCCCTTCCACTGCCACTCCTACCACCAACCCTCTCTTGCTTTATAACTTTCTCCTTCTGTTCCATGACTTACAGCAGCAGTGGCACCCTTCTGGTCACCAGTGTGCTTGATCTGGGCAGGTAGCAGCATGAAGCAAGGGCAAGGAGAGAAAGCTGTCACTGAAAATAAGGGAAGGACAGTAGAAGGGCAAGGTGAAATAGCTAGGTGAAGGGATGGAGGGTAGGAGATCCAGTTGCTAGATATAAGAGAAGGTATATATGGCAGCACAAGATAGGAGGATGAGACATGCAAATGGCAGAGTGCAAGAAGCAAAGATCTGAGGTGAAGCAAAACAAGGGAAAGGAGACAAGGGAGGGTGAGGAGGATGCAAAGAGCAAGAGACCTAGGTATAAAGTGATAGAAGATGCAAAAGAAGGTGAAGTGGTATTAGCATACCCTACACCC
The DNA here is from genome assembly GCF_019175285.1 of Sceloporus undulatus. NCBI lineage: Eukaryota > Metazoa > Chordata > Lepidosauria > Squamata > Phrynosomatidae > Sceloporus > Sceloporus undulatus. Next base: position 65,254,084 of record NC_056526.1, read on the forward strand.
ATCAAGCTGAATATGGGGCATTTTTAGAGGCCATAATGACTTTTGGAACACTAGGAAGTTTCACATGGGAAAGGCATGCTGGCTCAAAGACATGTGGGAGACCTAGATAACACTAGAATAAAAGGTAAATGAAGATGCCAGCCACAGATGCTGGCAAAACGTCAGGAATAAATTCTTCTAGAACATGGACACATAGCCCAAAATAACCACAAAAAACTATGGATGCCGACCATGAAAGCCTTCGACTTCACACTGTAAATGAGTTTTTTTGATCACCCCATTCTCCCCCAGAGTTTCTGCATATCATCTCAAATAGGGACTGAGTGAATCCCATCACAAAGCAACTAAAGAATATATTTACACCTCACCTCAGGCTGTGTGTCTATTTGCATTTCCTATCCTTCTATTCCCTGGATAGATGGATAGGAAATCTCAAATCCTATCAATGTCCTGTCACTCCAAAATTGAAACCATCAGCCAATGTGGAATCCTTTTGTAAATTCCTTGCTACATTTGCTTAATAAAAAATGTATTAATATTATGAATAATTATAATAATTTGATGGATATGAAAATGTGACAGCCAAATTTTAATAGCTGGAATATGGCAACCTGACACTGGCAGAACTTTATGCTCTGCCAGCATAGAACAGGATATTGTACAATATGCTGTTGGATAAGTAGGTGGCATAAACCTCTGAAAGCATGGCATGGCAAAGTTAATAATGTCTATTGAGTCCCTGCACCAGAGGATAAATGGAAATAAATCAGATATTAGGAATGGAAATACACAAAAACCGGTGGCAGAACATTTCAATCTCCTTGGGCATTCCATCTCAGACCTCAAAACAGCGGTCCTTGAACAAAAGAACTACAAAGGTAGATTGGAAAGAGAAACAGCAGAATTGGGCTCCAGTCCCTCAGTAATGGATTGATCGAGGATGATGGCTTTCTGGCTCACTACACACATTTCAGCACTATCTAACCCCATCCTCAGTGGGGCTTCCTACACTCATCTATTCTGTTCACCTACAGGCTAGTTTCCAATGCCAAACAGGTCTTGCCTCTTCATTTCCATAACAAATTGGCCAGTTCACAATGGAGGATATCACATGGGACGGGAGGCTCTCAATTTCAAAAGAGAAGATAGTGAGGTCAATTTGAAAATTCACACAGTTATGTGATTACTTATCACACCTTAAATTCACTGTAATGGCCTCCCTGAATGCGACCCAGATTCTGTGAAAAGTAAGCCATCACATCAGTGGGTTCTTAATTGTGAATTGGCACCCTTGCACATGCTCAGTGAGACTCCAGATGACTGGAGCATGGCATATTTAGGTGTGTGAAAGAGAGGAACCAAGGAGCCCCACAATTTACAAAAGAGGTGGGGGGGCAGGAAGAATGGTTGAAATAACACGCTCTATTCACATTAAAACAAGCATATATTCACTCTTGTCATGTTAAAACATGAATATAATGGTTATCCAATAGCTCCCAGTCCATGGATCTTAATTAGCAGGCAGTAGCCTTCCCTCAGCAATGCTGAAGGACAAGCAGAAGCAAAATTGAAGCAGAATTGCAGTGTGGCTTCATGGGAACCCCCCCTGCCGGTTGGGGCAGGGGGAAATCAGGACCAAAGGAGACATTTACATCACAGCTAACAACAGCACACTGAGTGCAAAGTTGCTTAGGAATAGGGTTTGTGACTGCTAGTTCACAAAATTTACTTAACTGTGGATTGATGCATATTGTATTTGGAGTACGTTTGGACTTGCAGCGATCATGTGTGGTAACCTTTTGCGCAGTAACGTGAATACGCATGATTGTGTTCAGGATGACACTGGATTATACTTGTAATTTCACTCACGTGATGAACTCCAATGTCTCTGGTCACTGTTGATCATCCTTAAAACTGGACTTGCAACTTCATTTCCATATGCAAAAGATTTTGAATTTGAATTGACAAATGGCACATATTTGTCTGTCCCTGGTTTCCATGCCACTCTATGCATCTGAGGAAGCAGATTGAAGCCTACGAAAGCTGATGCTGCCAACTTCTTTATTTCAGTTAGTCTCAAAGGTGATACAAGATCTCTCTATTAAGTCCTGTTTATTGTTGCTGAAATAGACAGGCTTTCTGTTTGAGGTTCTTATCTGGGATACTGATTGGTATTCTGTGTCATAGACCTGAATCATGTCTATAAACCATGCCATACATCTCTTTGAGAATGCAGATGCAATTTCTGTAATGTAATATTCCAGGTGAAACTGGCAGCCTTGCACCCTTATCTAGACTAAAGAATGAAATAATAAATGTGATACATTCCAATAGGAAGGGATTTGTTGTAATTAGTTGTTGAACAATTAAGGATCATGAATTTAATTTTTTTGAGGAAAGGTAACAGCCAGTTCACCATATTCATTGAAGTGGTACTTATCCACTAAAAATCCTACTCCACGATAATTTGTTTTATTACTCATTTTAGTATTCATACAATAAGAACCTGCTGCCAGATGCCTGTTGCTATTGTTGAAAAGACGGTTGTGCGAAATTGGCCACATACGAAGTATCACCCCAGATTATTCTGGGGGTTGGACAAGAAAGCATTGTGGTGGATCCCCCTAACAGAACAGAAAACAGAAAAGGCAAATTGCAAAAAGAAAAAAAAAGTGTCTTAAAAACATATGTTAAGAGGATCTCTTTGGGTGAACAAATGTCATGAATTCACCTTGCTTTCTTCTGACATTACCATCTTGTGGTGAAACCCACTCAGGAATGACTCAAAGGTTAACAGCTATTTTTCTCCACTAGAAAGACGCTGTTTCATTCTGCTAATGTCACAATTAACTGAACAGAGAAGGCTATGACTGTGTAAGGATACAGAACTGTGAAAACAGGAGAGACTCGGGGGTGTTACATTATCTGTGTGCAATTTTACCCAAATGTTCTCTTTGTGTTTTGTGCTTTCGCTTTTTCCCAGAGATTCATCTCAATTTATGATGCTTGTTCTCTAGAGCTTGTCTTCTATTAACTGACCACAGTAATACAGCTTTCATTTCAATAGTCTTTCATTACTGATCGAGAATTAGAACTCATCCAACAGGGAGATCTTTTCCTTTATTGTGTACAAAGTTAGTACCCTATAAATGTGAGCAATATTGTGGTAACAATTGAATTCCTAAATGCATTTCTGCTTGTAATGAAACAATAACAACTGGTACCCTCTCTGAATCAAAAGATGTTTGCTCGCTGATCTCAGTGGCACTTACTTCCAAATAAGAATGCACAGGCTCACAGCATAGGACTGAAGATCTTGTTTGTAGTTTAAGCATATGGAAACCATTTCTTAAATGAATCAGTCATGTTAAACTGATGAAGAAAGATAATTTTTAAAGAGAAACTGAAAGCCAGAATAGTGTAGTGGTTAGAATATTGGACTAGAACTGGGGAAACACAAGTTCTAACTCAATCAAGATATTCATTAGGCCAGTCTCTTTCAGCCTAGCCTATTTCACAGAGTTGTTGGGAAGATAAAAATGAGGAGCCTCCTTGGAGAAAAAGTGATATATAAAAAAATGTTAAGTGTGTGTGCGTGCGACAGACAAGTTAAAGATCCATCTTGATGCTTATCTCTATGTTGAGTCTTCATTTTGTTCTGTGCTATTTTGTTGTCATTTTATTGGCAAATACATTCTGTTTGCATGGGGGGGGGAGGGGAAGAGAAGACCCATGTTGATGATAATCTGGATTTTATAATAAGGGGTTGAGTTTATTTTCTGTTTTATGCTATTTTATTGTAATCTTCAGCAGTTTCCCCCCTCACGTTTCTTAATCTATAAAAAGCCTTGTGATGTAGGTTAGAATGAAAGAGAGTGATTGACCCAAGTGACCTTTGTAAATGATTGGGAATTTGAATCTATGGAGTGGAACAGACAGGCCAGATAAAGTGGTTTATATGACACACATTTCCAATGCAGGTGGAAACTGGAACTAAGCCATTCTCCAAGGCTCAGAGTCAAAAAGAAGCTGGGATAGATCAACTTAGAAGAAGATGGGCATCATTACACCTGCATATAAACAGTCTGGTGCCAGTGTGGAGCTGCAAGAATGCAAGAAAGTGAAACTGCGATGAACTGTGACTGGAAATAATTACACCATATACAAACCAGACAATCTAATAGGAGGGCATGGTGTAAAGGGGCCATGTATGGGCCTCATGGTAATGCTTGGTGAATGTCTGTGCCGGCGGAGCATCATATATGTGCGCAATCAAAGGTGTGGCCATCCAATGGGATGGCATCTGGGCAGGATGTGGGAAGTACTTGGAGGTCGTAGGTGGTATGTTCATGTCATGATGTGCATGCATGATGGGGCAATGACAAAAAACCCCCACAAACCTAGCAGCACAGCTTCACAATGCGGCATACGATTGCACAGTGTGCATTCAGATGGCCTTAGGGCAGGCCATGCAAACAGCAGGGGTTTGTCTCACTTTTGGAACAAGCAGGTTTGAGCTGCTTTTTCCTGCCCATTTGTTCCAGCCCTAAATCTTCTTGGTCCTGAACTAGGATTCTGACCAATAAATCACCTTGATATTACTGCTTTTATTTTTTTATATAATTTTATTTGGATTAATCACTTTGCGTGATAGGTCTTTTATATCTTTGTCATTCCCACTTTGTTTTGTCATTCTCTCCATTATCTTCCTGCTTTCACATAATTCATAAATTATCCCTTTCCCAAAGGCTTTAGCATCAAGAATGCTGTCATGCCATTCCTTTGCTTCTCATGAAGTACATAAAATGCCTCATTTGGCTGATGGAAAGACAAGGACTAGTGTTCTTATATGATCTGGCAAATGTCTGCAAGACTAGCTGAAACGCTCCTAATTTGCTAGTATTCGCTCTCTTCTTCCAAGCTATTAGAATGTTGACTTGAAAGATATTCATGTTTGTGTGAGACAGTCGCATGTCTCAGAAACTCTTTCCCGTGTTGTATTTCCAAACTACGATAATGTGATAAAATTGGTCACACACCTTTCCATTTTCAGCACAACATCGAATCTCGGGAGTTCATAAGGAGGCAATAACACCTTTTGCCTGATTCTCTTTGCTTCTGTCTCTAACAATTTGGAATAATACTTTCAGGTACATTAGCCTAATTTTGCAAATGGCTTTGAAAAGTATGTCTTTGTTGGATAATAACAACAAAACAGGCAAGTGGCGATTGTATTCTCCATCCCAAGCCCACATTGCTTATGACTTGTCAACAAAGTGAATTCCACACTGACAGAACTTGAGTTGTAAGCCTGATGCTACCACAGTAGTTTTATTCTCTGGGGTTCCTCACACCAGAAGCTGCCAAATTGAGTGTCACTTTCTATTGAGTTTGGGATGTGAGACTTTGGCTGTGAATGGAGAGTTGAGGAGAACTCATTTTTCCAGCGTTACAGCTGACAGGATTTTTCTCCCCCTTCATTTGGTCATCTGTTTTCCATTGGCAGATGTGGTGTCCCTCTCATAACAAAAAGGAATGCAGCAAAGTCACTAATAACTATGGCTAAGAATTCAGAGATGGGCAGTATTTTTTCCCCTCCTTGTTCTTGGGCTGCTTCTATTTCACTTCAATGAGCATCACTTGAGATGCTACTTCAGAAACATCAAAACCCACCTTCATCCATTTGTAGTGCTGCTTCGATTTGACATTGTAATAACCCACATTTGATTTATTTCCCAAGGTTGTAAATTGTCCCCTTTTCCTCCTCCTCCTCCTTCTAGTCTACTGTTTTTGAATACTTCAGTGATAATGGAACAGCAAGCAATCCCACTGAGAATGTATGCTTTAATGGGGATGAGCTTGATTTTTTTAGCAGGATGGATAACTGATTTTTTAAAAGGTATTCTCTGAGCAGAGATGTGCAGGTTGATTGGAGTGTGAGCAATCTGAAATGAAGATTTATCTGTATGTAAAGTTTACTTCTCTGTTCTTTCCCCACAAACTCACAACAAATTCTAATGAATTAAAAGCAGATTTTAGTAAGGATTTGTTCTCCTTCCAAATATTGTATCAAATCAGAAATAAAATCAAGAAAATAATTAAACACAAGTCCTTTCCCTTGCCACTGGCATATTAATAAACAAGAGAAAGTAACTCATCTCCTTCCTTATGATATGATTTACAAGATGTACTTTCCTTCATAATGCTATAATTTGTTGCAGAAAATCCTATTAGATTTAATAGCTGTGCAGATTAGATAACTTTTTTTTAAACAAAGGACTGATCTGCATAAAATAACGCAATATGAATTGTTGTGTCCATGTTGAATATGAGAATGAATTAAAGAAAAGGCATTTTATAAATTGAATTTGACACAATCATTGCTTTAGGTGCATCATGTTAGCCAGCAATCCATATTGTATTCTTGTGCCGTTTTTTAAAACCCCAGAAGATAATACTTCATGGTGTTTAGAAGATGGAGAGAAGAGGGCTGAGTAAGGGATTTCCTAATTGTGTGCTTGACATAAGAGGAAATTGCATGGTTGCCTGTATGAAAATTTCAAGCATTATAAATCACGCATAACAAATAGTTGGACAGTAGAAGAAAAAGAACAGAAATGAAATCCTGCCCCCCCCCCATAAAATTCACTGACAAAGCTTATATTTAATAGCACAACCACTGGTATTTTGTTCCTTGGGTACCCAGATCCTAACAGCCAGTAGAAAATAATTCGCCTTGGCATTTGTTTGAACCCACTGTCAAGAAAAGCTTCAGAGCCCTTGCAGGTCTTTGAAGGGTAGCTCACCTGAGGCTACCCAACCTTCTTTGGTGCCAGTTTCCCAGCAGCCCCTTATAAAGAAGCAGGAAATTGGGGAATATTCATTTGGCATCAGGTCAATAGTTCCTGCTTAAGGTTTGGTGCATATCCCCTGTATTCATTTTCTGAACTCCCCCGCTCCTGACTTTGCTGACTTCATTAATTATCTTGGTTTGTTTGTGTGCTTGCTCTTACCTTTCCTCCAAGTCACTGTGGAGGATGATAGCAGCAAACAAGTATGGATATAGAGAGACCAGCTGCTTAGTTTTGAATTGCCACCATCTTTCTTTGCTTTCAGGGCGCATGTCTTAATGCAGGCACCAAAGCACAACATTGTTAGGCCAATGCTAAGCCCCCAGCAAGACTCACCACCATTCTACTCCCATAATTGCTGCTAATGTGGTAGAGACTAAGCCAAATAACAGTGGTGAGAGAGCTCTCAGTCTGCATGGTATACCTGAACCCTATGGCATCACCATCTTACACCTGCTTCTTTCCCAGTGTGACTGAACTATTAACTGTGATCCTTTGGGGATGTAGCCACACTGGAGAATTAAAGCAGTCTGACACCAATTTAACTGTCATAACTCTATCCTACAGAATCCTGGAATTTATAGTTTGGTGAGGCACCAGAGCTCTCTGACAAACCAGGCTAAATACCTCATCAAATTATAAATCTCAGGATTTTGTAGGATAAAGCCAAGGCAGTTGAAGTGGCGTTAGGGTGCTTTAATTCTGCAGTGTGTCTAACTACACCCATCACCATTCTAAAACCATGCAGATCTAGCACTACCTCTTTCTTTATCAGAAATAAGTAATCTCTGATACTCACCAAACTCTCAATGTCCTCATACATTTACCCCAGAGATGGGACACATGTGGCCCTCCAGATGCTCTTGTACTGTGGTTCCCAGCATACGCTGGCTAGGACTTCTGGGAGATGCAACAACAACTGAATGGATACATGATTCCCATCCTAAATTGAACCAGTTGCTATTTTGACATTTCTTCTTAATAGGTTGCACTCATGTGGCCGGGAACCCCATTTCCCTGTCAGATGTAGTGATGGGTCTTTACATAGTGGCAATGGGAGAGTAAGGTAATGGATGTGTGGAGCCATCTAATCTGGCAGAGTTTGTCGCAGAGCTTCTGGGAAGCTCTGCAGCAAACTGGCGGTCAATTTGAATCAAGTTAAACCCCCATTTACCTGGGGATTTGGCCAGATCCACCAGATACATGTCCAGTCTGCCAGGATTCAGTCCAATCCTGGCCCACGGTATTGGCCTGCATCATTCAAACAGGAAAATGCTAAGCTGGTGAAAAGATGGGTCTTTTGACCTGTGTGAAAAGTCCCACAGTCACGATTATATCCTAAGAGAGGCCAGCTGATGACTCCCATATCAATGGGATGGTGGTCAACCTGCCCTGGATTTTAACCCAAATATTAAAGGAGACACCCAAGCAGCACCTTAAATAACTCCTTTAAAGTACAGGGTACAACTGAGATAATATGTATGGCAAATTATATTTTTTAGGCCAAATGATTAGGGTTGCTAGGTGAAGAACTGGAGAGTCTCAAGTGTAATAAGTTTTATAAGTAAAAAATACTTGGTATCAGTATAACAATAATATCAAGATACATTTTTCCAGGCTAGGATAGCTCACACTGTCTAAAATATAAACTATCTTTTAATGATTGTGCGGAAGAGGGGATTTTCTGCAGGTGTTGTTTGTCACGCATCCAGAAAACAAGCAGCACCTGCAGAAAATCCCTGTTCTACACAACAATTAAAGGTACAGGAGCCCTCTACAATTTTCACTCAGGCAACTTGATTAATGATATTTATTTTTACTACACTGGATGAAGAATAGACTTTATATTAGGTATACTAAAGTCTATTCTTCACCCTGTGTTGCAATTCATATTAAGTTCAGTGACTTCTGAGGTATCTTTTAAAAAATATAAAAACCTTTCATCTTTGTTCTCAGTTTCTTGAACTGGACATTTTATTAACTCCTCTTTGATTCATGTGACAGAGATTCAATGTTCTCTCTAATATGATGCTTCATCTTTGGTTAGGCTTACTGACAGCTAGGTCTGACACAGTCTATTGTAGTTAACATTTAGCCTATCCGCAACATTTTCTGATGGCTTTGAACCTGGTTAAATTCTTACTGAAAACGCCATCACTAGTAAGTACCAAAAAGGTTGTATTTGGGGAAAAACAGATAAAAATATAATCTTTCTGGTGGTGGAGGAAATATGCTGGATGTATTTATCAACTATCTACAAAATGAAGAAACTGTAGATAACTTTTCCCTTGCTGTCACAATGGACAAGGGGATTGCAGCCAATAGCCAATCATTCCATACCATGAGGACTATGGTAGCTCTGCTACGACAGATGTATGGGGCTATGTTAGTCTTCCCATATATCTTTAGAATAGGAGCAAAGAGTACCCAACTGGAATTCTGGTGAAAGAGTTTCTTCATGTAAACACCTACAGTTATTGCTAGAAGCTAATGAAAACTTTTAAGCAACTCAATATGTAGTCCCAAACCTATTCATTTCTTAGGTTTTTTGACTTCTTAGCATAGAAACAAGTATATATCTGTGCTGGTCCATTACTGTAATAAATATTCTATTGTATTCAAGTGTACATTACTCAGTTGTGATGTTTTGCCTTGTGTTGTCTTCTATGGTATGTAATAATGCAGGACGTACAAGCTCATCCTAGTGTCCTCCTATAGTGATGATTGCTATGCTATGGATTGTGTAATATTCTTTACTGTATGTGATCTGAATCAGAGAGGGAAAGGCATATTAACAGTTCATGCCACTCTTTAGATTTTTAAAATTTTATTATTTTCCACCTCTTTACAATCAGACGTGGATGACTGGACTGCAATTTTGATAATATGTAATGTCATCCAAATGTCTCCATATCAAAATGGTACCTCATTTCCTTATTTCTGAATTTCTTCTACTACCACGTAAATTATTATCCCCTTAACATAAGTGGCAGTGTTCTATCTTGCACAGGCTAATTTATTTAGAGTGGGTGGGTATAAATGATCCTGCCAATTTAAACCTGTGTATCTAAAAGTTTTAAAAATCACTTTTCAAGATGTATCAGCCTTATAAGGTAGATTACAAAATTAAGAACAGATGACAATACAATTACACACCACAGCAACAGCTTTTTTTAAAGTTGGTCAGTGAAGAAAGCTGACAAAAAGAAAATCAACTGGTTTGAGACGTGGTGCTGGAGAAGAGTGCTGAGGATACCATGAACAACCAACAAGACAAATAAATCAAACCTGAACTCTCTCTGGAAGCCAAGATGACTAAACTGAAGCTGTTATACTTTGGCCACATCATGAGAAGTCACAATTCATTGGAAAAGATAGTAATGATAGCAAAGGTGGAAGGCAGCAGAATGAGAGGAATATCAGATACCAGATGGCTAGACTCAATCAGGGAGGCCACAGATCTGAAACTGCAGGAGCTGAGCAGGGCTATTGGGGATAGGGAGAACTGGAGATGTGTCATCCACAGGGTCACCATGAGTCGAGGAAGACTTAATGGCAGCTAACAAACCAAAGGGAGCTCAGAATAAAAATGTCCTAGGAATTTAAGAGTTCTGTGATACCTTTAAAAACCTACAAATTCCATAAATTACATTCAGTAAGTTATATCATTTTAATAATAACCTTCTTAATGTTTATGGTATATGCTGAGTCTTCTGTATTGAAATGCTTGGGACAAGAAGTCTTTCGGGTTTTAAATATTTTTGGATTTTGGAATACTTGCTAGCTGCCTGCTTCTGTCTTGTGAATGAATGACCAGAAGTGTTGCTGCCAGCAGCTCAAAGGCAGAAGCATGTGGCTGAAGGATTCCCTGATGATCTCTTATACAGTAATTGGGTCCCTCATATAAAATAAAATGGTTAAGTATTTTTGGGATCCTGGTTGTTCATTCACATCTCTTTCCAGCCTCATGTCTCTCTCCAGTCTTGCAAACATCCTTACTACACTACTTGTGTTGTAGCTCCAAAAGTTTCAGATTTCAGAGCATTTCAGATTTTGCAGTTTTGGACAAGAGAGACTCAGCTTGCATCACAATACTATACTTTTGCTGTCCAGGACTACCTTGTTGGATTTTTTAAAATACCCCCCCCCCCCCCACATATGATAAGCTAATCTGTATCTCCCTGTTGCAGGATTTCCAAAGTTCTAGGGCCATCATAAAAAAAAAACCCTGTTTGTAGTATCCACCAGGCTAATGTCTCTTGTTCATGGATCCAAAAATGCTGACCCAAGTTCTTGGACAGGCTCATGCAGGTGTTGCATTATATATCAACTCACGAGTGCTAGTGGGTTGAGAGGTGACAGATAAATGCTTTAAACATACCCTTCAGCATTTCACTGATAAAAAAACAGAGTGCTTGTGCCTAACCTACATCAGAGTGTGGTCAAAATTATTAATAAGGAAGAACACACAGACTAGGACAGGCAGCAGTTTGCTGTTTCCTGAGTTGCTAGGAAGGGCAAGATTCTTCCTCCTCTCTTGTTGCCTCTGTCGAGTAAACTGAGTGCAAACTACTTTTGCATTTTGAACTTAGTTTGCAGCAACTGAAGTAAACTGAGCACAAAGGGGAAAAGTGAGAGGAGGAGAGATAAACTGACATATTAAAAGCAGCTGAAAAAGTGGAACAATGGAGGATTAATCAGGACTGTCCCTGTACAATTGGGAGAGTTGGCCGGTATGCTTGAAATAAATAATAGACATTATTTTAGATAATTGGCTTTAATGGCTAAAGCTGAACCATCAGTTGGGTCCAGATAGAGGCAGATGATGTAACTGACACAGAATAGATATGATCTGGCCACTTTAAACATGTATACTAGAAGGCCTATTCATTCTGTTATGTACCAACTGCAACTTCTGAACCTTTTTCAAAGACAAGCCCAGATACAGTGCATTCTAGTGGGAGTTGGTTGCAGTTAAGGCAGATGTTACTGTGACTGGGTCAGTTTTCTCTAAATAGGTCCACAGCTGCAGAGCTAGCCAAAAGTGGAAAAATATCTTTCCAACTGCTACCACCAGCACATTTAGAGAAAACACTTATTAGACATCAAACTGTTCCTAGCAATTTAGATGTTAAAGAAAATTAGATGTTATTGATAGGTTTCAATTATTTGTTTTAAAGATAGCATTTTCACCTTACTAAGTTGCTTTACTGCTATCTCAGTAATTTAATAGCTGTACTGTACAAAGACTATCACTCTAGAGACAAGGGTTTGAATTGCTGCTTAATCATGGAAACCCACTGGGTGACTCCACAAGTCACACTCTCTCAATCTCCAGGAAAGGCAAAGGCAACCCCCCTCTGAGCATATCTTGTCAAGAAACTCCCATGATGGGTTCACCTGGATGGGAAACAATTTGAAGGCACACAGCAACAGCAACAACTACACATAGTAGGCCTCAGTTACAAATTAATAAGCCCCAGTCAAAGACAGCCTTTTTGCCTGTCACATTTAAGCACTGATATTTATAGCCATTCTATGTTAACTAACACTTTTATTTGTTAGCTTACGCACTTAATTTGTAAATCTTACAGAACATTGTAATCAGAATACTGTTTCTCTGTTTCTTTAATCAACATATATTGCTTACTGATAATAACCTTATAAAGTACATGAATGGCAATCATCAAACAATTGGTTACAGCCATTTCACATGAAGATAACCAAGAATCCACTCCTTAAAACATTGTTGTCCAATTTGATATGAAAGCACATTTGATCTATGCATTTAGCATGGAAGGGCAGAAATTCCTATTCCTAGGTTATTTTGTACATTACCTACAAATGACTGTGGATTTGTTCACACAATAGGGAGCTGCTGGCAATCACTTCTTGATTGGAGTACATTTGCATTTTAGGAATACACTTGAGAAACATCTTATATGCTAAAGTGTAGGTGTAGACTTCAGTTGAATCTTCGGTTATTTTTTAGTTCAGCTTCAAAGGCTAAACCGAGTTTAGAAAAGTACACACTGATGCAGGCATACAGTTCAGTCAGACCCTAGTTTTTCCCTCCGCTTTCAAACTGCCCACTATCTTTCCTTGATCACCACCTATTTTCCAGTCTCTAAGTTCAGGTGGAAAAATAAAAATTATCAAAAGGTCCACCTGACTTAAATTCCACTTTACACTTCTGTTTACAGAAGTCTAGTGCACTCCATAGTTGATTCATACATACTTCTGAGCTAAGATGGTGGTGAAAGGAACTATTCAGGTGTTTCAAAAGTGAAGAAAGCTTGCAAGGACCTTTGGCTCTACAAGCACAAGGAATGCCACAGCTGACAAGCATCAGAACCCCAGTGACAATAGGTAATGTTAATAGTTAAGCAGACACACAGGTTAAGTAGCTGTGCAAGGGAAGAAAGCAAGAATTCCAGGAGTAACATTACAGGTATAATTTTGAGGGTTTAGTCCTGTTGGGATACAACTTCATTCAAGTTCCTAGAAAGACTATCAACAAGCCAAATGTCAGGATCTAGTGAGCCCAAATTCTAGAAGGTTCCAGAAGTGAGATCAGTCAAACTGAGTTAAGAAAAGACAAGGCAACTATATAGTCCCCCAATGAGCATCATGCAGGCAAATCAAACTCAACAGCCAGAAGTCACACACTGAAACTTGAGTACAACTTGGACTTCATATAGGTTGTTGTATCTCACCATACAGTTCCTGAAGTCTTCTATCTTAAAAGGCCATGCTTCCTTTGGAAGCCTTGGCTTCAATGGTATGGAGTCATCCTTAGGACTGGAGTCCTCAGAATTGTGGAGTGTTTGTGTGACCTCTTGAGCAGGACTGGTGCCAATGGATGTTCTGGGGCTGGTGGCCCTGGGAATACAGGAAGGAACGTTAGCATGTGAAGGTAATAGATGTCATGTTTAATTTTGATTGGCTGGTAGAAAGTGCTAGGGAGGAGGCTCTGGTCTTGGGGGGCAAGCAATGTAGTTGTACATTCCTGGAAGGAAAATTCAGGTTGTTTATGATAGAAGTGAAAATTTAGGACCTCCAATGAATTGCTTTGTGAAATGCTATCTGTTCCATAAACAGGACCAAGTAGTCATCCTCTCTGTTACTTTATCTTCAGGAAAAGAGGTTTCAATGTGTTGGATCCTGGGGTATATCTTGGTACAAGCTAGATCTATACAAAGGGGTGAATTGTACTGAATCAGAACCTGGCAGCTGTCACAACATCTAAAAGAATAACAAGACAGCTTTCAAATGGATCCCTGAGAGATAGCTGACAGGAACTGGAGAACTTTTAGTTCAAAATAAATTTCCCCCAGGCTGTGAGGATGAATAATGATTCTGATGTTCACAATAATGATGGGGTAGAATGAGTCAATGACTGTGCTATTGGCCAAGATACTAGATTAAAGAGAACAAAGAGCGATGAAGGAAAACTCATATGCTAGGCAGAACTGGAAAGAATTGGTATAGTTGAACATTCTGTTTCCCAGAAATACCAATCAAATGCAAAGATGGAAGCCAACAGAATATGCAGGCAGTAGTCCTCTTTGTTCTGCATCTATCAATTATAATTCTGTTATCAGAGAATAATTAATACACTGACAAAGCATTGAGATGATGATAATACCACTTTGGATCCTGTACAGGGAGAAAGGCAGAGAAATGAAGGAGCTTATGCATGAGCATCTACTCATGCATAGGATTACATCAGTACTCCCAACTGCACAGAAGTCTAAGCTAGGGATCTAAAGGATATTCACCAGTCATCTCAACCGTAATGAGAAAGATATCTTGTCAGGTTCAGACACCACATTAAAACTGTGAACCCTCACCAGATTTTTCATCCCCGTAAGTGACTGAGAAGACCAGCACTTTTTTGCCACTCGGAAGCATTTTCTGCTTAAAAACCTATGAGACAATTTTCTTTTTCTCTCTTTTTTCTTTATTGAAATATCCACGTAATTACATAAATAACAAACAAAAACTTACAAGACAATTTTCTTTTTGTGATTACCCTTTGAGAGATAATGTTGTTTGAAAATTATGGCCTCAAATTGAAATGTTCTGCATTATTTTGTGGAAGTATTATGCTGAGGAAAGTGAGCAGATGATTGCAACTATAGTTTTATAATTAGATTTCTTAAAAACAACAACAACAACAACAACCATACACCTTGGTTGTTTCCTGATAAATCCATAAATACAACGTTTTCATGTGAACATTTTTTTAAAATAACAACTTTTAGTCAGGGTGCATCCAAAAATAATGCAGTTTCACACAACATTAATTGCCACGGCTCCATCGTAGAATGCTGAGATTTTTAATTTTGTGATGCACTAGTACTCTTTGGCAGAGAAGGCTAAAGACCTTGTAAAACTACTGATCTCACCATTCCATAGTGTGGAGCTACAGCACTTAATGTGGTGTCAATCTGCATTATTTCTACAGTGTACATACATCCCAGGTATGCTTTAATTGTTATCAGTTGGAAAAACATAAAAGTTTTGTGCAAATACATTGACAGGTGAGTGAGACATAATGTATTTGAATTGTATTTTTTTTTTAAAAAAAGGAAGAACTGGTGTTCCAAGTCATTAAAAAAAAATCTTAATCATGTAATTACTATTTTGTTTAAGCTTCCCTAGTAGCCACGGAAATGCGTTTCTCCATCAACATTTCCTGACAGAATGTTATACTCTTCTGGCAGCCCAGTTTTCCATAAAGTGAGACTACTTAGAATTCAACCTGCATCAGAACACCTGTGAATGTGTCTTGTCTGACACAGATAAAAGCAGCAACAGGCTCCTCAGGAAAAAAAATTAAAAATAAAAACCAGACATGTATAAACATTTCTCCTTGCTTGCTTTTTGTTTTTCAAAGGATAATAAGTGTGCTTAATAATCTGCCAAACATGCTGTTCAAATTACATTTTGGAATAAAGTCTTGTACGAACAGTTTTTTCCACTAATGAACCTGTCTGCATACCATACATCCATTAGAATAAAATGACTTTGCTTCTCACTGTTGGCAATACGTAATGAACAAGCACCTTGGAACTTTAACTGTAGGGATAATGCAAAGCTTGCTCATGCCATTCTGACTGATGGCTTGGCAAATAACTCTTGCTGTCTGTGTGTGCTGGCAAGAAATGTGAGGGAATGTGTTGGGGATTAGAAAGGACTACTAGTCTCTTCTCTGCTATCTTTTAAAATGCAACCTGTTGGTTGGCTGAAGAAGTTGGACATTTCTGCCCAGCAATGTGCTGGTTATGATATGAAGCCCTATATGGCTCAAGTCCAGGCTATTTGGCAGACCATATCTCCTTCTATGAGCCATCCTGGGTCCTGAGATCCTCTGAAGAGGCCCTTCTCTCTGTCCCACCATCATCAGAAGCATGGTTGGTGGAAACACGAGAGAGGGCCTTTTCCGTGGCTGTCCCTAGACTATGGAACTCCCTGCCCAGGGAAACCAGACTGGCCCCCTCCTTGTTGGTCTTCTGCCGGCAGGCTAAGACCTTCTTATGCAGGCAGTCTTTTTAAAACAGAAAGTTCTTAAAGGACCAGTTTAGGGTGTTGTTTCATTTTAAGTGTTTTAAAATTTTATCTTTTTAACTGTATTTTTATTCTTTTAATAAGTAATCTATATTAATATTTTAACAATTTAATTCTGCTTAATGTATCACTTTTCTATGTTTTTGACTGTAATGTTCTTTTAATGTTGTGAACCGTTCTGGGTCCCAGTTCTGGGAAAAGAACAGGATGATGATGATGATGATGATGATGATGATGATGATGATGATGAGTAGCTGGCACCATCAGCAAAGGACTCTCAGCATTGGGGCACTCTGCAGTGGGTTCTGATATGGTGGCTCCCATGTCAAGGGGCAGTGAGTCCTCTCCAGGTTTTCAAGGAGTGGCCTGAGGTGACAGAACACAAGTCCAAAAATTGGTTTAGCTCTTATAAAACTCATTAAAATCCAGAGTGGATTCACAATCTTGCTGGTAGGAAAGTTTCCACCTGCCCCTGGCATGCTGGTGAAATGTCTTTCTTATTTAAGAAGACCCATAAAATGTGTTATTTTTGTAAGCTAAACAGAGTTTATACATTGTAGAGGCATAAATATATTATTACATATAAGGAAGTATAATAATAGTGTAATAATAGCAACAGTTGCCAAAAAGGAAGTCACTAGTGAATCTTTGTTTTCATTTAGTAGTATAGGTAAGTTGGTCTTTATTGTTGTTATTGTTATGGGTACGTTTTAGCTAAAATGTATACAATTTATTTGTTTTTGTGTTTAAGTTTAATATAAGTGATTGATTTATTTAAAAAAAAAACACTGTTGTCTTAAGGAATGCTCCTGCCAGCCTCTTCTAGGGAACTGTATTCCATTTTTCTCCCTTCTATTTTTTTTTCGGGCCCAAAATACATATTTAGTCCTCACTGAACTGTTTACATGTTTCCTTTCCCTTCTAATCTCCTACATTATACTTCTGTTTCCTACTACAAGCCTCTTACTCATGGATGGTTCCTTTTTGGCTGCCTAAAGATTCACGTTCACTATTAGTATTTAGCAAAGATGAACTTTTGTTGTTGTTGTTAGCCACAGTGAGTATTGCTGGGAGAAGAGCTATATTTGTCCATGCTCCTATGCATGTGTGTGTGTACACAGATGAACAAACAAACTAGGGTTGTCAGGTTTTCTGAGGTACATGATTTCAAATCTTGCAGGAATCCCCAAACCAATGCAAATCTTGTGATGGCAGGCCAGCCATTGCCATATGAAAACTTCACTCTGCTGGTTGGTATAAGCCTGGCTGGACAGAGAGCATGATAGTTGTGATCCCAGTACATAGACATCAAGCACTTGATTGCTGCATATGTAACATTGCTCAGTGTTTCTGATATAAAAGGTATTAGCTCCTCTGTCAGTTGTCTTTATGATATCATCCCACGAATGTTGGGTATGTCTCCTCAGTGTTCCTGAACTCTAGATGGTGGTGGCGGGGGTGTGTGTGTCACCCTAAATTTGGTCATCATCAGCTATATCATCCACTAGCTGCTCTAATTTGCCACTTGCAGCCAGAGGCCTTCCTATATCTGATTCCTCTGTGTAGGCTTCCTCAGATTCCACAGAGTTCCCAATGAACTATGACACTGACTTTTAGACTTCAAATATGGGATACCATGTACAAAACAGGACTTCTAGGAACCCTACTGCAAGCACATGTTTATACAGGTGGAGAAAGGCTTTAACTTCACTTCAGTCCCAGGAAACCTATATAAGTGCTGGATATGGGAAGCGCACACTTTTTATCTAATAATAATATAATAATAATAATAATAATAATATAATAATAAATAATGGTTTTATTTATATCCGCCCCATCACTGGGAATCCGAGCGGTTTACAATAGGGGGATAACAGACAGTTCCATGCCCCCAGGCTTACAATCTAAAAGACACGACACAAAAGGAGAGGGAATGGTGAGGGGGGAGGGAATCAGGTCCAGCCTCTTCTCTCCCTCTGAGGCCTGGACCAAGGCAGATGGACCGGAGGGAGGGCTCTTCTTCTTCAGGCCAGCCTCTGATGGTACTGGGCCAGCCTTCTCTCTCCCTCAGAGGCCGAAAGATGACAGTTAGGGAGGGAGAGCCTCCTCTTCAGGCCCCGCCCCTGAATGGTGGCCAGCCTTCTCTCTCCCTCAGAGGCTGAAAGATGTTTGTAGTTGCCTGGGAAGGTTACCGGTTTAGCCTTTTCCACCAGTTCTATGGGCATCCCTGATGGGGAGAGAAAGAGATAAGTTTCCCACCCCAGTCCAAATCAAGGGTGTTGCTGCCTACATTAGCAGAACTTAGTAAACTTACATTTTGGGCTGCAGTTCCTAGGATTGTGGAGCCTGCATGGCTGCCAGGAGGATTCTTGTAGTTGTACTGTAGTTCCATGTGCATTTTTCAAGTTATGCCCATTAGTGATAAGGCACAATGCAGGCAGCTTGGTGTTGACAGGAGGGGTGTGTGTGTGTGTGTGTGTGTGTGTGTGTGTGTGTGTGTGTATGTGTATGGGGAGGAAGGGGCTTAATGTTATTCCTTAACCCATAACTCTACTGCTGGGTGCTCCTGGGTTGTTGCAGGAAGAAAGAGTTGAGCTTACCCCCTGCACAAGTGATCCTGTTCTTAGCAAGGGTACATCAATGATTCCAGCAGCTTCAAGTTTCCTGTCCCACTCCCCGCTTTTGTAAACCCCGTCGTGACCATTACTTTAACACCACTGTTAGCAGGGCAAAAAAAGAGCCCTAGAAGTATGTGTGTCTGTGGGAAAAAGCTAGAAGGAAAGCACTTGAAAAATCATCCATCTATTCAAATCAGCAGTTCTCATGGGTGATTTTCCTCCACTTAAATAATATTAATTTTAAAGTAGCTGGTAGCCTTTTACCCACATCTGCCATGTAATGCCTCGACTGGTCTGCAGATGGTAAGAAAAACAGAGACTTCCTTTCCTTGCAAAGGCAATGTTCTGTTAATTTAGTAGCAGTAAAGAACAGCTCGGCCTGTTGAAGGTGTCATTTGGAAAGTGTGTCTTAATAGACCGCACACATTTGCTGATCTTTAAGAAGCAGCCTTGAAGTGAATGAGGTCATGAATATATTGAGAGTATATTGCATACTTAGAAAATCCATACCAGAGATGCAAGAAATGTTAGTAAAATCAATAGGAAGAAATTGATGGGCAGATATTATTTCCTTCCCCTTTTTTTTGCCTACATTTTCATTTCTCTCCTAATGTGGAACACTCAGAGAATATTAAGGAGGGCTCTGCATGAAGAGGAAGATTCTCAGGGGGCATGATAGTCATATAACATGTGCACACTGGGAGAGGGCAGATCAGGACTGGATTGTTCTTCTGTGGATGTATCATGTCTCTTGGCATCACTAATGCAGAATGTCTCAGGCCAGTGCTGGCATGTTCAACCAGTTTTACTGTAGTTTTACAGCATATGAATTCTTAAATACCTTTTATTTACAGATGTGTACATTTAATTATGTGTTTTACTTAATTTACACACTTCACCCTTTGACTAAAGCATATTTGAGTGCATTTTATCAATTGTGCACATTTTAGTTTATAGCATTTTAATGTGTATACATTGTTTCATATACACAATATTCTTTCAGAATAATCTATATGTATTACATATCTGTGAATTCTCAGGCAAAGCTGTACCTCTTCTCACAGTGAGTCACAAGTGGACTGAAAAACATCCTTCAGTTGGGATTGTCATATCTCATGAAGTTCTTTCCCACTGGTTTTATGCTTTTCAGAAGTTCTCCTATGGGGTTCCATTTAAATATGTGGCTTCCTTCATCTATGAGACTGCTGATAATGTACAATGGACCCTTCTCATCCATGGGGATTCAGTTCCTTTCCCCTCCATAAGTGAGAACAAATGCAGATGCTCAAGCCTCATATTATTCAGTGGGTGCTGGCATGGGCGTGCCTGTGTCAGCATGACTATGAGTGCACACCGCCACTGGATAATATGGGGGCATGGTGGACTGTCCAGTTTGCAGATCACTAGCCTGCCCATTGTGGCAGGGCTGCTGTGATTCACTTCAGGGATGGTGAAAGCTTGTTTTGCCAAAGGCAAGAAGTTTTTTGGATCTGGAGCAATAACCACAACTGTTTAAAGCTTTATTGGCACAGCAGGCTAATAAAGATGTTACAAGTGTGAAAGCTATAAATCCTAACAAGCAGATGTACTCTCTTTTTTCTGCTGTTGGGAGCCCCAGAAGATGAAAACAGAAGTCCCAGACCGTTGATGTGCAGCATAGCCAGCCTGGTCTGCACTGAACTCCCTTTGGGCAATTCTTTAGGGGTTTATACAGTATAGGCAAATTTGTATGGGAAGTAGTGCTACTGTCCCACTCTCCTAAATCACCTCATTCTTATCCTGGATGGAATTAATTATAAGACTCATCTAAACAATAGATAACAGAATGACCATGTCTACTCTTATCATTTGAGATGCACCTTGGCAAAAGGGTGCTCCCATTAGATGAGGCTGGAGTAAGAATAAATGTGCTCAGTAGCCAAGGACATGAGCAAAGCTGACTAAGGATTAAAAGCAGAATGCATTTTTGAGAAATATGCTAAGGACAGATTTAATTTTAAAAATACATGTGTCAACTAAGCACACGTGGACCTCCTTGTTACGAGGGGGTATCATAAAGTTTTAATTATCACCTTTAAAAAATGGACAGAAAGTTTGTTTTGATTTGTAGTTGTTAACTTATTTTTATGTAGTCACCATCCAGATTTACACATTTTCCCCAGTGTTTCTTGACTCTCCAAATACCTGATATTGTAGAAGTCTACAGATTGCACCTTATGAGGAGCTCTCATAAAGTAATAATTATTACCCAGAAGTTATTATGATATATTGATGAAATTTTGTTAGTGTCATCATTGGTCCCTAAGTGCATGATGTTGAGAAAATCAGCTCATTGTGTCCTTTATTTTTGTGACAGGTTGTGTCAGAGGTGACTAAAATATAAAATCCTCATAAGGCACAATCTGCAGACTTTTACAATAATGGTATTCCGAGGATCAAGAAATGCTGGGAAATGTGTGTAAATCTGGATGGTGACTACATAGAGATAAGTTAAAAACTACAAATCAAAAAACTCCTTTCTATCAAATTTTATGAAAGGTGATAATTAAAACTTTACGATACAATGGTCTTCCAGTGATTTTCACTACAAAGCTGCACAAACTTTCTTAAAGTAGGTTAAATGTCAAGATGATAGGCCAAAATAAAGCAGCACTGCCCACCCCACAAAGATGGATGGACCAGATTTTTGCTCTCTTGAGTGTGCATGCAAGAACTCTCTTTTCATAGAATTATCACTTGGGGTAGACTTACCACTCCAATGACACTGGTGCCTACCTGCCTCCACTGATATTTGCCAATTGTAGTAAAAACAAAAACAAAACAAAACTGAAAGACTTAAAGAGTAGACATAGGGTAGGAAGGTGGGGTTAAGAAGGCCATGTGGAAGAGAGATTGTGTGACCATGGATCACCAAACTGCTATTGGAGACAAAAGTATGATAATACATGATACCAAACTGGCATGCTTACCATCTTAAAATAGTGGGATCACAGCAGGACAGCATGCTAGTACAATGAAGTCCTGCATCTCCTTTCTTTAATATAAGAAAGCTAATCTTCCTCAAGAGAAATACAATGAGACAGTAAGGTAAGAGATATCTAGTTCTAACTAACCAGGCTGAAGGAACTAGGAACTATGGCCTGGTACAGACTGGTGCAAAGTGCCGGCCTGGAGCCGATTTTAGGGCTCGGGAGAGTGGAGCATCCTCATGCTCCCGAGCTCTACTGTGCTGTCCGGGCGCCATCTTGGCTCGTCCTCATCCACACGGTGGCCGCCATGATGACATACACATAGCATAGTGTCCAAATAGTGCTGCACCACGTGGATGTCATCAGTGCGCATGAGGCTGCAATGGCGCCCCGCAAGTGCTTTAAAATGAACCCACTGGGAGTGGGTTATTTTTAGGGCTCCCAGAGGCTGTGCTGTTTGGTTGCTGCAGTTTCTGTCAGGTGCAGAAAGGGACGGCATCTCGGTGCTCCTTTGTGCCTGTCTGTATCCACCTTATGTTTGCATCTCCCTTGCTCTCCTCCTTAGAGGCAATCGAGGATGTCTCCTCCTCCTAAGAGAAGCTTGAGAAGGAGAAGGGAAAATGACATCAACAATGCTTAGATTATCAATCAAGCACATACAACTTGTTTATAAACTGCCTTGATCATTGAGTACTCCAGCAAAGAAATTTAGCTATATTACTTGTTCTTGACAGGTCAGGCCATCTGATCAAATACAGACAGCCTTTCAAGCATTCTTTATGCGTTGCTAGATTTCTCACCTACAGCCAATAAGCTTTCTTCAGTCAAATTTCCCACAATTTCTACAAAACACCTTTGCACAAATCAGCTGAATTTTCTCTCTGTGAAGTAAAGCAACCACAGAGGACCTGGCTGAACAACCCATTTACTCTTTCTGATTTTAAAACATCCGTACAACAAACCAGCAGCTACCGTGAGTTTAGTTACAGAGTTGATACAATTTATAGGGGGAAAAAATTGTTCTTGCAAATGCAAAAACTCTGTTGAGGTTGACAAACTATTTTGCTACTTCATTAATGAGGACAATTTTTGTGGCTCCTCATTCTTGCATGTGACAATAAGACTAGCAGAATGGTATATCTCTAATTGGAATTCCTATTATCATTTGATTAAGCTGTCTTGAGCTGATTTGAATTGTGGTCAAATAACATCTGGAGGGCTACACATCCCCTTCATGAACTGCTTCCACTGAGTCTAGTTTTGTTCCTCTAGACCATAGCTATTGTGAGCTATGGTAACCTCCCTCATTTCAGAGACATTCCAGGTTCTTTTCCTGAATGTTCAACTTTCATTTATAACCAGTGTGGGGAAAATGTAGCTTGTGGGCTGCACATGGCCCTCAGTTTCTTTTTCAGGATCCCAAACCCCCAGGACACCTCCAAGCTGCCAGACACCAAATTTCCCACTCTGATAACCTTTTCACTGTTTTTCAGTTTAAAATACCAGGGAAAATGCCCCAAAATTACCCAAACCACTGCAAAAATATAGTGGTTTGGGTCAATTTGAATCTTCCTCTCTTTATCAAACCTACCAAAAACAAAAATAGGAGTGACATGACATCATTTCTGGTCATTCAAAGTGTGTTTCAGCACCCTGGTTGGTGCAGTTTGAAATTTCTCTCTCTCACATACACACGCACACGTGCATACACATACACATTTCTTTATATTACAGATGAATGAGGAAAAACACACAGGCTGTATCCATCTGAATTGCTCAGACAGTATTTTCCCTAATTGCTCAGCTGGCACTAAATCTTACAGTTTTCAGTTCTCTGGCAATCAGTGCAAAGTCACTGGAATAATTAACAAGTGCTGAGGGAATAAGCTTTTGAAAGAATTAAAAATAATTATTACTTTATTAAATCCATTTTTGAAATAACTGATTTTTATTTAGCTGCTTTCTGTTTTTGTGTTGACAAAACAGTGTTCTTAGTGTTCTGCACTACTTATTATTTCATTATATAAGCTTGTTCCGATCTAAGTCACCACTTAAAGTCTTAAAGAAAGGGAAGGCATAATCAAGCCTTTAGACCTGATATTTTGATAAGCCCTTCTGAAAACATCACAGATTTCTTTGTAGCTGTCAGAGGAAAAATATCACTCAGATGCTATGGCACATAAATGTCAGACACAAACCAAGATTGCTGATGTCTTTGGTGTTTTCAGGAGCTTCAGGTCAGGCAAAACTTCAGCAGGTCAACCTCTCATGGTGCAGAGAAGAACTGATGGAGAATGTTTAACCTGCTAAATTTCCTTTAAAGATCCTGACATCCCAGATTCAACAAACAAAACAAAACAGATGACTGTGGTAGGCAAATGTAGTTCTGATAGGCAAATGCTCTCATCACTATTATTTTACAGTGCAGTGACCGAATTAATACTGGGACTACTAGACTAAACTTATTTGCTTGGAAAACTTCAGCTGATGAGAATTGATTTTATAAGTCTGTTATGCTGGAGAACCTGTTAATTAAATGCACAGCAATTCTAGCTATATCAAATCTGAACTTTAGCTAGACAGAAACATTAGTAAGAGAGCCAGCACAATGTAGTGCTTAAGAAGTTAAGAGTGTCTGATGGGGTCTTGAGAGATCCAGGTCTCCACTGAGCCAGGATATTCACTAGGTGACTTTAGGCCAGTCACACATTCTCTTTCACCCTGACCCTGAAAAGATTTTATGAGGTTCAAGTGTGGAGAAGTGATACTAGGCATACTGCCTTGAATTCACTAGAAGAAAAGCAAGCTATAGATGTAAGAAACAAGAAATAAGGAATCTAATACCACTGCTGCTGCATGGGGAACAGATGTCCTTCATTAAGGACAATAATTCCCATACTCCCTGACCATTGGTTGATGGGAATTGGAGCTCAAAGCATCTGATGGACCACAAGTGCACACCTGTGTGGTAGAAGGCAGCATGACAAACCTTTGTCATTGACCTGGGCTTTTCAAGCTCAAGTCCAAGTTCTTTTCTGTACATCTTTGTTCAGTACATAACAAGTATTGACTTGTCCCCCCCACACCTTTCTTTCATTCTCCTCTTCCTCCCATCACATTTTCTCCCAAGCCGCTTTTGATCTGAGTGACAATATCAAATGGGGACTATTGATATTTGTTCCTGTGCTATAAAGAGGGAACAAATAGGCTCCAAACCTGTTATTTCCTTCAAAGAGCAGTCATTCAAGCAGCCAGTCCTATGGGTCACATAGTCATTATTCTGGCCGAGAGCACAAATACATCTAAAATTGCAGAGGGACAAAATGAGCAAGGTGTTGGGCCAGCATTTGCTGATGAGAGTTTGTAGGTTTTAGAAAGCCAAAGGCATTCAAATGTCAGTTCAGCCAAGTCCTGTTATCATCATTAATTCAAGCAAACTATCAATGTTTGATATGGCAATTTCATTTGCAACCTTTTCACTCCTCCCCTCTCTTTCTCTGTCTGAATACACTCCCACAGTGGTTATGAGGACAAATATTATAAAGCTCCATTGGCAGCATCCTGTGTTCCTTAAAAGAAGAGTGAGCTAACCCAGACATTTTACTCCTGATGGGAAGGTTAAGATGACATCTCTGACCCTTTTGGACATACCATGCTAACTGAAGTGGCAGCTGAATCTTACTTATTATTATTATTATTATTATTATTATTATTATTATTATTATTATTTTATATAGCGCTGTAGATTTGCACAGTGCTGTACATAAAAACAACAAATATAAAAGCGCAAACCTGCCTATGGCATACAATCTAAGAAATGATAGGATAATACAAATAAAACACATAGCAATACAGGAAATGGTTCAGTAAAACAGGCAACAAAAAGAACATCAGATAGCAAGTGACAATCACGCAATGTCTGGGAACGCTTCTCTGAACAGGATGGTCTTCAACCCCGTTTTGAAGCTGGTTAAAGAAGCTGGTTGCTTCAGCACACTGTACAGTTATAGCACTATGATTCCACTTTAACTATCATGGCTCCATCCTATGGAATTCTGGGATTTGTAGGCTGGGGGAAAGTAGTTAGAATTCTCAACCAGAGAGCTTCTCTAATGCCTCAGCAAGCTGCAAATCCCAGGATTCCATAGTAAGCAGCCATGGTAAAGTAGGACAATAACACTGTAATGGCATAGTGTGAAAGGGCCCTCGCTGACAGCATCTTCCACTGCAGCACAACCAGAGGCCCCTTCTCAGAAGACATCCTGAAGACAAGGAGGCTTCAACACCAGGAACACCACCGGCTCTTGCTGAGATGTCCACTCATCTTTGGATATCTGCTGATCACTTCTGGAACCACAAGAAGAGCAGTGGCAATTGGTCAAATATCTGGTGACATGGCCTCAATTTGTAGCTGGGGCTGGAGTGGGCAACTGTGGCCATCTAGGTGTTATTACACTGCAGCATCCAGCTGCCCTAACTAGTATAGCCAATGTTAGAGGATGATGGGAGTTGTAATCTCACAACATTTGGATGGCTGCAGTTGCTCCCGACATGTTGCAGGCTTCCCACCTGTCATCCTAGTCAGAAGTATGTAACCGTTATGCATGCTCTGGATCCAGTACCCAAGGAGCTTTTGGGAAGATGCAGGTCCACCAGAGTTTAATAAACTCTATTAACAATAGCAATCACTGTTTTCCCAGGGCTGATCCAGCAGCTCTATGAATTAATTTCTGAATCTTGTAGTTCCCAACTTAGCTTGATCTTGATCTTGCTTTCCCACTGAATGGACAACTGCAGTACTACTACAACTACTAGGACTACTAATATAATGTCTATTTATAACACCCTTTTTAGTAAGTCTAATGGAAATGATGGGCCAGGTCGAAAATCAGACCTTCTAATAATAGGCTATCAAATATGTGCATCAGTTAGGTGCATTGCTAAATTTGGGTCTAGTGAGCACTATGAAAATTCCTCCACTTGTAGGAGCTATGCCTCCAGAGGACTCAATTATGGTCTTAGTGTTAATGAACAAATCCAGAGAAATAAACAGTTGGTCAAAATTATTGGATAAGAAATATTGGAAGCTTCATCAGTTCAGACAATTGGAAGACTTGTGGATAATGAGATGATGGACTGGATTTATAAAGGAATGCTGTGGCATTGGTTTTTTAGGGCCATGCTCTGCATCTCTTCCTTCTACCAATAAGTAAAGTGAAGCAATGTCTGGCAGATCCTTCAGTTTACCTGGTAAACCATCTACTTTTTCAGTGCTGTATTGGGATAGTCAAGGGAAAAAAATAACCAGGGACACTTTCATACTATATAGTTCAGTATTGTGATTCTACTTTAACCACCATGGTTCTATGCTATCGAATCCTGGGAGTTTGAATTTAGGGCAGGGTATTTATATTTCTCAGCTAGACTACAAACTGCAAACACAAGATTCCATAGGATCTTGCCATGGCAGTTAAAATAGAATCATAGGCCTGTTACAGACTGCCAAAATAAAGCTGCTTCAGGTCTCTTTGGAGGTATGCTATTTAAATGATGCATGGGTCCTAAGAGTCCAGAGGTTGCGCCAAAGCCACACTCCATTCCTAAGCACTGGAGTGCAGCTTTGGTGCAGCTTCCAGATTCTTAGGATGCATGCATCATTTAAACAGCATACCTCCAAAGAGACCCAAAGCAGCTTAATTTTGGCAGTCTGTAACAGGCCATAGTGCTATAATAGTGCTGTATGAAAGGGCTCCAGGTTCTTCATCAGCAAAATGATGCATAAGTACAGATTGGACAGCAGAAGCTATTTTCAGTTGTCTTAATTTTGTAACCTTCTGAATGGACATGCTCACTGTCCATGATGACAAATATGCCCAATCCTTCAAGTTTTCTGACTAAAGCCCATTTTCTTTAGAGAGTTGCCATACCCTCTGAGTTTTTGCTTTGAATGGGGTTGACCATCACACTTCCATGGAAGCCTGCAGTTAATCAGTCACTGGAAAAAGTAAAGGAAAAACTTACTGTTGGGCATACAATAAATATGCCAGATGAAATGATAACAGGAGCCACTGCCAGTTTGTTCCCCTATTCGTCTATGCAAAGAATTAGTTGAATAGATGAGGGATGTAACTCAAACAGCTTTCAATGGCCACAACTAATTATAGCTGTAGTGGCAGCCCATGTGAAAGTATAAAATCTGAAAATAGGTTACTTGTTCACAGGGCTAAATGACAGGAAGAAGCTGGCAACTATTATGTTTTAAGTGCTTGTCTGGAACTTTTTCAAAATTATGTTCTCATGGTGAGAATATACCCACAATATGTTCATAGTTTGCAGGAGGACACTTTAGGAAAGTTGTTAAGTTGGCTGTTGAAACATTAAAATCCTGAGTTCCCTGTCTGTTTTACTCTCAGAAATTATAATGGGAAATATAGAAATCGGCATTGCAATCAGTTATGAAACCTAAATGTTCTGCTTATATCTATCTGGTGCATGTTACAGGAAATAAAACTTGGAAAGACAGGAAAAATAAATAAATTATGTTTGTTGTATAGTCTGATGTATAGATGTCTATCAGACGATTCATTATTATTCTTGCTATTAATTAATCTAGCCTTACCCCACTAATGAAATTCAAGGCAGCCTACAAAAATTAAAAGAAATGAAGTCAAAAGGAGATGCTGACAAAGGGACAAGAACAAAGAGGAAGCCATCCTAACCTTCCTAAGGATGGAGTTTAAAATCTTGGGAGCAGCCAGTAAGAAGGCCCTCTCACATGTTCCCACCAAATATGCCTAGGAAGGCAGTGGGGAATCTGAGAAAGGTCTCTCCTGAAGATCATAGTTGGCTAATGATGATGATTGGCCAATCTTTGCTATTGTCTAAATCCCCATTTGTCTTTGGAAATAGTACCATGCAAACAAACAGTACTTTTTAGCACCCTTAAGGTAACCTGGTCAAACTATATCCAGTGGTCAAACTAGCAAAACTGTGGCTGTAATGGACAAGCTACTACTTAGCTCATCCTACTGTAGTAGGAGTGCAGTATGTTCTAGTCAGTGACAGCACTGTTACCCTCATGGTTTTAAGCTTCTTCTACCTTGATACTTTAAGATGTTTCTGACAACCTTGACTAACAACAAAGCTGTTTCAAGAAATGTACAGAAAATCAAAAATCCAATCATACTGCCCTTTAGCAGAATTTATAGAATCAAATAAATTCTAAATGTTTGTAGATGCAGCATTGTTAGTATAAATATAGCAGTCCGTAAACTTTGTAGTGTTTTTGTTGTGCTTCAGAAAGAGTAAATATACATAACAAATCAATAAAGGAGGAATATCCTGTATAACGTAAGTACTTAGCCACCATATAGACATATTTCTTCCTTCTAGATAGAGCATGGATCCTCCTGGTGACACTGGCAACTCATTTCTAGCTGGTTAAAATTCTAGCCTATCAAGCAGTTTGTACAGAACACATGCACTTATATTAAAATCTTGTCAGGGATGTTATAAAAATACAGGCAACTTGGCAACACATCTATGTTTTAAATAGTTGTACAGAAGAAGAAATGTTAACTGATGTGGATCATAATGCAGTGATGAGAAGATAATTTTTAAAATTTTTATCTATTTATTTAATGCTGTTTTCCACAACCTTCTGTGCACCAGAGGTTTAGGACCTTATTTCCCTACAGTCTCATCCAGCAGGGTAAATGGACAGACGTTAATGAAGCTAGTCACCTTTTCTCTTTCCTTCTGTCCCTCCACCTCTCTTCATTTATAAAAAAGACAACGAATATGTAGGCTGTATTTCAGAAGAAGGAATAGGCAAACCATCTCTGAATATTCCTTGCCAAAGAAAGCCTTATGAAATTCATGGTGTCTCCATAAGTCAACAGCTGACTAGAAGACACATGCACATATATTTATACCCACATTTAAGCTCTGCCCTTCAGGCATAGATAAAACATGTGGATATCAACATATGTTATCCTAGGTTTGATCCATCTTTTAAATCAGAGCACAAGCCAGTTTTGAATTCTGACCCATTGACTGAAGACTACTAGTGCAAATCATTTACAATCCACTAAGGTTTTTGCCTCTCTTTTTTTTTAAACTAGCCAACATCATTTTGCATTTATTTGCTTTTGTGATCCTAACCCATGTGAAATATCCATCAGTCTCATTCTGCTAACAGATTACTTGCTCATATTTAATCGATGTCTGGCAATCATCATCAGCATTTACCACTGTATTCAGATTTGTTTGCTTTAGTAAAATCTGTCTGTCTATGCTCTCATGAATGAGTCAGATGATAAACAGCTTGGGAAAAGGAAATTGTATGTTTTTTGTAGCTGGTGAATCCTTAAAAATCACTGGTTAATAGCACAATTTTAACATCATGAAACACTGAGAAGCTTAAGCCTGAAATTTCAATTTTTGTGTTTGGTGACAATTTAATTTGATTCAGTTTTTGACAAGTTACCCCATGGTCTCTTCACCCCTAGTTGACCTTTGATATCAACATAAAATAAAAAGGTATGTTTGTGTCACATTGCCACCGAGGGCGCCCAATGAGAGGAAAATATCCTGCCCAGATAAGGAGATCCAGTGGACTTATCTTGGAAGCACTAGTGCACATAGACAGGATAGGTCCATTGAGGCTTGCATTTGCATAATCCCTTCACATAGGAATGTAATGGTGGGTGATATGCTGTGTACTTGCCAAAAGGTTGGGAATCAAAGGGCACTTCCCCCTGGAGATGGCAAGGGAAATGAATCACTTCCAGCTTCTGTAAGGATTCATTCACAGCCATCACCTGTGCTCAGGCTGAGGAGGTGCATCTGCTGTCACAGAGCTTTTGAAGTGAAAGATAGCCCATGGCAAAGGTATTAGCCCTGCATGAGGCAGATAGTCTCAAGGGATAGGAAAAAGGGGCAACCTTGTATTGCTGGCATGAGGCTGAGGCAGTAGGATCCTTCACACTGACAACAGCAGGCACAGTAGGTAAATGGGTCCTATTAAGTACAGGTAGACCTAAGTGCCATTTAACATAGGAAGTGGGAGCACTGATAATGCTAGGAATATTGCAAGAACTTTGAATGCACTCACCTGGTTAAAAATCTCCCCAGCTGAATCACTTTAAACCAGTCATTAATGTCACAGCATCTGGGAAGGTCTGAAGGATGTGTGGTACTTGTTTTACTCTCTTGTGCTTGATCCTGGAATTCCATTTTTGGGAATAAGGCAGGATATAAGATCATCAAATAAATAAATAAAAAATAAACGTTTAATTGCTGGAAATTATGCCACCAAAAGGGAAGAACAGACAGCAGGGGGAGGTGCAATGGATTCCGCCAAAATCAAACTAGGAAATTGTGGGCTGATCTGGTACCATGCAGTCATCAAGAGCAACACAATCCACCTTAGGGAGCAAAATAGAAAGGAAAAGAGTTCAGTAGTTCAGGGTCTGTCTTGAATGTTGGCGAAATTAATGGAGAAGATTGAAAGGCTGGAATCACAGGTAGGGAGGCCACGTAGATCAGATGTATGCTCATCCCCATCAATGTCAGGAGATATGCAGCCAACAGCAGATGTGCAAAAGGAAAAGAGGAGGTGAGACACTAATCACCATCAACCATGGAGATCAGCAGGTTATCAAGCTCTGAGGAATATGAGTTGGTGAAAAACAAAGAGCCAAAAAGAGCTTCTGATCTAATTGGATGAATGTTAGTGTGAATGTTAGTTGATGATCCGTTATTTTAGTGAATTAATAGTAATGTCATTGTTTTAGTGATTTATATGGAATTGTTTTACTGCTGTAATCCCGCCTCGATCTACAGGGAGAGGTGGAAAATATAAATATAAATCATCATTATCATTATCATGATCATCATCATCATTATTATTATTAAAAAGGGGCCAAGAGAAAATGTTGGGTGGCAGAGGAGCAAGATGGATCAGACAGCATTGGAGCTTCCTGTGAATCTTGTAATGGAGATGGTCTTGTTGTAAGTGATTATTGGAGAGCTGCTGCCCATGTGCCTGGCTTGCAAGGCTGAGACATAAAAAGGAGTACTTAATACTTACACTAAGGCCTGTTACAAACGGGCACCCTAGTATGCAACGAGCGCGTACTAGGGTTAGAAAGGGCCCCTAACCCTAGTGCGGACCCAGTCCGTACAAAATGGCGGCACCCTATACATATGGGCGCCACCGTGACTATGTCACCACCACGCCACCTCCGAACGAGGCAGTGTGGTTGTGACGTCGTCGTGCCGTGCGAGGGCGCCTAGAGTGCCCTTTCTGCGGTGCGAGAAGGAGCTCCGAAATGGAGCTCCTTCTGTGGTTTGCATCGCTGGCGCAGCCTTTAGAAGGCTGCGGCAGGGATGCAAAGGAGAAAGGGGCCGAGCAGCCCCTTTCTCCTCCTTCCCGCCGCCATTGGGTGTCCTTGGGGCATGAAGACCCAAGGATACCCCTTTCTAGGCCGCGGGGAAGCAGCCTTTTGCTGCTTCCCCACGGCCTGGAAAGCGACGGATCGGGGCCTCAGAGGCTGCCGTTGTGGCAGCTGAGGCCCCGATACAGTGGGGAAAGGGCCAGTTACAGGCCGCCCCAAAGGGGCGGTCTGTAACAAGGCCTAAGTATAAGTAATAACATCTCTAGTTCAAAATGTTTATACTTTCATGACACGCAGTTTCTTCTGGTGAAGACTTTTGGGTGGAAAAATAGCAGCTGAACTTAATAAGAATATTTCTTCTGTTGAATGTTTTTTCTCCAGGGCTTTGGGTTTACTGGTTTGGGGGAAAAGCTCCTCCAGGCACTAACTCTCTGCAGGATCTTACAGGTTAAAAGTTTGAAAAATGGGCATTTAATCAGAGTGACTCTAAGTATAAATGAAGTAGAAGGGAAGAAATTAGGGTGAGGACAAGCTGATTTTGCAGAAAAAACAATTTTTTTTCATTAAAAAGGCAGAAAAAGATAGCAGCAGAAACCAAGAGAACAGCCAATATTTAGTGCAAACTCAAAATAAAAGAGAAAGGAAATAGCATGGAAGTTACTCCTAAAATATCTAAGGGGGACTAGAGGGGTGTAGCTAAGGGACTACACACTAAAACACACAAATGGACTTTCCTCATGAAGAGGAGTCAAGGATGGCTGAAGATCAGAGCAGCAAAATAGGTCTCAGAGAGAGACTTTGTCAATGTCTCTCTGCCTCTGTATTTAACCTCATTCTAACTTGGGGTCTGTCTCCTAAGATGAAGTAAATGCCTCTGCGTAGGGCAAAACATGACCTCAGTGTTGTCCTATAGAGTGTTTAAAAACATGTGCTTGAAAAGGGCAGAGGTGAATGTGTCTTTCAGGCACTCTTAGATTATCTGGGCATTAGAGTAAAATGGGCTGTATAGATCAGACAAATCCATTTAAGTATAGATATATACCCTCTTTCAAATCTAGACAGGGTTGCTCAACCACTCTAGAAGCTGCACAACACCTTACAATGGTGTGTGTGGGTACCAGTCTGAGCCAGTTCAGCAGGTGCCCATTTAGTGGAGGTAGACAAGACTGTTAAGAATGGATTGCTCTCATTAATGGAACCATTTTGTCTGTAGGGGCTGGGTTGAAGGGAAATTCCACTTCATCCTTTAGCTTGACTTCCCCCACCCCAATATGGATAAGGGTCCAGGCCAAAAGTCCTACTTGTCTAGTATGAATTCTTAGCAATTTATGCAGATTCTGGAAACAGTCAGCTTTCCTGCCTTATGCATTAAACTCTAATATTCATATTTATTGAGCATAATTATTTACAGCATGTATATGTGTACAGGTGCTTAGATAAACACATACAGACAGACAAACACAAACAGAAAATCATGATGAATGTGCCAGCCATCTGTTGTGTTAACATAATCAGTCCATGATATATGGACACAGTTTTAAAGTAAATTTTATGGTGAAAATTGTTACTTTGCTTTTATTTATTTGTGTATATGTGAGCAAACTTGGTCAAAGCATCTCCTGTGGCTAAAAGCTATAGCTGCTCTTCTCCCCTACTTCTCTGTATGTTTTACTTATATGGAGAACGTAGAGAAAAATGTGCCACTTTTTTGGAGCCATGCTGTGTTTCAGTGTCCCTCTGACTCCAAATTTCTAATACATTTTCAGGTGTGTCCAGATGCAGATTTGTTCTGCTTTAGTGAAGTTCTGTTTGGCTCAGACAACTTTCCCCAAAGTTATCTGAATTAACCTAATTTGAGTTGGAGTTTTGCTCACATGAGAAGGGCACCCTTAGTATGCATGGATTATTGTATTTTTACAAGAATGCCAAGGAGAAATATTTATGGACATACCCTGTCCCAGGTGCCAAAATAACTGGGCTGACTTTCATATGTTTTGATTTTACATAAAATATCTGGTCCTGGTGTGAGCGGGGTGCCAGTTACTATTCCACTTCAAGCAGCAAAATGTCTTTGGCAGTCCCTGCTTGAAATGGAAGAAAACTGGAGAGGAAGTGCATTCACCCGGGCCTGTTTCAATTCTTTCTGCTTATAACCTCATTTGAACTACTGGCATAAGACTAAACATAACCAAACAACATTATTACAAAGAAAGTGCATCCCTATCCTTCCCTTTGTTAAAATACTGAATGCTGCAGTGATTGATCTTGTGGCAAGCAGCAAAGTCATTGCTCAGGTGAGAATCTAGATCACTTTTCATGTGCCTTTTAGTTTCTGGATGTGCTATTCAGCTGCTCACTGTCAAACACCATTTATGACAGGTATTTCCAAGATGAGCACCAGCTCATTATGAACTGTACTGAAGCCTTCTTGCTCATTTTAGACAAGAAAGAATTCTTCACAGTTTTTTCTTTCTTTTGCAGCTCGGTGTACCAGATGCCATTCATCCCAGCTCCTGATTGGTACACAGCCTCATGAAAAACATGGTTGACAGTACTAGAGGTCTATTTTCTGCCTTTGGGATCCTCTGGGGCCCACACAGATTGCAAGAAGGGCCAAAAAACAAAATTGAAAGGATCAGGAAGTCCACTTCTGATTTTGAAAATTTAAAATGTAGTCGGACCTCCATATCCATGGTTTCTTTATCCATGGATTCAAGCACCCACAGCCTGGAAATATTTCAAAAATATATAAATTCCAAAAAGAAAACACTGATTTTGCTATTTTATATAAGGGACGCCAATTTACTATGCCATTGTATTTAATGGGACGAGTATCCACGGAGTTTTGTAGCCATCAGGGGGCTGCAATCTATTTAAATGGTGAATGGCTGTTCCCAGAGACTCCCAGGACAAGCAATTCATCTCTCTCTGTTTTGGCCATTAAAAAGTAGTTCAGGGAGTCTGGAAGGGCTGAGGGCCACAAAAAGTCCACGGAACATTTCTCCCATTTGTGACTGACAGTATTGTTAGAATGACATACTGACCCAATGATGTATTTCAGTCTGGCAATTGTGCATTCAGCAATTTTTTGTACATCATAAACACTAATTTATTTTGTGGGGAGACATTATGAAGGAGGAACACTAGAGTTATTTACCATTAAGTTTGAAAGCTTACTGGAATCATTAGTCCTGCTTTGCACAGTGGATACCTCTATAGTATGCAGTATTCTGGGGAGAAACCAGTGGTTTACAATGGCTTTCCCCAGCCTGATGCTTTCCAAATGTGATGGACAATAGTTCTCATAATATTAAAGCAGGAATACAAATCCCCAAATACCCAACATACCATACTGGAATTATGTGAATTTAGTCCAATACATTTGGAAGGAAACACATTGAAGATAGCTGGTTTATAGTATCTCTTAACAGTGGACTTTGCTTATAGCATCTAGCATTTAAACTATGAAGTGTACATTGAACTTGGCTCCAGTGACATGAATCTCATTAACATTAGCCATCCATGTTGCTACATGTATTGTTTTTGCTATGGTGTGGTACTTAAGGTTTCTTTGTGTGGATTTTCCATAAGGTTGACAGGCTCCATCTGCATACTTCCAGCAGAATTTGCTAATATATCCATAAGGTCGAGTCATATTCTCATTGGGCTGCAGTGGCCAAATCTTTAGCACAACATTCCACTAATAAAAGGAGATAAAACCTTCCATATTTTAGAAATGAAAACATCAGGAGTCATAAAGCATGTCTGGGTTGCATGCAGTATAATTTTAATTAATCTGAACCCATAATTTTTAACCCCAAGCAGCTTTATTTTAAGTACTGAGGGCTGCCTCCCAATTTTATAGAGGCTAAATAAACGTCTTTCCTTTTTGGACCAATTAATATTAATTAGACATAAATGTTCTACTGAAGGAAGGAAGGAAGGAAGGAAGGAAGGAAGGAAGGAAGGGGGAAAGAATTGAGACAGATAGAAAACTTTCCCAAGGGTATCACAACATATTCTAACTGCCAGGATATCTCTGAGTTCTTAAAATGCACCAAATGCAGATAAGGGGAATTTATTATATCAGCTTCAGTAATAATGAACAGATCTTTTACCCCTTCTATATGTTAATCCAAGAAGAACTGAAATTAGGAAAATCATGCAACTTTCTCATTAGGCTTAGAGCTAGGTAATGGACCAGTGTAGGCAGTAGCTATATTCTGTCAGGGTGGATGACTTGAGAATGAGTGGTAAGCACAATGTCTCTTCACGTCAAATCCAGATTCATCCTTGCATGCTGTGCACATCAGAGTCCATTCCCCTCCTCAGAAGCTGCTTAAGCCCTTATGAGACACAGATCCACCAGTTCTAATTTAGATAACCATAAATTAATTGTGCATCCAGAAGTTAAGCTTAGCCTTTATTTATCCCTGCTTTGGGGCACCAGCTCAGTATTCTGCAGATATAATGCAGGCAACTTGTAGTGGGAGGAGGGTGGGAGAGGATATTGTTGACAAAGTTCAAAGAGTAATGAGTGCTAAACAGGTGTTCTCTAATCCATTGTTTTAGCAACTTCCACAGTAACATGGCACATGTATTATTAAGCAGCATGGATAACTCGCCTGAGGGCCAAACAAGCTTTGGCAGTCATTTTATATCGCCTCACATTCAGTTTTTCACTGAAAGATATCTGAAGGATTGTCTGTATGCACACTGTGAGAAAACATCTCTCTTTAGTACCATGGCATGTAAAGTTTTAAGCCAGAGATGTAACCTCATGCATGTTGGAGAACCAGCATTCCCATCAGCCTTAGGCAGCATACTGAATAGTGAAGGATGATGGAAATTTTAATCCAACAACTTCTGGAGGACCACTTGTTCCCCATTTCTGTTTTATGAAGTGCCATACAGATTTCCTCAGATACGTATAGAACGTTCTACATATATTAGTTAGGATGATGGTTCAGGACCCCCCTCTTTTGGCTGGTAGGGGAGGGTATATTTTAATATTTTAATGTAATTAATGTAACCATATTTTGATTAATTTAACTGTATTTAGTTAAGGTAAGGGGATAAATTTTTAGTTGTGTATTTGTTATGTAATTGTTTATGTAATTGTTATGCATTTTTGTAAACCACCTTGATCTGTTGGAAAGGCAGTATATAAATAATAATAATAATAATAATAATAATAATAATTATTATTATTATTATTATTATTATTATTTCTGGAAGTGTCTTCTTCTTGGTTACCCAGTTTAAAGGTCAAGTATGGGGATTGAATCCATTGCTAACCTCTTGGGAACTATGCTTTCCATCTCAGAATTCAGGCTTGATAGAAGGGCAGGGAGCACAATGTGATGGTTTCCAAAGCCCTGTTCATTATTGTCTTTCATGTGTGATCAACAGCATCACTTTCTCTTCATTTTATTCACTGGTGCTGGCATTAGGTTGGCCTCTGCTATCTCCCTGTTTGTAAGAAGTTTCCACTCCAGTTGGTTTGCTGGGAGAAATATTTTATATAGTGAAGTCGTGGGAGGATATGATCTGGAGACTCCCACTCACCTATGGTATGGCAGAGGGAGGACATAAGCATGGGAAGTGCATGCACAAAGTCTATGTAAATGTGGGTTTGACCCTGGTAAAACTGTCAATAAGAAGTGTGGTGATGTTACTTAACACCAGAGTCTCCAGCTTCAGGAGTAAGGAGCAGGAGAGATCCGGAGATTCTTCATCCTCTTAACTTCTGAAGCAGGTGGTTGCTCTCTCCCATTGACATTCCTGATAAAGTGATTAACAGCACAGGTTTACAGTGTGCCTGCGTCATACACAGGCACCTTTTATGCGGCTTTCAGCTTACACTGACGGGGTTGTAATGGTGTGTATGCCTGTGGCGTGTATGCCACGCTGCACCACACATCATGCATGAGTCCCATTATTTTCAATGGGGCTCGAGCATACACGTTTTTACCTTGCGTGGAGGGTCCGGAACGGATCTCCTGCATAAGGCAAGGGTGCACTGTATTTAAATAAAGTCTTGTTGACTTTGCCTATGATTTTTTAAACCTATCTTTGGGGATTGACAGATCGTCCTGAAGGTGCTCATTTTTCTGGTGCAAGGAGGCCGCACCAATCAAACACTGCATCCTCTATCAGGAATAAAAAGAACCCGCTGAAAGTGGGTTCTTTTTAGCCTGCTCACTGGGTGCCATTGTTGCACTCATATACACCGATGATGCAGGTGCGGCGTGGTGATGTTTGGACACAATGCAGCACCTGCATCATCATGGCAGAACCCATGTGGACAGGGTCATGCCATGATGACACCAGCGGTGCACGGTAGGGCCCGGGAGCGTGTGGATGCTCCACATTCCCAAGCCCTTCATTCAACCCCAGACTGCTGCTTTTTGGCAGTCTATACTGAGCCTTTGTGCATATCTTGATTTTTCTAGGTACTGGAACTCCTCTCTCTCACACACACCACCACTACTACCACCTCCTTTTCCCCTTGTTAACGTTGGTTCCCAGACCTGAGACTTGACTTGATATTATCTTGCAGGGACTTGAGACTTGAGACTTGACTTGAGACTTGGAGTAAAAATTCACTGATAATTTTACTACAATTCTGGTCATCCCTTACCATTGGCTATGCTAGCCAGAGCTGATGAGAGTTTCATTCTAAAAAGAGCCACATGTTGCCCATTGTTTAGACTAACTGAACACAGTTATGCTGCAGTGCTTTCACATGTTGCTGCTGATAATGTATGAGCCATCTTGATTCTCTGAGACTGTGGCCATTAGACCCTGGCTTTTGTTCCCATGACTGTTGACTGCTTGTTCCCCCACCATAAGTTTCATGTGATAGACTTCCAGCTAATGACCTTGGGGCTAGGTAATTAATGTGTTGAAATAAGAGAAAGCTACAACAAAAAGAAAAAGAAATAAGCAGACCTCTTCTTAACCATAAACTTATTCTTGACCAAAATGTTATATTTGAGCTTCAGGTTAATTCCTTCACTTAAAATGACTTTCCACAGTATTTGAATCACATGTACTCCTAGAAATTATCTGGTTCCAGAGAATTGAATGGAAAACTTCACATCTCTGATCTTGTCTCACTGTGTTTTCTACATCTTAGGATGAGAAAGGATTGATAAATAGTAGCATTCTTGCTTTAGAGAGAATATCATGCTATTAACTTACTGAAAAGGAAATGGTAACTTAGTAGGGAAAAGGAGTCCATGAAATCATTAAATGCAAATCCATCAGCTTGTCTGACATGACTATACTCTTCGCCCTTATTTATCATGATTATATTCTTCCACAAATACACCCACAAGCTAGCATCATCTTCTGAGGTTTTTTTTTTTTTTTTGGTAGCAAAAAAAAAAAGTTTTTATTTGCAAGCATGTTTCAGAGAAATGGCTCAATGAATGACAGCAGAGATGTATTCACTTCTCGGCATGTGTGGGTAACTCTCATTACTGATAATGGAAGATGGGAGCCTGCAGGAAAATGAGAAGGGAGTGGATCTATCATGTCAATGGTCCATGAAGACAGAAGGAATTATGTATAATGTAATATAACAGTTTTGGAGGAATCCTGATGGCCTATTAGGTAAATAATGTATTTTCTTTAAAATTCATTTGTATATAACATATTGGTGCATTATAAAATACACATGTTCAAAAGGAGACTTTCTATTATCATGTACAACTAGCTAGTGGCCTTCAAAGGAAGAGGAGGCAGCTCAGCTGGTGCTAAAGGACCCCCAACCCTTATTGTCTCTTTCTCCTCTACCTTTCCCCAGGCAACATTGTAAATTAAGACCTCATTTTAAAGGGCCCTCAGAGCAAGGTATTATGGTTGCTACAAAATCTACTTCAGTTGTCATATGCCATAAGCACAGGTGGTTTTTGTGGTCACCAAACTCACAACACTCACTTTTTGGAAAAATAGGGAACTCTCCCCCCCTCTCTGTGTGTGTGTGTGTTTGTGTGTGTGTGTGTGACAGACAGAGAGAGAGCAGGGAATAGTCAAGAGTGTCCATCAAATGATTAATTCTGAAGACTCTCAGAAAGAGGGCGGCATTGAGCCCAGGGTGTTTTCTGCAGGGGGGAAGGTGTTAGCAGCAGCTGTCTCCGGGTGAACAGCTGAAGAAATATGGTTGATCATGGTGGCATCTCTCAAAGATGAGAACATGAAGAGTATCCCTTCCACCACCTCTCTTAATAGGGTGCCTTAAACAAGTACCTCACTCTGCCCTATTGGAAGGCAGGCCCTTATTTCTGAGCAACTTCCAAGATCTTTGAACCTTGTGCTGTGCAAATAGAGTGACTAGCAGTGATGAAGTGGTGACAAGCCTGGCTACATTGCTTCTATTCCTGGAAGATTTCAATAAGAAGAATGCATAGCCTTTAGTAATAGCACAGTTATGACATAAGTATGTTTCAGACCAACACCACCTCCACCCATAGTTACATCTGGGCAATGATCATACTATTGGATCAATTTTTCTCCAGAGGTATTATTTTACATTAGGAAATGAAGGACAGAAGGCTCTGCTAAGAAGCGACTTTCACCAGGCACCCCCTTCCCTAGCTGTCATATGGCAGCAACAATCTAACCAGCTGCCAGAGAATATTAGCCAACCACTGAGAGTCAGCAGCTGCAGTAAGAGGGGAAGGGTAATCACTTTTTGCTTTCTTTTGCTGCATTTTCTAATCCTGGCTATGGTACAGGACAGCAGTACAGTACAGTACTGCCAATCAGCCATAATGAAGAACTCCAGAAGAAGCCTAGAGCATCTGGCCATTGAATCTGGACTTGGTCTGAGAGATGGTCAGAACAACTGTCAGTTGCGATGAACCAGCCAGTTCAACAGAGAAGGCAAGGGAAACATTCCCACTGTTGCTGTTATCCCTCTTAAGTAGGATTTCTAGCTATTGCCATGGTGAAGATCAACTGAAAGTCAGAAATGTCCATGTTATATCTTTGATAACCTTTTGAGGCACCAACTGAGGGCAGCATGCCCTAAAAAGTGGGTTAAAATTATTATGAAAGAATGGATGGATGGATAAGAGGGAGTGTTTCTATATGGGTTTTTTGTATGTTCTATTGCAAAGTGCACAGTTCCCGAAAATGGAAAAAGGGTCAAGGTGATTGGGCACCCTGACAGAGGAACTCATTTCTGTACAGCCTTTTGGGAAAGAAAGAAAAAATCCAGGAACTGATCCTTTTTCATAGCATAGCAGGTGATTGCCAGCAATCTTCTAGTTCTCAGGTCAGTGCCTAACATATAAAACAATAATGTACTAGGCAACCTAGGCTGCTTGTTAAGTTAATAAAGACAAAATCATATGGAAGTGTTCTCTAAAAGGCAAAGATTGTTGTTGTTTTGTGTCAGCTTAGAAGACGAGATAGCACAGTGGTCTACGAAAGGCTATTGGGAATCCTCTTATCTGTGCATTTTTAATATGCCAGTCACTGAGAAATCTAGGTGCAGATATCTTTCCTTTAGATGTTTCACTAAGCTTCATAATAATTGTATCCAGGACATTTCTTATCTCTAGGGGCAGAAGCTGGGCTCTGTTTAGATCTTCAAAAGTAAGTCAGCTTCTTTGCAACATAAAAGAAAGAAATATTAGAATTGGTTTGGTATTCACCCGTTAGCCATGCAGTAGTGAGCAACAACTTATCAATGGTTCTGTCTCGCTTCACATCAAAGCTGAAACATGTATTTGGCTGTTTTATATT
The DNA here is from genome assembly GCF_019175285.1 of Sceloporus undulatus. NCBI lineage: Eukaryota > Metazoa > Chordata > Lepidosauria > Squamata > Phrynosomatidae > Sceloporus > Sceloporus undulatus. The sequence goes on from NC_056526.1 coordinate 65,296,254, forward strand.
TATTTGCAGTAAAGGTAATTGTCTGAAATCATTGTAATTGTGACAGCTGTCACTGGAGAAGCTAGCAGTAACATCTGGAGCATTCTGGGATTTATAATGTGACATTTATTTTTTAACAACTTCAGATTGCCCCTTCTCCCTGTTTGACATTAAGTTGGTATTTCTTAGACCAGGGAATGGTGTGGGAGTCATTCAAGAGTTCTTTCAGGAGATGAAACAGAGCTTGGAAAGTTACTTTAAAAAGTGATTACAGTTGCAACGGCAAGGTTCCTCAAAATAATTTATTGCTGATGTGGTTATTTTTTTTTAAAATGAAGTCTTTACATTCTTAGTAAAAAATAACCAAAATAATTATTGTTTAGTTATTTTTAAAAATCATAATATCTTAATCACCCAAACCATGAGATCATATGCTCACTCTAACTATTAAAGTAGCTAAAATAGGAGTAGAGTTGTCCCTTGTTGTGCTGCAACTTAGTTTTGCCTCACTTCTTGCCAAAAGAAGAAAAGAAAAAGAAGAAAAAGAAATGGAATTAATTATAAATACCTCATTAGCTCAAATCCAATTGTTGGTCCCATCATGAGAAGACCCAGTGAATCCATGGAACTTACATAAGTGTTGACTTATGAAATTCTTATTGATCAAATGATTCTGCTATGAATGGGATTAATAATTTGATTAAGGCCATTATTTGTAACTAGTTACCACCAACCTATGGTCATTTGGTTGCAGTATGGCCCTCAGTGGTTAAATAATAGCATTTTTCTTCAGCTGAGGACTAATCTTGATACAGTGGGCCCTTGGTATCTGCTGAGATTTGGTTCCAGGACACCACCATGAATACCAAAATCCATGTATGCTCAAGACCCATTAAATACAATGGAGTAGTAAAATGGTGTTCTTTATATAAAATGGCTAAATCAAGGTTTGCTTTCTGGAATATTTTCAAACTGTGGATGCTTGAATCCATGGATAATAAATTCTTGGATATAGAGGGCTGAATGTATAATACCATGTCTTCAGTGATCATATTCTCATAAAACCATTTTGAAAATAGCATCTGCCCCATGATATCTAAAATGAGTTTCTAACCTACCTCTACAGGCAGAAGGTCCCAGATCCAATCTTTGGTCATCTACAGTTAATGCTAGCTAAGACTCTATTTCAAAGTCCGAAAAGCTGCTTTTAGTTGGTGTGGGCAATACTGACTGGTAAAATAATGGTCTGACCAGGGAACCTTTTGCATGACACAGTTTTAGCATCATGATTTTGCATTAATGCCATGGCTGCATTCAATAGAATTCTAGGGTTTCTAGTTTGGTGAGACACCAGAACTCTCTGGCTGAGAATTCTAAACTCCAAACTGTGGGATTATATAGGGATGGAAAGATAGCAGTTAAAACGCAATGATAGTGCTATAAGTGAGTAGAGTGGAAGAGCACTGGTCATATGTTTGGTTCCGGTTTTGACAAAAACTTAAAGTGGGTAAGGTGAGAGAAATGTTTTCTGCCTTCCTTAATTTCCATGCTCCATCAGTACAAGCAATTTCCTCTCAGCTTGGTTCTTTCTCTGCAACTAATCTACCTGCGAAGGGAAATCTGTGTAAGATACAGCTTAGTTTTCTCCCCGGACCCTGCACATTCCCATACAACTTTTGTGGGAAAAGGAAATTAGGCACTCTTCCACCATTTTTGATGTGAAGTGGGAAGAACATGTGAGATCCACCTATCATGTCTAGGTTAAGTTTTTGTGGCTAACCAAGGATACACCAAATTTTTACTCTGGGCTGCAAGAGGAATAGGGCAAGATGCCCTTGCCAGACCCCAAAATTCACTTATTGCTGTATCAGCCATTCCGAAATGCAACTTCTCTACTGTTCGGAACTGGCTTTTGCAGGGAATTAGAAGAAAGGTCTTAGAGTTGGCAATATTACTTTTTCAGACTACTACTTCTAGAATCTGCCAACTAGTGGTGTAGTTACAGGTGTGATTGGGGGGGGGGATTAGGCATTTCCCCACCAAATAGGAAATTGGCCCCACCAAATGACACCAAGAATTTGTATTTGCTGGTTTGCATTCCCTTTGTAACTCTGTCTGCCTCTTTTCTTTGGATGCCTAAGCTGCTATTTCTAAATGTTCAATCCTAATGTTAAATTACTACAGTGCTACAAATTTCGGGACTGAAGGGTCATTTCATTGGAAGGGCAGAATTTTTACGGGGGGAAGGAATCAGCTCATTTTATCTCTCCCAGTACCTATACATCTGACCTAAACCATTCTAGCTGGGGGATCCTGGGAGTTTTAATCCTCAAAAGTAATGTTTCCAGGCTCTGGCTTCAGTGCATGTGTGAACAAAAACAGTGTTTTTGAAACCAGCATTTGGAAGATGATGGTTTAGCTGAATTCACAAAGGTTTTAAACATCATCACATTCCCTTGATATAACTGCAGTGCTCAAAAATAGCACAATCTGCATGTTGGATTCTAAAGTACTCTTTGGGTGTATATGTTTCTGATTCACCGCAGGTTGTTTGGTTTTTCCTGTGAAACAATTAGGCTTCTTTGCAGTTTTTTTAAATATAAAAAGGCAACACAATGGAATGAATTGAAGTGACACATCTGTGCCAATGTTCTAAATCTAAATGCTGGAGTTGTGCTGCAGAACAGTGGCATAATTAGCAGCAGTAATGCAGGAAAATTGACTAAAGCTGTAAGCAAAGCATTTACTGCTGCATTTCTCAAAGAGATTCATCTGCTTTGGCAAAACAGCTAATTACTTCCATAATTCAAAGAGGAAGAGAAAGAAAAATAGATGCTATACTGGATTAATTCAGATGTCCACCTCATCCTTGAAATTTAAAACTCAGCCTAGTGTGTAGAAGTCAATGAAAGTTGTGCTAATTACTTCAACAGTAATGTGTGTGTGAGTGTTTGTGTGTAGGAGAAACACAAGTCTGAAGTCCAATTTCAGGCTTCTAGAAAAAACAACAACATTCTTTTAATTCCAGGAAGCAACATCTTAGAGCAATTGATTATTTTAACTCATTCCACAAGATAGTTAGTACTCCATGTTGTTTTAAGAAGGACAATAGTGCACAAAGATGAAGGAGAGCAGATTAGGTAGATGACAGATAGACAGACAGACAGACAGAATGAGATTGTAGATACTTTAATAAGTCACATAAATCCAGGATCTAATAGGATTTTGCCACTAAGGAACTGCTGTTGTCAGCAAAACCACAAGGGATCACCCATTTCAGGCCCACAAGAATCCTCTCTTTCAGCAACAAGGACTTCCAATTCACTTCCTGTTTTTTTTTTTAAAAAAAACTTTCCTTAGTGTAAAATAGCCTACAGGGATAAAAACATGTCAAAACGCCCCCCTCTGTCTCTAGGGCTTCTTGTGCAGCTTTTCATGAACGGGAAAATCCCATTTTTGAAAAGCTGCAGTAGAAGCCCAAAGAAGCCCAGCTTGCATATGGGCTGCCTACTGCCCAGCCACAGAACAATTCAACAGGATCCACCTTGGAGGTTTAGGTCCCGTGTCTATCCTGGGCAGACTTTTCTGTGCGATAAGCTCCTAATGAGATTTTAACTTCTGCTGTGGAAAAAATGGGACAATGACATGAACCCAAGACAATAAATGCCTGCTGAAAAACCCACTCTGGTGAAAAGCTTACGTTGATTGTGAAAACCAATGGGCCTTTTTAGTGCTGACATCCAGCCCATCATTCCATTTTATAATCCTTTTAAGAGGAAATGAGTACCCCAGCCTTGGTGCTACCAGCAGCACTTGAATTACAGGGAACACAACAACTAAGAGACATTTTGAGTGCTGCAGGGCAAGAGGGGACTTTTCTCTCCCCACCCCACAATTACATTTTTATTAAAATGAAAAAGAGTGTGTGTCTGGGGGAATAAAAATGTAGGGGAAAGAAGAATGAATGAAAGAGGGGGTGACCAACACAGTCTAGCTGTTTGAAGATCTCCAGTGCATGGGAGAGGATGACTTTCATTTCCAAAGCTCCTCTTGGTAAAACAACAGCCTGTTACAATAGCACAGTGGAGTCAAATCCCATTCTTTGCTGCAAGTTTGGTTATAGCACTCCATGAGCCTTAGGCTAATGGTGCAGCAGCTCAGGTTTCCATGAGGGAAATAAATTTCTTCTAGTACAAGTGAAAGATATTAATGTCAGGTTCAATATAAAATAACAGTAAACTAGCATGCCACTGAATGACTGAAGATAACAAATGAACTAGGCTGCTGCTACTGCTTTCTTTGGTGTTTACAGAGTCAGAAAAGCAAGGTAGTGACATCTTCTCAATATATTTTTTTTCCTATCAGAGTGAAAGCTGAGACAAATGGATGCTCTTGTCCCCATGCCACTTTTTATGTGCCTCTTTCAAGACACTTGTGTGCATGCCAGTTAACTCTCAGTGCAGATACATTTGTTTTGCTGGTTTATAGGAGTTGTGTGAATGTAGAAAATGCCAGATGTGAGGGCCAAATGAAATGCTCTGTTTAAAAAGGAAGTTAATGTTCTTTGTTTAAAAAGAAACTTCTTTAAAAACTATACAAAAAGGTCATGGGACTGGAGAAAATGAACCATGTGATGGTATATCTGTGCTTGTGCTGCCAAAATGCCAACCCAGAAGCTGGCCCATGATCTTTTCCTTCTTATGTACAGATTGTACAGATTCACAACAGAGTCTTCCACTTCACCTGAAGGCAGCAAGCTAGTATAGGGGCTATGAAATAGGTGTTATGGTACACATAGCTCTGTCCTCCCCTCCCCCCCCCAAAAGAGGAATAGCAGAGGGCCTCAGGAGGAATGGCAGGTGAGAACTATCACTGTTCTCCCTTAACATGTTATCTCTGAAGCAGCTGTTTCATTCTGCCTACGGCAGGCCATGCAGATAAGCAGTTGGGCAGGATCCTTCATTAAGCTGCCTTCAGCAGCTGCCATTTTAATTTCCCATAATGTCACAATGTAGTACTGATTTGGAAAATTAAAGTGGTGATCTCCATCTGCTATCTGCCATCAGCCAGATATAAGGAGGTGGGAGGAATCCCACCAAGGAACATTTTGCTGATAGTTCCTCAGGCTGCAGCTAGTCTGGGTTCTCTTCATTCTGAACCAGCATAATAAAACTAGGACCGAAACTCTGGTATTAAAGAATCTAGTACCACTATTGCTCCTAAAGTCATGCAGATCCAGAGCTTTTTTTTTAAAACGTAATCCATTATGTAAGCTGTTATGTGCTGCTCAAAGCCCTATCTCAGATAGGATTTTCTTTGCTGAGAAAGAGGATTTCTTTGTTTTTTAATGGGTGGGTGTTATTCCTTAACCTATTTTGAGACTGGGTTCAGCACCTTGGACACCTTGCATCTCCTTGAACATTGATCTATCCTCTGGATGTACCTTCTTGCCAACCATCTCCAAAACACAGACCTGATTCTTCTTTGCAGGCTTGTTGTTTGACCTCATCCAAGGAAGTGAAATTCTAGGAGCCAGAAATCACCTTCATTCTGCAAACTGTTAAAGGTTTCTTACTTGTTCACCTATATTTCCATAACAACAGATTTTACAGCTGGAATGCTATATGTATATATGTGTGTGCGTGTGCGTGTGTGTGTGTGTGTGTGTGTGTGTGTGTATATATATATATATATATATATATATATATATAAAAACTGAAGTTACCCAAGGAAAGCATTGCATATGAGAAGATTTTCTCATTCTAGGAGTGCACACATATTAACATATTGCATTTCTTTATTATGTGATCTGGGCAAAGATGAGACAACATTTGTTCATATTTCTGAAGCCATTTAGGGAGCATCAGATAGAATAAAATGATAATCAGTGATCCATAACAATTCACATACTGTACATTCTATAATCTATGATCACAGCAGGGATAATTTTGTTAGTTGCCTTTTTAAATAAATATGCTTTCAAAAATTAGATAAATTTTATGCTAATGTAATAGACTTTTTCTCCCCCTCCAACTGTCATATCCTTTCAAGCTATAAACAACCTACTGTGGCAGCTTTCTTGCAGATCTGTTAATTTCTTTATCAACTCTGCTCAGAATCAAATGTGTACTCTTATCATCCACTGCTAAAGGGCCAGCAGTTTCAGACTGGTTTCAGAGCTGGACCTTGACTATGGAGACGAGGGCTCAAAGCCACAGACAGCCCTGGAAACCCCCCTCTGAACAAATTGAACAAATGTTGCCAAGAAGGAACCCCATGATAGACTTGTGCTAGGGTTGCCATAAGTTGGAAAGGACTTGAAGGCACACAACAGCAACAGTCTACTAGTGTAACTATTTTCAACAGCCCAACTCTTGCTTTCATGCCCTTTAGATCTCTGCAAAACCTAAATAACTCTCTACAAATCAAAATGGTGTCCTTTTTATTTCTTTACCCAAGAAAGCAACATATAAAGCCAGAAGGGATCCAGAAGTAATCTAGACAAATCCCTTGTCATGTAAATAGGACCACCTAGACACAAGGGCACTTCACACATCCCAACTTAATGTATTTATTATCTCCTTTAAAAAAAAAACCAATCCTCGTCTCTCAAACAAAAATGAAAATGAAGCAGTTCATGACTAACACAACCACAAAGAAAAATAATAAACCTGCAAAATTAAAGAACAGCAACAACAAATTCAATAGCTGCAGCACTCTGAAGCAAACATCAAGTGAATAATATAAAATGGGAAAAAAAAAAACAAGAAAGAAGATTACAGGAAAGCAAAACACATCTGGTCAGTTAGGCCAAATCTTCATTCTAATAGATGGAATCTACACCTGGCAAGGATGAGAATACTGGAGGCTGGCATGCTTCCCTGTAGAGAGTGTTCCACAGAACTGGTGCTAGAACCAAAAAGACCCTTCACTTAGTGAAAATCTACTCAGCTTCAGTTAATGGGGGCAGATGGAATGGGAACTCAGATGCTGAACAAAGGACACTAGGGGGAACATCAGGAATAGTTAAAGTGTGATTTTCCAGATGTGGTTGGGGTGCAAATCCCATCATCCCGTATCACTGCTTATGCTGACTGGGCTGATGGAAGTTGCTATCTCACGACAACTCACAATACTGTGTTCAGTGGCACACATTCTTAAGTAAATCTGTGTAGGATTACAGGATCCTTAGATTAAAATTGTAAGAGATTATTGTTCTGGGTGTCTTTTCCCAATCTGGGCATGGGCTAAGATTGGGCTGGGAGTGTGTTTTATCGCACAGCTCTGTGCCCAGATTGTTACCATCCCGTGCTAGATCATACTCAGCTCTCCCGTACTTAGCTAAAAACGCTTCTTTTCCATTCTTCACAAAGTAATGGAAGACGATGTCATTGGATACGGGATGGTAATGATCTGCGGACAGAGCTGTGCACCTGGTCCCAGCCCAGTCTCAGCCCATGACGAGATCAGCAAAAAAGGAGTGTGATAATCTTCCTATAAGTGAAGTTACCTCTTATAACATTGTATGTGCTCAATGGTCAATAGGTGGCTGGCTGGAGCTATATCTGGGATCACCTGGTTGCTCTTGTACGGGAGAGGAGCAGCCTCCATTTCATATATACACACTCCATTGATGGCACACGTTTTCTGGCAGAGACTGAGGCCCCTCCAGTGTTCTTACCTGTTCTTGGCCTTTGCATCCATTTCATAGGGCTTACTAGATCTTAAATTGCAGTTTGTACCTTGCTGTTGGACAGTGACTGTGAATACCATTGGGTGGCTGCCTGAGAGATGCTAAGCCCCAGAGATTCTCAACTGTACATTATGAACAGATAATATACCACCTCGATGCATGCTCCCTGTTGCTTCCTCTCCCTCATTAGGCAGACTGCTATTAAGCCTTCCTCTCTCTCTGTATGTGCTTGTCTATTCTCTTCATCTTTTCTCCTTTTGAGACAGGAGAAACTAATGCAGCTTGGAATAGTTTAAACCCTTGGCAGATAGCTGCTGTTGGTTCTTCCCTCCTCCCCCTCTGTACACTGGGTTTTCTATGGCACTCATTATTTTTGCATCTCTGCTTCTGCCATTAAGCAGCATGACTGTTTAATGACTGCCACATGGGGTGCATTTCTTCTCATGCTTTCTTCTGGAGAGGTGTGTGTATATACGTGTAAAATGTGGGATTTTAATGTGTAGAAGGAAGAAAGGGAGGCACAGATGTCTTGCCTGCTGTTCACCATTCACATAAACAAAGTGAAAGTCAAAGAGAAATGCCTAGTATTTAGAGTAGAGTGGTCTTAATTTGGTCCTGTTGACCCCTTCCAATGCTCCCAGACTATTGCATGGTATGTGAAGACTGGAACAGTTATCTTTATGATTTTGTCACCTATAGGAGTTGCCTTATTGTTTCTGAGGCTGCTGCCACAATGTAGAATTAAGCCAGTGTAAAATCACTTTAACTGTCATGGCTCCATCCTATGGATTCCTGGGATTTATAGTTTATTGTGGCACCAAAACTTACTGTCAGAGAAGGCTAAATATCTCACAAAATTACAAATCCCAGAATTCCATAGCATTCAACCATGGCTGGTGTCAAACTGGATTAATTCTGAAGTGTAGATGCAGCCCTAATTGAGTTTAAAGTGCTGGCAATTGACATAAAAGGCTGTGAGCCTTCCTAGCATTTAAGATTGCCTTCAAAGCTTCTGTTTGCAATTCTTTCTATTGTGAGAACTGGGTGTCTTACTTCATAGAGGACAGTCCTCTATTTAGACCCATCCTCTATTTCTGCAACTTTATTTCCATGGATTACAGGTGGCAATGGGCAAGGGGTCAGAGGTATACTTGTATATCCCAGCCTTCTGCTCAGCCCTTCCAAAGTGAAATTTGTACATTCCTCCTGCACCCATGCCAACAAAACAACACACAACAACAGAGAGAAGCACACATAAGTATAGAGAAAAAAGCCACATACACATAGGCATGTGTGCACATATACATACAAATGCACACACATATCCTTCCCATCTCAGCAGAATCATAATTAGAAGAGATCACAAGGGCCATCTATATCAACCTACTGCCATTCAGGAATAAACAACTGAAGTACTCTTGAAAGATGCTCAACCTTGTTAAATATCTCCAAAGAAGGATTACACATCCTCTTTGCATATGTAATCTTTACGAGTTATTGGTTTGGCCCAGTGGGTGGAGAAAACCTAAAGAAAGGGTGGTGCTTGCTGGTTGAATTCAGAAAGAGCAGGAAAACTGCAGGTGGACAGGAGCTGCAATTGCCTTAGGTGGAAGTAGGGCCTTTTCACATTTTTATTTTTATTTTGGAATACCTGTATTTACATTTACGTACATAATGAGATATCTTGAAGTTGGAACTCAAGTCCAAACATGAAATTCACTTATGTTTCTTATACACATTATACCCATGGCCGTAATTTTATACATAATATTTTAAAATAATTTTGTGCATGAAACTATGTTTGTGTGCCCAGAACCATCAGAAAGCAAAGATGTCACTATCTCAGCCACCTATGTGGACAATTTTGGATTTTGGAGTATTTCAGATTTTAGAACTCCAGATAAGGGATACTCAATTTGTAGCAGTATGGCAATTGTGTATTTAGCTGGGAACAAAAGGATATATTCTTTGTAGCGTGATTTCAATATTGCATTTGCTTGAATTTTGTATTTTATTTAGGGCTTTAACGGTGCACTCAACTGTGCCAGTAACACTGAGAAGCACATGTAGAAGAGTCCTGCAGTCAAGACCTGCATTGGCATCTTTTTGGATACATGGGATGTTTGGGGCAGTGCATGTGTGTCAAATTTAATATACAATTCGTTGTTGAGTAGTTAAAAATGTATATTGAGTTGCAAAGTGCAAGTTTGTTTGCAGTATTCAATACTAGTTGGCCTCATAGAACTCAGAAAGAAGTGCAGCTGCTGAGATTGCCCTTAAAAATGGGTATTGTGACAATCACAGCCAGCGTGACCCTGATATTCAAAGACATATTCCACTTTCTGTGAAGAGAAGGGATATTGACTGCATTGAGGATGTTGACTGAGTGTGGTTAAATTTTTTCTCCTCTCTGTGATCTCAATATAGCCAAAATAGCTATTCTGGTACTCTCTGCTAGCTTGGAGTCAGTGACTTTGGCTTAACAGAATCCAGCGATCCTCATGAAATTGCTGTTCTGCTGCTGCTAAAAACAGCGTGGGAACACCAGAATTTTCCCCGATGCTCAGCTGATGGCTGACCATGCCTCTTGCCTCTGAACTGCTCAGCTGTGCTCTGCTTGAAGACATGCCTAAAAAAGGGAAAGCAAAAGGCAAAGGTTAGCATGTGGATAGCAGGCACACAAGTCACCCCATCAGTTTCCTTCATTGTGAGAAATTTGTCTGGTCTTTCTGTTTTAATTTTAGTAATTTTAGTTGGCTCTTCACATTTACTTCTTTGACTTTCGCAGCTTGGATAATTCACGTATTTTATTAAGATGTTCTTTCTAGGAATCTCTAATTCCTCCAGCATGATTCTGTGGTCAATGTCTGCCAGATATTGTGCTAGAGGACTAGAGATTCTGAGAGAGAACACTTCTCTAGGCATTTGTCGGTCCTCCAGCATAATTCTATGGTCAATGTCTGGAATAAATTGACCAGAGAGTTACTCTGGAGGACCTAGAGATTCCCAGAGAGGTGTTCTCTCAGGTAAAAAAAGTGTTTTTTAAATTTGTGGTTTCCGCACTTTCACACTGCTAACTCCAATGAATGTGGAGGGCCCACTGTATTTGCTTCTTTACCTATGAATTAGCAGCTCAACATACGGTGTAAACTTGTATCTACAATATGCCACACTATGCCCTCTGTTGCAGTCCCTCATCCGTCTCATTGCCTCCTTGGAGGCATTTAAGAAGGCAGTTAAGATAGATCTGTTTCGGTGAGCTTATCCACCTCACTTAGTGTAAGAGACATCGTTCCACCTCCTTGATTATTGTATAATTGCATTGTTCTTGTAGTGATGATAGTGTAAGTTTTAATGTAATTATTACAGTATTGTTTTTTATCTATATTGTTTGTATGCATTTTATGGCTGTAATCCTGCCTCGATCCACCTGGGAGAGATGGGAAAATAATAATAATAATAATAATAATAATAATAATAATAATAATAATAATAATCAAAAGAAAGAGACTTTTTGATTGTGGCCAAAAAGTTGTGGTTGTGGTGGTAGAACTCCCCTCCACTTGAAGTCCACACTTTCTATTTTCTCATTCTTTAACATATTGCAAAGGCCTCTTTTCAGTGAGCTGTTACTCTGAGATATTTCTTCCATAGCTATAACACTACTGATTCTTCTTTTCTCCCCACTTTTGATTGTATTTCTACTTTTACTTTAAAAAATGAATGGGAAATGGGGCTTCCGGTCCAAGATGGCGAGGTGAAAAGCTGCAAGCCACAGCTGCGCGTGGCAAGCAGTGCCTTCCGAGGTGATTTTGGCAAAATTAAGGCCAGAGAATTCTCCCTGAGAAGGGGGTTTCGGATGGGCCCACGGGGTTACTTCCAGAACTCTGATTAGCACCCTTGAAGGGTAGCTTTTGCTACCCTCTAAGAGGCAGCGATCGGAGGATCGGACAAGAACGCGGGCAACCCGCAGCCTCGGAAAGGGAGCTCAAGATCAGCTCTAATTTCACCGTACTGGCAGTATTAAAAGACTAGAAGACAAACCTCCAAAAGGAGAAAAGAGGACTGATATTTTGTTACAACCTTGGCAAAAACAGCAACACCGAGTGCAGGGGAAAACGGAGGTGAGACAAAGTAAATTTGAGGAAGCCGCACATGTTTAAAATCAAACGGATGGAGAAAAGAGTTGGAGAGAGAAGGGCGGAGAGGTGAAGGAGGGAGAAAAGAAAAAAAAAGAAGGCGTTTGAGAAAGAAGGGACAAAGAGGAGAAAATAACAATAGTAAAGGCCGGAGAAGTGGAAAAGTAGACGAGAAGCGGCGGACCTGGGGGAGAAGCAGAAGGGGAAGCGGAGGACCGGGAGGAGAGGCAAACGGGGAAGCGGAGGACTTGGAGGAGAAGCAGACGGGGAAGCGGAGGACCGGGAGGAGAGGAGGACGGGGAAGCGGTGGACCTGGAGGAGAAGCAGACGGGGAAGCGGCGGACCTGGATGAGAAGCAGACGGGGAAGCGGCGGATCTGGAGGAGGAGAGTCCTGGAGGAGAAGCAGACGGGAAAGAGAATACCTGTTGGGGGAAAGAGGTCTTGGCATTTTCAAGGTCGCGCTCCACGTGGAATTCCGGAAAAGGAGAGGGAGGGAAGTGAGCAAATAGAAGGAAGTGAGCTCCTTGCTTAACAAAGAGAGCGGACTAACAAAGAGGGAAGCATAGTAGAGAAGAAAATAACCTTTAGCGCCACCTGCTGGAAATAGTACAAATTGCATAGCCTTGTAAAAGTGTATGGTTAAGCCAGTGTTAAAGTCAATCCTGAGGGGGTCTTTTGTAGAAGTTTGGCTTGGAGCTAAAATAGAACAATTTAATAACGGTATAATGGAAAGAATAGGTGTAAGGACAAGAGACATGGAAAGAAAGTTTCAGCAACAGGAACTTAAACAAATACAAATACAGGGGCGGAGAACCTCATTGGAGCTGAAAAGCTCAGACAGTAAAATCTTGGAGGCAATGCAACAAATGGAAAAAAATATAAGACAAGAAATAAAAGACACAAGGGATGAATTAAGAAGGGACTTTAAAGCAGACATTGATGATTTGAAAGATACCTTAAAAGGAGTGACAAGAGATATGAAACTTTTGGAAAATAAAGTTAAACAGCTGGAAACTAAAACGGGAAAGATAGATAATGTAACCAAAACCTTATACAAACAGTAGAGCAAGAAAAGAATTTTGTTAGAATGAAAGAAATTAAAGACAGACGGAAATGCATTAAGATAAGAGGGGTGAAGGAGAGACAAAATGAAAACTTATATGAAGAGATTATACCAGCTTTAGCTAAATTAATAGACTGTTCTAAAGAATATTTGGATATGGACGTGGATAAGATGTTCCACGTCAGCTCAGTGGCCGCTAGAACCAGAAATGTACCACGTGACATAGTGGCTTACTTTACCAGGGAAAGGATCAGAGATCAAATAATCCAAGCCAGTTACGAAAAGAAGTTAATAATTGATGGAGCGGAAATCATGTTGTTCAAAGATGCCCCGGAGAGGTGTTGCGTAGAAGAAAGGAATACACTGTACTTACAAGGATGCTACAAAAGAAAAATATCCGTTACCGTTGGGAACCAATGGAAGGTGTTTCCTTTACTTGGAAACAAAAACAAGTGAAAATTGACACGATTGAAAAAGCAAGATCTTTTTTCCACAGGTGGTTCAGAGAAGAGGAAAGAGGAAAAGAAGACGAGGGAGAAAGCCCTCAGAATAAGAGCACAAAAAAGAAAGAAGAAGAAGACAGACGAGGCAAGGAAAGGGAAGAAGCTGATGCAAAACAGAATCCAGAAGATGCTAAGGAGAAACAGAGTGAAAGGGAAGGAGATACAAAGGAGGAAGTATTGCTTGGAGCAGTGGGAGGCCTTCTCCTGGAAGAGGAAAATATTGAAGATTTGATAAGGGAAGTAGAAGGAAGATTACGGGAAGAGAAGGAAACTGAAGAGACAAGTCAAAGAGAAGGGGAAGAAGAAGTAGAGGAAGAAAGAAGAAGCGGAGCTACACTTTCATAGAGGAAAACAAAGTCTGGAAGAAACTATAATACATAATGAAACTACTTTCCTGGAACGTAAAAGGAATGAACTCCCCCTATAAAAGAAAAAAAGGTCTTCCACACGTTAGAAAAAGGAAAATATGATATCTCTTGTATTCAAGAGACAAGAATCAGGAAAAATGAAGAAAAATATTTGAGAAACCCCAAATTAGGACAATCTTTTATCGCAGCAGGAAGTAGGAAGAAAAATGGAGTAGCTATTTTTGTTAAAAAAGAAATTAAAGCCAAAGAAATCTTGAGTGATGAAGAAGGGAGATTTATAGCAATCGAAATACAGTGGGAGGGGAAGCAAATCTTAATTGTGGGAATTTATGGACCAATCGGAAATAAGTCAAAGTTTTTTAAAAGTGTGGCAAAGAAGCTAAAAAATTTAAAATATGACCAACATATACTCATGGGGGACTGGAACGGGGTGGTGGATCCTTTGTTGGACAGAATATCCTATAAAAAAATAGATGCTAAACAAGGGAAACTCCCCCAGAGTGTTTTTGATTTGTTGGAAACTTTAATGTTAATTGACCCCTGGAGAAAACTCCATGGAACAAACAAAGAATTCACCTTCTACTCCCACCCTCATAATTCTGCTTCCAGAATTGATTATTTTTTTATTTCTAAAGAATTATGGATGAATGTTAAAAAAACTGAAATTAAAATAAATAAAAATTTCTGACCATAATCCAATCTACCTAGAACTTGATCAAACAAGAAGGGAATTTTCTTGGAGGATGAGTGAATATCTAATTAAAGATGAAAAAATCATGCAGCAAACGAAAGAGCAGCTCAAGTTCTTCTTTAAGGAAAACATAACGGAAGATGTAAGTTTAAACACCATATGGGACACCTCAAAAGCAGTGATTAGGGGATTCCTACTGAAAAAAAGTAGTGAAAGAAAGAAAAAACAAATTAATCTAATTAAGGAGATATCTGAGAAAATACAAGAGAAAGAGTTGGCTAGAATTAAAGAACCACAAAAGGGGAAAATTCAAAAAGAAATATTTTTCTTAAAGAAACAATTAGATCAGATAGCCACAGATGAAGTAGCTAAAAAACTAAAGTATACAAAACAGAAATACTTTGAGTTTGGGAACAAAGCTGGAAAATTTCTGGCATATAAAGTTAAGAAGACGAGAGAGGGGAACACAATCACGGAATTGCAAGATGAGTTTGGTGTCCATACAGAACAAGCCAAACTAAAGCAAATTGTCCAAAATTTCTATAAGAATTTATATCAAGGGAAAAAATGGAATGAGGAACAGAGGGAAAAAATGGGAAAACTTTGGAATAAAATCAATCGGACCAAAATAGAAAATGATGATAAAGATATACTTAATAGAGAAATCACTAAACAAGAAATAAGAGAGGCAATTAAAAGAGGAAAAAATGGAAAGTCTCCTGGTCCTGACGGATATACAATGTTATACTACAAACTATTTGTGGAAGAAATTATTGACCCCTTACACAAACTATTTAATGAAATTAAAGACAAAGGGATACCAAATTCATGGAAAGAAGCAGATATTGTATTGATACCCAAAGAAA
>NC_056526.1:65311566-65325324 GCF_019175285.1 Sceloporus undulatus
ACAAAAATCTGGCTGACCCCCAAAATTATCGACCTATCTCACTTTTAAATGTGGACTACAAAATATTTGCTAGCATCTTAGCGGAAAGACTAAAATTAGTTTTAAAAAATTGGATTAATGAAGATCAGAATGGCTTCCTCCCAGGCAGGCATGCCAAATATAACATTAGGAAAATAATTGACATTATCGAATGCTATGACAAAAATCCGGGCGTAGACTTGGCACTGTTGTTCCTGGATGCAGAAAAGGCTTTCGACAACGTAAATTGGCAGTATATGATTGAATTGATGTACAAGTTAGAACTAGGAAACAATTGGATCAATTGGATAGAAAAAATTTATACAGAACAGAAGGCAAAAGTTATAGTTAATGGATGTAAAACGGAATATTTTAAAATAGAAAAAGGAACTAGGCAGGGCTGTCCCCTATCACCACTACTTTTTGTAATGTGTATTGAAATTTTGTGTAATCTTATAAGAGAAGAAGAAGAAATACATGGAGTCCGAGTCAAAGGTAAAGAATTCAAGACAATGGCATATGCAGATGACCTAGTGGTGGTGGTGGAGGACCCCCTGTATAGTGCGGAAAAAATATTACAAATTATAGAAGAATTTGGAGAATGTGCCGGCTTCAGGATCAACAGGGCCAAGTCTGCGCTGATCACATGTAATATGAGGAAGGTAAGTCAAACACAGTTGCAAGGAAAACTGGGAATACAAATCCAAAAAAAGTCAAATATTTAGGAATTTGCATCACTAAGAAAAACAGCAATCTATTTGATAACAACTATAAAAAAATTTGGCAAGAAATTAAAAAGGAACTAGAAAAATGGTCTTTACTGCAAATATCTTTATTAGGTAAGATCGCCATTATTAAAATGAGTGTACTTCCGAAAATATTATTTCTCTTCCAGAATTTGCCAATTGTAATCAACGACAAAAATCTGGCTGACCCCCAAAATTATCGACCTATCTCACTTTTAAATGTGGACTACAAAATATTTGCTAGCATCTTAGCGGAAAGACTAAAATTAGTTTTAAAAAATTGGATTAATGAAGATCAGAATGGCTTCCTCCCAGGCAGGCATGCCAAATATAACATTAGGAAAATAATTG
Organism: Sceloporus undulatus; assembly: GCF_019175285.1. Classification (NCBI taxonomy): domain Eukaryota; kingdom Metazoa; phylum Chordata; class Lepidosauria; order Squamata; family Phrynosomatidae; genus Sceloporus; species Sceloporus undulatus. The sequence continues at coordinate 65,312,682 of NC_056526.1, forward strand.
ACATTATCGAACGCTATGACAAAAATCCGGGCATAGACTTGGCACTGTTGTTCCTGGATGCAGAAAAGGCTTTCGACAACGTAAATTGGCAGTATATGATTCAATTGATGTACAAGTTAGAACTAGGAAACAATTGGATCAATTGGATAGAAAAAATTTATACAGAACAGAAGGCAAAAGTTATAGTTAATGGATGTAAAACGGAATATTTTAAAATAGAAAAAGGAACTAGGCAGGGCTGTCCCCTATCACCACTACTTTTTGTAATGTGTATTGAAATTTTGTGTAATCTTATAAGAGAAGAAGAAGAAATACATGGAGTCCGAGTCAAAGGTAAAGAATTCAAGACAATGGCATATGCAGATGACCTAGTGGTGGTGGTGGAGGACCCCCTGTATAGTGCGGAAAAAATATTACAAATTATAGAAGAATTTGGAGAATGTGCCGGCTTCAGGATCAACAGGGCCAGGTCTGCGCTGATCACATGTAATATGAGGAAGGTAAGTCAAACACAATTGCAAGGAAAACTGGGAATACAAATCCAAAAAAAAGTCAAATATTTAAGAATTTGCATCACTAAGAAAAACAGCGATCTATTTGATAACAACTATAAAAAAATTAGGCAAGAAATTAAAAAGGAACTAGAAAAATGGTCTTTACTGCAAATATCTTTATTAGGTAAGATCGCCATTATTAAAATGAGTGTACTTCCGAAAATATTATTTCTCTTCCAGAATTTGCCAATTGTAATCAACGACAAAATTTTTAGTAATTGGAAAAAGGATATAACCAAATTTATTTGGGCGGGTAAAAAACCAAGAATTAACTGGAAGTCACTAACAGACGTTAAAGAAAGAGGAGGACTCGGCCTCCCAGACTTCAAGTTATATTACCACGCTTCTAATTTAGATTGGCTTATTGATTGGATAACTTTGGAAAAAGAAAACTTATTGAACCTAGAGGGATTTAATAAGGTTTTTGGTTGGCATGCATACCTGTGGTATGGGAAATTATAATGTAACAAATTATTTGAAGACCACATTGTGAGAAGGTCGCTGTTTAGAATTTGGAAAATCTATAAAGGGAAAATATATAGAATATTACTGGACTGGGTGTCACCTCAGGAGGCTTTTTAAAGAAATACAAGACTAGAGGGTAAAGGATGGATAAGATATAAAGAAATTCTGAAGTTAGAAGGAAGTGAAAAGACTATGAAATCTAAAGAAGAACTAGAAGAAGAAGGGATCAAGCTGCAGTGGTTCCCCTATCGCCAACTATGGGCTAGATTCAAGACAGATAATAGACAATTTCGGATAGGTCCGGATGAAACCGAATTAGGAGAGATTATTAAAAATAAAGATAAGAAAGGGAGAATATCTAGACTCTATAAAATGTGCCTGAAACTGGAATTAGAAACCAATCAAATTAAACATTGCATGATAAAATGGGCAGGGGATATAGGGCATCCGATTAGTTTGGAAAAATGGGAAAAGGCATGGAGTAAAGATATCAAATTTTCAGTTTGTGTAGATATAAAAGAGAATTTGATGAAAATGATACACCGTTGGTACCTAACTCCCTCAAGACTGGGTAAAATATATAAAAACAACAAGGCAGAATGTTGGAAATGTAGGCGGGGAAGGCTCGGTAGTTTCTTCCACATGTGGTGGCTTTGCCCCAAAATAAAAAAATTCTGGATTTCGGTAAGGAGGACTATTCAAAACATCTACAAAATTAAAATTAATCTTGAACCCGAGCTCTTTCTCCTAAACATGGTTGTTAACCACGATCTTAGGAAACACCTCAAACAAGTCCTATATTTGATCACCACCGCCAGGATGTCAATAGCGCAATGTTGGCGGTCAGATGAAGTACCGACAATTGACAGCTGGTTACAAAAATCCTTTAACATTATAGAAATGGATAAAATAACAATGGAGCTAAAGGAAGAAGTCCAAGAAGCAAAACAAACCTGGGACCCCTTTTTGGAATATTGTAAAAGAAGATGGCACCTCTCAAAGGAATAAAGAACTCTCTCAATAGTTGGCGATGAGGATGGTCGCAAAGATTTTATCCCCCTTTTCTTACACATTGTAGTTCATCTTATTTATTTATTTATTTATTTATATTTTTATAAGATCAAAAGATGCTTAAGTTACAAACCAGGGGCTTTCAAAATACGATATAAAAGCTTCTAGATACGCGGGGTTGGCTACAATGTAAAAAATACTAATTAATAGAGGTTCATAGAGAAGCAGAGCTATAAAAATCTATATATATCAGTCAATAGGTGAAATTTGAAGAATTTGGGCGGGGGGGGTTTTTGGGCGAGGGGTAAAGGGGGCAAAAAAAAATGATGTAAATGGGGGTTTTTTTTCCTTTCTTCTTTTCTTTTTTATTTGTTGTTGAATGGTTTTTCAATAAAGATTATTAAAAAAATGAATGGGAAATGTTATGCTTTGTAACATTGCTTTACATGTCTTATTCTAAGCTACTTTCAGCTTGTAAAATAAACTACGTTAAATGATGCAGGAAGGTCAGTCACAGATAACTTCAGTGTTCTGTTGCCTTCAGCATGTCACTGTTCAGTCAGGCATGATTTCAGGATGACACTTTAACTTTGTATTCCTGATTTTTAACAATTTCCTAAGCTCTGCAGGATCAGAGTGTAAGAAGGCAAGCAAGCACAACTGAAATGGCCAGTGTGTGAAATGCCAGTGTATGAAAATCCTAAATGAATGTGAAGTCTGTGGGAGATGCTGCAAATTCTGATTCCTCCCACCTGCTATGAGTATGTGCTGAGAAGCCAGACTCTGCTTTGAGAAGATTGTTTCTCTATGTGTATGGCACACTGGGAAACACTAGAGGCCCTTTCACAATTGTAGCACCATAATTCCATTTTAACTACCCTTGAAATATGCTATGGACTTCTGGGATTTGCATTTCAGGGAGGGTTAAATAGAATTCTCAGCCAGATTGCTTTAGTGCCTCACCAATCTACAAATCCCAGGATTCCATAGCATTGAGCAATGGCTGTTAAAGTGAAATCATAGGGCTGTAACTGTGGTATGTGAACCCTCTTAATCATACTGAACAGTAGGTGATTGATTATGGTCATTGTAGGGTGGTTTCTTTTTGTGCTGGAGTCAGCTCCCATTGGCTTTTCCATTTGGGTTCCTCTTGGTTTGTACAGCAGTGAACAGAATGTTTCATGGTGGGGGAGAATGGAACATCCCCAGTTTGCAGTAAGATAATATTGTCATCCTCCCTCAGCAGTGTGATGCTGGTTTGTCTTGTGAATGAGGACTGCAACTACCACAGTAGTAGGTCTTCATTATGTGTAAACAAGCATAGATTCCATCTATAGATACTTGAATATTCAGTTCAGGTAACATTTAATTTCTCCCCACTTCTTGGGGAATAAAATTTTGATGTGACAAGTTCGGGTGGAGAGTAGGACATATTTTAGTTAAAATTATATGCTGTAGTAGTGGTTTGAGTGTTAAACTAGGACTCTGGGAGACCAGGGTTTGACTCTAGTCAGCCTTGGAAACTCACTGGATGATATTGGCTAAGTGATATTTAATCCTCTGAGGAAAGCAATGAATGACAACCAACCTCTGAATAGATCTTGACAAGAAAAAAAATGGAGTTGTCTTAGTGTTGTCATAAGTTGAAATTGACTTAAACTCATATAATACCAACACTAAATGCGTTTCTGGGAGGAAATGAATTAAATTTGAGAAGCTATTATCCTTCCTATTATATCTCATTACAATGGCCCCTCCAAATTTTCTGGGCTTAAGAGTGCAGGACCCACAAACTAAAAAAATCTGTATTTTTTTCATCTGTGAGAACACCTTTCTAGGAATCTCTGGGCCCTCTAGCACAGCCCTGTGGTTAACATCTAGCAAAAGGTAACCACTGAATCACACTGGAGGACCTACAAATGCCTAGAGAAATGTTTTTCCTAGGGATCTCTACATCTTCCAGTGTGACTTTATGATCTACTTCTAGCAGAGTCGCACCTAGAAATCCCCAGAAAGAACATATTAATCAAATCCATGAATAATCAGGTCAGCAAAAGTCAAAGCTGCAAATGTGGAGAGCTGACTGTAATTCTATTGACACAAGGTTGCTTGATCTACAGTAGGGGTGGGGAACTGCATTGCTCACCCCAGAACCCAATAGGTATTGTACCTTCTATCTCCTTTTAAAATTTATACCAATGCAAAAATCATAGTGATGATGGGGACTGTGGCATGGGCAGGGACAAGGATCTGTCCCTAGGCTCTGGAACTCCCTCTCTAGTGAGGATAGAATGGCTCCCCCCCCCCGACTCTCATTCCATCAGCCAGCAAAGACTATTTTTTTCTGACAGGTGTTTCAAAGGGAAGATTTTAAAAGGAAAGACCTTTTAAGACAGTGCTGTATTGTTTAAGGTTGCACTGTTTTTAAACAGCTTTTTATTCTTTTAAAATATATTGCTCCTTCCATCCTGGTTTTGGGCAAGGAAAAAGTCTCAAACTTTTGTCTTTATTTAAAGAATAGACTCTCTTATAATCTCTGATGAGTTCCCCACTCTCTAATGAGATTCACTGTTAAGTAGTTATTTGAGGATTGGAGTGGGACTTGGGAGAACTGCGTTCAAGTTCTCCAGAAACCACACAACCCACTGGGTGGCTCCAGGCCAGTCACTGTCTTTGGGACTGACCTGCCTCACAGGGTTGTTATGAGGTTACATTATGCAGGAGGAAAGACATTCATGCTATTTTGATGTCACCAAATTAAAGGTGGAATGTAGAAGTAACTTCTACATACATATGATTAATTGTTCTAAATCCTTAGAAATAAAAATAATTATTTTCTGCCTTACTTACAGTAGTGGGTTTTGAGAATTAACAAAGTAATTTCCAATATTTGTCTCATCTCGATTTCTATACTGTGTACATTTACTACCTTTCCATCTTCCTTCCGCCCTCCACTGTATGAAGCTTATGTGTTTTATTTCAGTGAGGGAACTTAGATTTGTCCCACTTTTATATAGGTAAAGCTATATAAAAGAACTCCAAACTTTCTCAATATGTTTTGTCCATTAAAAGAAATGGTGCAGTGAGAATTTATCGTCTCTTCAATTATAATTATTATTCTAGGCAAGCAGGAGAGTGCTGTGCCTGAGGTATTCACCTCCAAAACAATAAGTATGGAGAATTTATGGAGCTCTGTGAGATGCCATTGGGGCGAATGTAATTGTGATGAGTACATATATCATATAAAGGGTTTGTTCTTTCCTCTACTTCAAGAGACACTTCGGTCTAGAGATCTAGGCAGACTTCCTTAGCTTGTCATACTATGTCACTTCAATTGCCCTGCTCTCTCATTACAGAATGTGGAGCTCCAGATATATAGTAGGGTGAAGGCATCTAAAAAAAAAGAAGGTTCCAAAATTTATGAAGGATTAAAAAAATCCCTCAGAGGTCAATTATATTGCAAATGGTAATACAAGAGCTACAGCAGCCATTAAAATACATTGTTTTAAATGTGCTGAGTTAGCTTAGCAGACACTTAATATGCCATTGTGGCTATATATTAAAAAGTTTGTCACTGTTCTGGTTGTCTGCTGCCCATCTCTTTTGGGAGACAATGTCACTGACATCAGTTCTGATGGATCATAGCATGCTGTTTTATGTTGTGCATTGCAATGGATGCTTCCAATGTGGCATGGAAGCAGCTGATTAAGCAGCGTATGCACTGTAGTGTGCTATGCAGTTGTATTATTTTTCCACGAAGCAATTGTCTTGGTGAAAATCAAAACAGGGAAAGAAATGTGAAGATTGGCAAGGTCAGAAAGACTGACTTATATGAACAGGAATGTAGAAATTTGTTCTTTTTGATTTCTCATGATTGGATTTTAAAAAAAAAATCAAAGGGGTGTCCTGAACATTTAGTTTCCAAATTTTGATATATTCTTTAAGAATGAACCAAACTCCTCTCCCAATTTGACCTAGCATTGAGTTGTGTTGACCAGATTCAATAGGAGAGAACCAGCTTGTACTTGCCATATTGGTGTTAAAGATCAGAAGCACCTGCCAGTTTTTGGGCGTGGGCAATCAAAGAGTTCTCTCATGAATTAAAAGCAATTTAGACTGGATTATGTGGGCCTCATACCCATTCACTGTTGTATGTTACTAAGTTGTTTCCAATTTAAAATGACTCTACGCAAACCTTGGCAAGATTAATTCAAAGGGGGGTTGTCATTGTCTTTCTCTGAGGATGAGAAGGTATAACTTGCTCAAGATCACCTGGTGACATCCCTACCCCTGTAGGGAGTGCTGCCGGGGGGGGGGGGGTGGCAGTGGCCAAAAGCACACACATGGGTGTTTCCTCTGCTGCGGTGGTGGAGACTTTCTCATGAGGACCTCCCTGCCCTTGTGGCAAAGCCAGGAGGGGGCATGCTCCTTCTCACCCTGAAGTATGAGGAGGATCTGAGTGGGTGTCACCCCTCTTTTAAGGTATCATCTGGTGTGGAGTGTACCCCCACACCCCTTAGTGATGCCCTGGACCAGTGGGGACACAAACCCACATCTCCAAGTATCCTAGTCTCACACTCACACCACCTTACCATGCTGGGTCTCATACAAATTTACCCCAGATAGCCGTTGAACCCACAATTACACACTTAGGAGGCTAATGCTTTACCCACTAGGCCACTGGATCTTTATATACCCATACCTGTACTGAAACCCAAACCTGATACATCTGCAACCCATGCTGCGACCTCTAACTGCTGCAGATTCAATGAGTATAGAAGAAAATTATGTTCATACTATCTTAATTATATAGATCTTTTCCGCAATGGGGGGGGAGTTCAAAATTTTGTGGGCCCTATACCCATTGTAGGAGGACTACATGCATGTGCATCAAGAAGGCATAAATGGTTCCTTTTCATGCTCACTTGAATGTGCAACTGGCAATTGTTATAGCTGATAGGTATGTAGGGAATAGGGCTAGCTCAGATGGCCCTCCAAAATCTCATGCATAAATCTACAGACCAATGACAGTTTCTGGTGTATAATATAACTTCCCTAAAAGCAAAGGGCCCAACCTTCATATTTACAGAATGCTAACCAAAAATACTTTCCAGCAAACCTGTACTATGTACAATGATGAGCTTGATCATTGCTTCACTGAATGGTCCCTGTAAGTTCACCAGCCTAAACAAAAGTGAAGAAGAAGAAGGGCCCTCCCTCCAGTCCATCTGCCATGGCCCAGGGCTCGGAGGGAGAAGAGAACTGCTGGGCCTGTTCCCTTTCTCCACCACCATTCCCTTCTCCTTTTGTGTCGTGTCTTTTCAGATTGTAAGCCTGAGGGCAAGGAACTGTCTAATAAAAATAATAATTGTAAGCTGCTCTGATAGCTTTTAGTGCTGAAGGGCAGGGTATAAATACCACAACAACAACAACAACAACAACAGCAACAAGTGATTCAAGAGGAGATGAATATTGTAGTGGCTGATTTTGAAGATGTTCATCTAGGTGTGTCCAGGCCAAGGCATTTTGCTTCCTGGAGCTAAGCAGCAAATAGTACTGCCACCCACCCAAACTAAGGGAGATATAAACCAAAACCAGCCATGTATTTTTTTTTGTACCTGATGCTGTAAATCCCTACAACCCATCTTCCTATCCTGTAGTAAAAATATAACAAAACATTAAATAATCAACAATTTATTATATTTACATGTCACTGATAATACAATGCACCTGCGTCATACTCGGCTTTTAGCATATGTTGAAAGCCGTGCGGGAGTGCATGGGGTGTAAGGGGCAGCGTGTGTACGTGCCACCACACCACATTGCAGTCGCATGCATGAGCAGGCGCTATATTTGGTTTACGCAAGGGGGGGATCTGGAACGGATCCCACATGTAAACCAAGGGCAGATTGTATGCTGCTGAGTTGCTTTACTATACTTAATGGTAGATTGGACCCAGACAAAGGTTAACATTAAATCTTGAAAATGTAGGAGCTGTTTTGTTTTTTAAAATAACTCTTGAGAATATAAAATGAGCTCTGCTAGATTAGACATTTTGGCCACCAAATCCACCTGCACCTAGTGGAATGCCACAATGACAAAGCTGAAACCAAGGGAAATAGTTGACACTGACAGTAGTTCAGTTATGGTTATTAAGTGCTTTTATCTTTTTAAATTGTATTACATTTTTAACAAGTCATCAGTTTTAATATTGTAATGGTTTAATTCTATTTTACTGGTCAGTTTTGTATGTTTTTAATTGTACTGTGGTTTTAAATTTTAATCTGCTTTGAATACCAATGTTGGGGAAAAGTGGAATAATGATGATGACAATGATGATGATAGAGTGTGATGCTAGCAACTGAAGGACATTTTTGTCAGAAGACAGTGTGCAGCAGTAGTTAGAGTTGGAGGTCTTGTTATCCAAAAAGCAATATTTGACTAGAAACTTCAAATATCTTTCCAATTTTTGTAAGACTTGTTTACCAACTGCATCCTAGACATTTCTGATAGTTTAAATAGTGATAAGGCAAAGTATAGAAACCCTATTTTTTGAATTAAACAGCCCTGCAAGCAAAAAGATTTTTCCGTAACCCTCCAAAATCAGTACAACATTTGGCCTTTAAAAATAATTAATTAGAAGCATGCAAATGATCTGAGCCATTTTCCCAACAGCCTATAAGAATAAATAAAGAATTGATTAACTTTAATTGGGTGCTTTGTGAGATTTCTTCACACTGACATGAGAGGAGAATTATTTTGAATTTTCATAGGAGGCAACAGTTTCTCGTTTTTCAGAAAGATTTACTTGATATGAACTGCTTTCCTGCCAATAGCCTTGAAACTAGAATACATCTGTTAAGTTTAAAGGCCCATTGAACTCTTAGACACACATCTTTACAATAGGACATGAGAGACCAGAGACAGATTTAGCTTTCTTTCATCTTCTATCAGTTAACAATGAATCGGAAGCAGTAAAGTGGCTTATACTTGAACCTACCTGCCTTCTTGCATCTTGCTGGATATGTACACCAACAGATACAATGGTAAGGTTACAACAGCAATAACCCCAAAGTGACTTTAAGTGGATGCATGAGGCATCAGTTGCACAGCAGTGGAAGAAGGAAAGAGCCTAAATACCATTGGGAGCATGTGCTTCTGCTGCACAAGAATTCACTCATGTTATGTGGAAGAAAGAAAGCATTGTTTGATCAAAGAGAGGGTAACCATGGCCAATGAATGTGAAAAACAGAACAGTAGCAGCTCATGGAGGTGGTTTGTGTGGATGTATTGCCCCCTTCCTGATGTATTGCCACCAGTGAAACAGTCTTTCTCTGTGGATGCTAAGATTCCTAAGAGTCATTCTTGCCTAAATCAATGAAAGTGCTGATGGGCTTCTAGTTTTACAAACAAGTTACTTTGAATGGGACATGGAGTTGCTACCAGTGCCAGAAAATTGGTGATGTTTGATATAACTATCATTTCCTCCTCTTGCCCTGATACCTCAACGGCTTCTTCCTGCATTTTGAGATATATTTATTTTTTGCTGGCACCTCCCACAATATAAAACTGAAATCTGGCTCACTTCTACCAGCCAGGTCTGTTGTAAAAATACCACATCATATGCTTACATACATTTGTGAAAATCACCATCCTGTGTTTTATTTTTCCAGCCTACTATATTCCAGGATATGATCTTTAGTATATTTCAAGTTCCCAAGGACTTGGGGGATTAGTCTGTCTTTGTTAGTGACAGCATTAACTTTGATCCTGCTGTTTAGAGTGTCCTGTTCCTTCTTTCACTTTCCAATTCTGCTGATCCTAAAATTCCTCTCTGTATTTGTAGACTGGCTGAAGGTGCCAGATGGGAAGCTATAAGAATTGGGCAACCCATAATTTCCAGATTCTGGGCATTTGTCTTCTGTATAATTTGAATGCCAGTTGTAACTCTCATGACTATGGACGGCATTTTTTTCTGTCACAACTGCCTTCACTATAGTTCCCAAACTTTCTTCACATCAGAGGCATATTATTTGGAAACATAAGGCATGATTCGCTGTTCTTTATTTATTTATTTACCCATTCTATTGGTATCTTTCTGCAAATCCAACCTTTTTCCTTCTCTGATTTCAGTCCTACAGAAAACCTGCTTTTATTTTAGTTATTGTATTTGGTTGTATTCTTTGGATTTAGTTCCTGTGCTACGTTTAGGGTTCTTTGGTTATTAAGATGTTCCCACAATTCAATGCCAAGGGAGGGATTTTTGAAACCATGCTCAATACTTGGTTTAACTCATTTGCTCTTTGTTATTGTCCTTTGTCCATCACTAGAAATGATGGAAGAGATCCAAGGCTTCCTTCTGCTCATGAATAAACCTCTTCTTGGAAGTGAAGAACTGTGTAATCATGCTTGTACAAATGACTACTCGTCACCAGGGAGTAATAGACGTAAAGACATCTAGTTAGGTTTCTCTGCTGTGTCTTTTCTTTTGCTTCCTCACCTACTGATACTTTCAAACTTAACCCACATGCTTCTTCTTCTCGCTGTCCTTTCTCTTTCATGAAGTTATATTTTTTTCACTTCCAAATATAATAAACCTTCTCTTTACTGACAATAGCCTTTTGTTGATGATTCCAAACATCTGCTCCCATATACACAAACACCTCTTCCATGTGTGAAGAAGTGCCTCAGTAAGCACAATGCAAAAACTTGGACCCAACCCTATTTAAGGTGATGATATGAGAGAGAAAGGGGAAGAGAGGGTTATGCAAAAGTGTAAATTTGCCAGTTTGGTTTAGTCTGAAGCAGTGTTGCAAATTAATTGGTTCAGTGTGATACTGTAAATATCAGGTGATAATGCATATCTGATTCTGTATATTTTTGGCTTGTATAAGTCATCACCTCCTACTGACAGCTGCAGAGCAATCTTAAGATAGTAACATCAAAAGCATGGTTATTCCAAATACACGTCTGAGGTTTAATAATAATAACTTTATTACAGCCATTTGGCCAGCACAATTACAAAATTCCAATTTAAAACATAACTTAGTGACGCCTGAGGTTGTCACTTCAACATAGAATTTAGACCAGTGGTTCCCAACCTTTCTAATGCCGTGACCCTTTAATACAGTTCCTCATGTTGTGGCGCCTCCCAACCATACAATTATTTTCATTGCTACATGCAAATATGTGTTTTCCGATGGTCTTAGGCGACCCCTGTGAAAGGGTCGTTCGACCCCCAAAGGGGTCCTGACCCACAGGTTGGGAACCACTGATTTAGACAATGGATCACTAACTACATCAACACCCCAAGGCCTTGCCACTGAACAACAGAACAATACACAGATTAACATGTAAATCACTTCCTCTCAATCAACAGTATATATACCCAACTCTCTTCCATGCCAGCATTCTCTGACGATGCCAGCCACAGCTTCTGGCGAAACGTCAGGAATAAACTCTTCTTGAACATGGCCTCATAGCCCCAAAAAACCACAAAAAACTAGGGATGCCGGCTGTGAAAGCCTTTGACTTCACATTCTGATTTATTCTTCTGAAACAAAGAATCCCTTGAAAGTGTGGTCTACTAGAAACACAAGAAAGGGGAAATGGGTGGATCCAATACACCCTCTGTTACTACTTAATATCACAGGTAGCTTGATCTTCTTTTTGTTCTGACATGTTGGCAACCCCCATACCCCAGACAGAAAAAAGGTATAAAACATAAAAGTCACTGTATTGCACCATGGAACTACCATTAAAGATTACTTTGCAGCACACTATAAATATGTATAGAATAATAATTGTGTAGAGGACTCGTTTTTCTTTGAATCAGAATAAACTATTTCCCAGAAGCATAATACTAAAATGCATGTAACTCTTCATGTTCTCTCCAAACAGGATTATGTTACACTCCTTGGAAGTCCCTCCCTCCCACTGTCACATCAGTGATTTATTAGGTAACAAAAACATTTAATCCTTTTTCTCCCAAGCATTTGAACTTTTAAAAACTTATTCAGTGCTTCAAAAGGTTTTGCATGAACACAACATGGGCATGAGTCAATTCTGAAGCATGCAGTCATGTTTCAATATAGTGGGAATCCTGCCACAGTGCTGGTAGGGACAGGGCAAAGATGGGATTGTTACTATTTGGTTGGGAGAATATACACTGGGCAAATGGTATGTAACATGGGAAACCAGCCTTCTAGGGTGGATGAAAGAAAACTATCTCTCACGCTGCCTATGACTGGAATGCAGAATTAAGCCTACTTTGCATTTTATTTTATTTTAAAGACTTTGCAACAGTGTGGAAATCCCAGTGGCTTTGCTTGATTCTCATTCAGTGTTTTGGTATACAGTGGTACCTCGGGATACGAAATACCCAGGTTACGAAATTTTCGGGATACAAAAAAATCCCATAGGAAAACATTGTTCCGGGTTACGAATGTTTTTTCGGGTTACGAAAAAACTTTTGGTGCTTTTTTCGGCTTTTTCGCACGGAATCGCGGCTTTTCCCCATTAGCGCCTATGGCAATTCGGCTTACGAAGGCTTTTCGGGTTACGAACGGTGCCACGGAACGAATTAATTTCGTAACCCGAGGCACCACTGTATA
>NC_056526.1:65325424-65455568 GCF_019175285.1 Sceloporus undulatus
ACGGAACGAATTAATTTCGTAACCCGAGGCACCACTGTATATAATTTCACAAGAGGAAAGGAATAATAATAATAAAAAACCTCCTCATTTTGGATGTGTAGATTACTTAATTTTTTAAAGTTTTGTCAAGTGACTATAGATCTTAAATGGGCAAACTCAAATTCTAGAGCTGGAATCTAACTAAGGGCTGAAACAGACCGGCCACTTCAACCAGCTTCAAGCCAGCTTAGGGGTATGGTGCTTACATGTGCCACAGCCCCAAGTCACCCAGAAGTTGTGCTAGCAATTACGTGCCAGGTGGCTTCTGGGCAACTTGGGGGTGTGGTGTTTAGACACCACATGACCAGGGGCCAGCGAAAAAATGGCTCCAGAGGCAAATAGGAGCGGATTTTTTTCCTGCTCCTATTTGGGGCGGAAGCTGGCTGGATTGGGGCTACATGTCTGTTTGCTGTGGCCCCAATCCAGCATTAAATAGTGCAGCTCCAAGCCACCCCATCAGAGCCATCTGTTTTGCCCCTAAATTAAGTTGACCAAACCATAAATACTTAAACCTTGTAGAAGTGGAGGTTCACTCTCCCAGTGGAGAAGGAAACTGGAGTATGCAAAGCAACCAAATTGGTAGCTTCTGTGTTGGCTACAGAGCTTGGAAAAAAATACTTTTGGGGACTACAATGTCCAGAATCTCACAGCCAGCATAGCTAGTAGCCATGCTGATGAAGAAACTCTGGGAACTGTATTCAGAAAAGCAGCTTCTTCACGCTTTAGTTGGCCTGGGCTGGTACAGATACTAGGGGGTGGACCTTTTTCATGTCCCTGATCAACATAACAGTACCATCTGGTAACTAAATGTTGGACTCCAGCCAGCCCACTTTGTTGCTCATGCCATTAACAGACTAGCAGACCTGTAGCCACTCTGTGTGTAAGAGAGAGAGAGCAAGAGGTGGAAGAGAATGGAAAATTGGTTTCCCAATTTCCTTCTGGCTAATTTTCTCAGAGAATAGACTGGCCATTGATCTCACTTAATTTCCTGGAGGAAGAGGTATACCTTATTTAATAATGTATTTTACAATGACTGTGTTTTATCTACATAAAATTACAGTATACTGGCTACCCTCTTTTATACTCAGGGCAGCTTGACACAATATAGGCAATGGGTCTGGTAACCAGTTTCAAAAGCATGAGTGCAGATTCATAACACAGAGATTTCAGTAGAGCTGCCTATGGCCTTAATCTACTATAGTTCATTAACTCCCCCCTCCCCATATCTGAAACCATCCATTCAACATTCTTCCTAAAACACCCACTCCTTCTACACAGATATTACTTACTTTTGTTATCCAAATTTAGTGATTTTCAATTTGTTATCTACTTTAATATCTACTTAATCTTCCATTTCTGTCCACTTTACTTCTCAGTGTCGTAAATTCTTCCAGTTAACCAATATATGTTGTCTCTTCTTCTTTACTTTCACTTATAATTGTTGGATGTTATTTGATGTTGTTATCTAGTTATTATTATTATTATTAACATTTATTTATAAAGCGGCGGTAATTTACACAGCGCTGTACATACAATCTTTTTAATTGGACGGTTCCCTGCCCTCAGGCTTACAATCTCAAAAGACGCGACACAAAGGGAGTGGTGGTGGGGAAGGGGCCTCTCTAGTAGGATAATACATATAAAATAGTTCTTACTCCAGTAACTCCTTTATTGTTTGTCTATTTTTTTTCTTTCCTTTTTTTGCATCTGTTTTTGAAGTCTATTCACCATTTGGGACTTATTCTGCACAATAAGGGGCTGTACAGAAAACTCCTAAGGGGCAGTTCGATGCCATCCCTTTCCTAGCTGGATCAGGGCTGTGGCAACTGCATGCCACAGCCCCGATCTGGCTTTTCTGTGGCAAAAAAAAGGAGCCATAAAAATCAGCTCCTTTTTGACCCGTGGAAAGGGTGTCATAGCTGCCAGCACCATAGGTTTTCAGCACTCCTTTGGCACTGCACCATCTGGACGTAGCACCAGAGGAGTGCCATGATGCTGCCTGCCGTGCGGTGGGGCGTACGGTGTCATGCTGGCATGGGGTGGAGTCGGGGCATGTGTCGTGCAGACACCACACCCCCACTCTGCCCCATGCCCTTTAGCTCTGGTCTGTACAGCCTCTAAGTCCCAAAATAGATCTTTCTGGGCAAGAAACAGTGGGGATTTTTTGCATGAAGAATAATATTTCTGTGCAGATATATTATGTTTTCAAAAAATGTTGTTTTCTGTGCAAACCACCTTCCCATGAATTTTGTGCAGAATACGTCCTGAACTGTGAAGATTCTAGTCAATCCAGGATTTTCCTTAGACCAGTTTCTCATCACTGGAAAAACATGTTTTTGAAATGTTTTCCAATAGTCTCTCTATATCTATATAGGAGCTGATGTCCAAAAACATCCAAAGGATGCTAGATTTTCTATAACACACATATTCCCATATCCCATGAGTTGGAGAACAAATCAGTACCTTTCTCTCATGTAATAATTAAAAAAAAAATGAACGGGAGAACCATTTATGTCCAGTAAAACAGAAGGCTGAATTGAATTCTGATAGTGATCTTATTTCTGTGTTAACTGTAAGTCTAGGCATGGTCTTTTGCAATGTCATATTTAACCTGATTTACATAAAGATAATTAAAAAAAAAGACAGAAAAACAGGGGGACTGCAGGAACCATTAGAGTACATGATACTATCCTCTATAATTCTCTGTGTAAAGAACAAGTCACAGACATTTAATAATCATATTTTTCCTTTTTATTCATCATTTGATAACAAAAAGCCATTTTATATAATGTCACTAAATCACTGCCAACAATTTATCATTCAGACACATCAGATATATATTGGTTATGCAGCATTGTTCCATTAAAAAGAAAAGATGTTACACATTTCAAAACATTTATCTGAAAATAACGATTTTGCTATTTATAAGAAGCATAATACCAGTGTACACTCTAGAGAGGGAATGTGCTGCTATTGCCCTGAGGCTTGTTTTCACTCTCAGCAGTAATCTGACTATGAAGTATGATAATATTTAGTTTCCCTTCTTCCAAAATGCCTGGAGGAATTTCCTCTTAATTGATGTTACGGGTGTTCCATTTTCCCATGAATGAAAAAGGTTTCATGTTTTGTTGTGAGATGGTTAATATTTCTGTCCTGTATTACAGACACTGTGCCTGTTTGTTGCCTGGTAGAGACCTTTCAAATTGAATACCTACTGTGTGCCCTATCAGACTCACCTTTTTTCTCCATCTCCTTCTCATATTACCTCATCCATTACTGGAAGCGATTCATCTCCTTTTAAAGTCAGCAGCAAAACTGCCAATGGTTTTTATTGAGGCTGCATTTCAGCCAGTGCTGACCTTCCCCTTACTCCAGAAATGTGCTTGGCTAAACCCAAATCCATTTTTGACCATAACACATTCCTGATTACATTATTGGGAGTTCAGCAACATCAAAATCCTTCTTTGTGATGCCCCAAACTTCCATACATTTCTAATTCTATGTGAGAGCAAGGACAATAGTGATGGGATGGAAGTTTCTATTCTGCCCCTCTGATCTCCTTCAGACACTTGGCATGCTTCTGTGAGAGTGTCCCAATTGCCAGAGCACCAGTATCAGGATCTACTGTTGGGCAGACAGAAGGAACTGCCCCATTCAGCATGTTCCTGGGTATCTTGAATAGGGATTGAAACATTAATTATTTAATCTGTCTTTGCAATGACTTTATTGTCAAGGTGGAGGAGAAGCATCTGTGTGTTTATCTGCTTCATGTGCCAAAATAAGCTTTATTGCCTGAATCCTAATAATAGTCCCAACTAGAGTAAATCCATCAAATAAATTTGATTTACCTGTGTGTTGACTCATTTTTCAATAGATGCAATGGGTCCACTTCACTGGGTAGAATTTAGGCTTTGGTTATTTAGGAAATGTGTGGGATTTGTAGTTTTACAAGGTCTTTAGCCTTCGCTGCCAAAGAGTTCTGGTGCCTCACAAAACTACAAATCCCAGGATTCTGTAGGATGGAGCTATGGCACTTAAAGTGGAGTCAAACTGCACTATTTCTACAGTACAGATGCACCCCTCATGACCTTTGCATAATTAGAAAGTTCTGAAGAGGATGCCAGCAAGTAAATTGGGCTGACTATACTGATTTGGACCACCTTTGGATTAAATCAGACCAGCTAGATTCATTTCGAGACTGGACCACCACATTGGACCACCACACACCACACACGCAACCCAGAGTTGGAAGTAAGTGGAAAAAGCCAGGCAATCTGTCTCTAGTATGACCATATAAGTGAGATGCCAAGGTAGTATAATGCTTAGGCAGAGAGGGGAGCTGGGCTTTGCTCACTGACTGCACTGTCATGCAGTCTGAGGCTAAAATCTCAATAGTACTATCCAATCATAGTGCTTCCACTTGTAAGATCATGCAAGGCTATTGAAGTAATAAAACAGTTATCTCCTATAGCAACTCTTTGTTTGTTTGCTAGATTTAGATGGGTTAGCAGCTGAGCTTGATAGTCTCTTTGCCTTTCCTGTTGTTCATTTATCAATCTCTTTGTGCTTTAGGGAAGGAAATTTATTCTCCCCTGGTTATAGGTATCTTTCCCTTCAGACCTGTGCCAAATGTGCAGACACTGTAGCGTGGAGAGAGCTGGGTATAATATCAAGGCATATGGGTAGTACTGTAGCCGCAGTTTGAAATAAAAAAGATTTTCTTATAATATCCTTTACCACTGTTGTCTCTAACCTGGATAGCTTGGGACTATAATTCCCACCATCCCCAGCTAGCATGACCATCAGAGGAAATATGATATAATAGAATTTTAATTTTACACACACAGAGACACACACTTGCGCAGACACAAACACACACACACAGTTAAAAACTTTCTAAGCATTTCTAGTCAAAGAGAACCTCATCCAATATCTTCTTTGTAAAAGCAAAAGAATATATTGTCCATTCCCTTGGGTAAATAGAAGCTATCCAAGTCTACTGAATATTTATGATTTTCAGCGTGCTAATTTTTGTATTGCTCTTGGAAGCCTTTCTTCTTTTTCCTTGAACAATCTTGTGTCAGTTGACATTTCATCTGATTTTCCATTTTCAATATTTCTTTTTTCCTTTTTAGTTTTAGAGGTAGCGGTTTCTTCTTTTTGATGTAACAAATAGATAGATTGTTAGTAGGATATTATTTGCAGGTTTATTAATATGGATGATACTTTTTGTTACCTTCATTGTCTCCCTCCCCAGTTCCTTGAAATTTACCTTTGTAGTTCTCTTTGTATAGGCAAAAGGCAGGCATGATGTTTTTGGTTCTTTAAAGTTAGATAGAAAGAGTAAGTGAAAATTGCCAGTGCGCAGGATCAGAAGGAATGAGTGGAAAATATAGCAAAGGAATAGTGTAACAATGAATAAGAAAATTATTTAGGATCCTGGTTAGATTGAAGTAAAATCTGTAAACAGGATAAAAATGTGTAAGATTGGAGTTAGAGGCTTACATAAGATCTGTGATGCTGGAGATGTATAGTTACCAAATAAAGAACAAGAATTTTTTTAAAAAAGAAGAATACCAGGAGGATAGTTTAGTTCTCTGAGAAAGTAAAGAATTATTTCATTATTATTTATTTGCAGGATTTATTAGCCTTATTTCCAGTGTACTCCGTATGGTGAAATATCCATGTATGACAGGGGTGGGACTCATGACCTTAGGCTCTAGACCCCAGCATTCATCTCCGTTGGTTATGCTGAGTATAGCTAATGGAACTTGCAATTCAAGAGCATCTGCATGATTGCCACCCTGATAAGAAAGCTGGTTTTGACTAAAGGCCTAACCAATTCACTATTCTTTCACATACTGGTCAGCCAGATACCTATGGGAATAATGCTGATCTCAGTGGGATGGGTGATGTCAATATGGTCTACAGGTAGTGGACAGTCTGATCTATAGGCAGTTACCTCATTTATGAAATCACAAGTTGTACTTCCCAGGGACCTACTGAATTCACCCATTGAGGATTGTCATTGGGTTTTTTTTTTTGGGCAGGAAAGAGGCTTGCTGTTTCTGCTAAGCATTGCTTATGGAAAGATATATTGTAGTTAAAACTACTTATGATTAAAACAATTGCAATAATTAAAACAATTGCAATAGAATTATAGAATCATAGAATCATAGAGTTGGAAGAGACCACTAGGGCCATCCAGTCCAACCCCCAATAATTAAAACAATTAAAAATGAGTTATAATCAAAACAATACAAAATTACCCCCCCAGATATACCAATGTTCATCCTGAAAATTAAATTACAAATTTAACACAGTTTTAAAAGGCCATTGCAATATAGTAAAGATGATACAACTGTAACACACTCCAATTAGAAGGCCTTCTGCATAGAAAATTAACATTCAAAGGCCCAAGTAAATGTAAGGGTCTTCACCTGCTGGTGGACAAGAGAGTGAAGAATGGGTCAACCTGGCTTCCTATAGAAGGGAATTCCACTGTCTGGGTTGAATTCCCTCCTACAAGGATGCTGTCTCCTATGTCCTCACCAAATGTGCCTCAGAGGATGGTAGAATCATGAGAAAGTCCTTCCTGGAAAATCTTAAAACTTGGGCAGGCTTATGTCGGGTGTTATAGGCGGGTTACAAACCGCCATGAAGGTACGCGCGGAGCGCGTACTAGGGTTAGGGAGGTGCGGTGCTTCCGCACCTCCCTAACCCTAATACGCGCTCTGTGCGTAAAAAATGACGGCGGCCGTTCCAGACGGCCGCCGTCATGAGGACATCACGGCCACGCCGCCTCTACACGGGGTGGGGTGGATGTGATGTCCTCACTACACGTCAGGGCGCCTAGGGCGCCCTTTCCGCAGACCAGGAAGGAGCTCCGTTTCGGAGCTCCTTCCTGGTTTGCGGCAGCGCTTTGCTTTGCTGGGCGCAGCCTTCAGACGGCTGCGCCCAGCGAAGCAATGGAGAAAGGGGCCAAGCGGCCCCTTTCTCCTTCTCCCCGCCACCATGGGGTGTCCTTGGGGCTTGAAGCCCCTGGGACACCCCTTTTCAGGCTGCGGGGAAGTGGCGTTTTGCTGCTTCCCCGCAGCCTGAAAAGTGGCGGATCGGGGCCTCAGCGGCTGCCGTTCTGACAGCTGAGGCCCCGATACACCGGGGAAAGGGGCGGGTGCAGCCCGCCCCAAATGGGCGGTCTATAACCCGCCATAATCTTTCAAATAATCTGGATCTAATCATGGCAGGTTGTGTTATGGGGATTGACTACGGCTGCATCTGCACTGCAGAAATAAACTAGTTTGACACCACTTTAACTGGCTTGGCTCAATGCTATGGAATCCTGGGACTTATAGTTTGTTGTGGCATGAGAAAAGTCCAAATATCTTACAAAACTACAAACCCCAGAATTCCATAGAATTGAGCCAAGGCAGTTAAAGTGGTGTCAAACTGGATTATTTCTGTAGTGCCAATAGAGCCCAAGAAGACATCTGCAAATTTTGAGAAACCCCTGAAAAACATATAATAAAATTTTCAGTCATTTCTAAGAATCATGGCATTCCCTTGCCATAAAGGTGGGCTCTCCTTTTGTTAGGTTTAAGCAGTTTTCAAACACAGTCTGTCTGGGACTGAAATGGTGGCAAAAAATACAAAAATAAAATAAAATAGCTGCTGCATTCATTCATTTTTTTTTAAAAAAAGAATAATTGTACAAGCTTTTACAGTCTCACATAATTTCCTTCATCAGAGGTATGATAAAAGTTTGCACTTATAGTGCCAAGTTGAAGTGTCAGATCTAAACTTAACTTACATTAATATAAATGAGGAAGCTTCTGTCCTTGCCCGAAGTTACAATGTCATCGCCTGGAGCTTACATCTATCATTACTATCAGTTAATTAGAACACAGGAAAGCTTTAAATGCCCTCACTCTAATCTGTCATTCTGGACTGCTTCCAACATCAACACAACTGTCAATCACTTCAACCCCACTAGCAATGTTTACCAAACCCCCTTATGATAAGTATATCTTCAATGGGGTTAGCAGCACAAGATAGCAAGCTCTTTGTACGTGTGTCAAAATTTAAGGTGTTACTTCAAAAATAGCTCCTTCTAATCCCACCCTGAGTTCTGAGATGATATCATCTCACCAACAGAGAATCCAAAGGCGCTGTTTCAATTTCGGAAATATTAGGAATTAATGTTTCTCTGACAAGACAATTCAGTGGGAAGTATTTTCTTGCTGGAATATATTTATGAGTGTCAATAAAGTGTTTTTATAGGGCAAACCCGAAGGTATGTCTTCTATCTCTCCTTTGTCATATACAACATAGGTAAGGGCAGTGTAACAACTGTAAGGGATAGGAGACAAATAACTTCTAGACATAGATTTTAGTGGGTTTTTCAGGCTATGTGGCCATGTTCTAGAAGAGTTTATTCCTGATGTTTTGCCAGCATCTGTGGCTGGCATCTTTAGAGAACTTCTAGACAGTTTGCCTGCTGCTCCCATCCTACCTCATGATTCATGTGATTCTTTGGAGGAAAAGCACTTTTCACATGGAAATCGTAAATAATTTTTTTAAAAATGGATTTTAAAATTAGACTGCCATCTTAAATACATTAAATTTGAAAAAAAAGATACACCTCAAATAGAGCCGCCCTTTTCAAATTAAAATTTAAAATAGGAAAAATAATTTAAAATTTTAAAAAACATACTAAACAGTTCAACAACTAAAAAGGGTTAAACAACTAAAACCCATGTATTTTGGGCTGCCTGCCTCTTTCTGCAGCTGTTTGTAAGCAATTATTTGTTATAGCTCAACACCCTAGAAATGCAGCATACATAAATAAATTTGCATCAGCACTGCAGAAGTAATCCAGTTTGGCACCACTTGAAGTGCCATGGCTCAGTGCTATAGAATTCTGGCATTTGTAGTTTTGTAAGACATTTTGCCTTCTCTGTCAGAAAGCTCTGATGCTACAACAAACTACTGTTCCCAAAATTCCATAGCTTTAAGCCATGACAGTTAAAGTGGTGTCAAACTGGATTATTTCTGATCTTTCACCTGCATCTATGGCTGGCATCTGCAGAAAATTTCTCTCAAGGTGCCAGCCACCGATGCACGTGAAGCGTCAGGAATAAACTCTTGCAGAACATGGCCATGTAGCCCAAAAAATCCACAAAAAACTATGGATGTTGGCTGTGAAAGGCTTCAGCTCTTTGGTTGGGGTTCTGCCTGGCTGAAAAGGTAATTTTCTGGGGTCATGTGGTGTTTTTTAACATCTCTTAATGTGAATCCCCAAAGGTTATGAGGTCATAAATCCAGTTTTTAATCTTGTACCTACTGAAGAGGATGCTATGATTTTACTAAACTGATGTCTGGGATCTTTAAATCCACCCACTTTCACAGTTTTTAGTTTTTTTCCCCTTCTGTTGATTAGCACTTTTCACTTTTCTAGTTCCCTACAGAAGGACACCTCCATATGCCATCAGAACACCCCTCTGGTCCTCTTGCCTATAGAGCATTATATGATATGTTCCACCGGAGAATGTCCATGGATGTCATTCTCCATTAGCAGAAAGGTAGATCTACAGCACCCAGTGGCCTCTAAGCTATCCTCAGCATAAGAACTAAATACCTATAAAAAGTAAGTATAACAGGTATTACATTTGAAATGTCATCAACAGATTGTGGAAACTTGTCCTGGCAATTCCATTGTGTAAATCCACTAATCCATGCCCTGTCTTTTGTGTCTTCATTACCAAACATAAATTTCCATACACTGAATAAGCAGTAGATTAGTCAAATTCTTACCATCATAAATGTATTCATGCAGTCTTCTCTAAATATTTTACTAGGGCATAAAGGGGATAGAAGCACCTCTCATCCATAAAATGCAGATTTATTGCATAGAAAAACCTCACAGTTTTACAACCCGACTAACAGTACTTTAAATCTTAGCTAGGGTGCAACATATAATAAATTGAGTTTTGCCATTAGATCATTTCAGTTGCAACACAGTCTTAAGGGCCATTATGAAATCATTGTAATTAGTTTAATTGGCACTCTTCAGTTCAAACTGTATTTTTTTTTAAAAAAAGAAGTGATGGTTGGACTTCAGATTTCTCATTTGCACATGAAAACATCCTATAGCTTCTGCATTTTGAATCTGACTGAAAACTATGATTTATGGTTTCCCCCCACCACTTATAAGCTGCACATTCATTACTGATTTCAGAAAATGGCACACTGTTTTTGCTTCTCTGTTGTGTTTTGCCAGATTATCTATATGAGAAAATCAGTACCAGTACCAGCCTAGTGAAGAGAAGAATGAAGGGTGACATGACTGGATTCGAAAGGATGATTACAGAGATGAAAGTTGAGGTTTGCTCTATGCTAAACCGGAGGGTAGGATAAGATCTAATGGTTTGAGTTACCAAAAAGAAAGAAAGAAAGAAAGAAGATTTCCATAGAAACTTGGAAGGAACTTCTTGATAGTAAGAATAGCTTGGCAAAGCAACTAATAACTTAAAGAAATTGTAGGGTCTCTTTCTTTGGACATCTTCAGAAAGAGAGAGGACTGCTAGCAGGTGGGTATACTCTACCTGGGGTTCCTGCACTGAGTGGATGGATGAGGCTCAATGGCCTACAGGCCCCTTCCCACTCTATTGTCCTGTGTTGACTTCCAAGGGGCTTAGTTCCAATCCAGCAGGCAGATTTGGTCTCCTTGGAACATAGGGTTTGGGGACAGACCATTACTCAAAGTTGTCCACTAGGATGGAAAGCAAAAGTAAAGTTTTAGTATTCCCTAGTGAGCCATTTTCTGATTCAAATGGCAGCCTGTCCCCATCTCCAAATTCTCATCCTTTTTGCATTCTTTTCTTCCTCCAGTTTCTGGATTATATGTACTTTTTTGCTGTTTTGCTCAGAGGGGTGTTGCTCAATTTTCATTTCTGAGGTAGACTTGCTTCTCTCTTTTCATCAGAGTTCCTTCCAGTTCTTCTGTCTGTTCTCATGACAGTGTGAGAAGTGATAACAATATGTCTTTGTCAGGATTGGTAGTTTTTAAAGGAAAGACAAAAAGTTTCCTCTTCCTTTTATCATTTTTATATATGGAAACTAAGTTAAGAGAAACAGAGTACGTTAATATGTACTATGCATACAACAGATAAAACAAAAAAGGTCCATGTTATTCACTTGATTAAACCCAACTGTCCCTGTATATTACCTTCCAGATCAATGCAGAGTTTTACAGTATAGCTCTCTGCAGATATTATATTATCAGATGAGGAGGGGAAGAGGAAGAAATGGGTTTTGAACACTGCCGAATTTTGGACAAAATGGAATCTGAATAGCCTGGGAAAGCTGCCAACAACAAATTGCAAAACATTCAACCTTCTTGTTATAAAGGCATGAATCAAAAAGCTCAGCATCTTGCTGAGACAGCAATAGTCTTAACCTTGTTATACTCCTGAGATGGTAATATGAAGTCTTATCAATATGGTTGATATGGCTTTCTTGGGAAAGCTACAGGGTCAAAAATGACAGGAATATATCATGAAGAACATTGCTTCTTTTAGATGTCCAGCCGCTAAACTGCAGATACCCGTTCAGTCCTTCCTGTAGAAACAGAATTGGTTGAGGGTGATTTGCAACAAATGATATGAAATCTGGCTGGCAGAAATGAAAGACTAATATACACATTTTCAGTTACAGTTGTATCCCTGAACTGCCCTTTAGGCCTTTACTGAATGAATAGGCATAGTAGTAGTGGGCTTTCTCAAGTTATTGGTTTCTAAGGTAAACATTTTTGTTTGTTTGTTTGTTTGTTTTGTTTTAGCAATGTATCTTCTCTACAGGCGTGTCCCCCCTTTAAAAGTGACATTTCAATGAAGATGCCCTACATTGTTTTTAGAAAGTATGTGTAACTCACTCCCCCCCCCCCCCCGCCGCCTTATGATTCCCTTTTCCTTGTGTGCTTTATCTTTTTGCATTGGAAATCTGAAGACAGGAAACTGTCAAATTAAGAACTGTCAACAACATAAGTAAAGTTCCATGAACACTGATAGTACTACATGAATAAATAATAATACAACAACAATAGCAACAACTTAGGATGAGTATCCAGAGAGGCAGCTGGCGAAAACCACTTTCACACATTTAAATAGCTCAATGTGAAAACTAAAAGGTTTGAAATGAGAGGATCAGGATGGCTTTCAGGAAAGCTGGGCTGATTTCCTCTGCAGATTTCCTCTACAGAGTATCAGAAGGCCTTATGTGGAGTGTCAGATGGCATCTCTTCATCAACCACATCAAGGAAAGATGGAAATAATATTTTAAAATATTTGGAAAACTCAAGTTTCTTGAGTGTTGGGAAACTCTGAGGAGGAGAATCCTAGACTGATGAGGCTTCATAGTTTGGGGCTTATTCTGTGCAAAATTTGCATACATTGGTTTGTGTAGAAACAGCATTTTCTGCACTGGCAATAGAATTTCTTTATGGATAGTCTGCATCAGTTTCAAAATGGTGAATGGTGGATTCTGTAAGTTGTATTCCAAAAATCTAACTTTCTCAACCTCTAAATAAATAAACTAAATCTAAGCACTGAATATCAGTGGGGAAATGGACAACATATTGGCTGAGTTTCCCCCCAGTTTCTGTTGAATTATTATTATTCTTTGAATATTGACTACATGTCACCTTTGCCTTGCCATAAAAGCCATCAGCCAATCCAGTGACTGGATTGTCAGTAAAAAAAATACAATGGGGATGCAGCAATTTCAGGACAAAGCTACAATCCAAAAGTATTCTTTTTCATATCTAAAACGTCTCTTAAAAGAGGGATGTGGATCACAAGTGCATGAAAAACCGAATGAATGTTTTTCTGCACACAAGCAATTCATTGAACTAAAAAACTGAGCAATGAAGGAAATTTCTGAACTGAATCTATTTACTCTGAAACCAGCTTAATTTGATCTTTTATAAAAAAAATACCTGTAGACTATTACAATTGTAAATGTGGTGTATAATACAAATTAATTATATGGTTATCAATAAAGGAAAAGACATTGACTAAATATGGTACATCTTTTTGTAGAAGCAAATTGTAGTCTTGCCACATATACGCCTATAATTCTGCACTGCAGAATTAATGCAGTTTGAGATTGCTTTAGCTGCCATGGCTCAATGCTATGAAATTCTGGGATTATAGTTCTGTGACATATTTAGCTTTCTCTGTCAGAGCTCTGGTAAAACAACAAACTTCAAAACGCAGGATTCCATAGGATGGTGCCATGACAGTTAAAATGACATTAAACTGCATTAATTCTGCAGTGTGACAGCAGCCTCTGTTTTTCCATGAATGGTATAAAGATACTTTCTCCAGCATTGTGCCTCAAAATGTATTGCATTACAAGGAGGCCAAACCTGGTAGTTGTGGAGACTAATTTCACAACTGTGGGCCACACTTGGCCACCATCCCTCATCAAAATTGTATTGCTTAAAACAATTGCTTAAAGTGTCTATTTATTTATTTAAAATATTTAAAATATTTGTATCCCATCCTATATCTGAGAATCTCAAGGCAGGGTACAATAAAATTAATTTGTACAGTTTAAACCAATATAAAATAATAATAATAATTTAAAGGTTAAATGTGTATTAAACCATTGAATACTTAAAACAGGACAATATGAAATCACTCACATGTGCAAACATGGATGGAATCTAATTAGGCTCCAAAAGCTTTAATAAATAGTCATGTTTTAACTGGGCTCCGGAATGAGAGCATCATTAGTCCCAATTGGGCTGCTAAGGGGAGGTATCACTTAACTGGGTTGCCACAGAAGAGAAGGCCCTCTCCCATGTCTTCCCTTAGTGTGTATTACCTTGACTTGATGGGACACCCTACCAGGGCCCCTCCATATCATTTGAATAAGTATTAAAGTAAGCAAATTAATTTGCTTGATTTGCTACTGAAACTCAACAGCACAGTTTCAAGGGATGCTGTTGGGGATGGAGACATGATGCTGGGGAGGGTGCATGCAGCCCTTGAGCCCAGTGTTAGCCACTCTTGTCTTCTCCATCATGCCTTGAGGGCACTAGATGACTGAGCCAAGGACATCTGTTGCTTCCAGACAAGCTAGATGCGGAGGGTGTGGATTGCACTGGCTGACATGCCAAAGGATGGGTGACACTTGGTTGGTCCTCTTTGGTGCAGGAGGGGCAAACTCTCACTCTTTCCAGATGCTTCATCACTGGGCTTCCTCCCCAGGTTGCAAGAGGGGTGAACGTGTGCCCTTCTCAAGTGACACCCTCTATGCTGGGTGCCACCCTATCTAGTCATGCCAGTGGCCCTCAGAACTGCCTGACTGGGATATTCTGAACATTCATGCATATGAAAGAAAGAAAGAAAGAAAGAAAGAAACCATTGTTGGAACTGGAAAATTATACTAGGCTATGTAGACTACTTTACGTATTATGGTTATGTTAATTTGTTTAAATTCAGGAGTCCCCTCATCATTGCCCCCAGCTGAAGCAGTTTATGCAAAATGAGGTATCACATAGAGGCGGTTTGAAGCAGAACACCACACTGTGCTTATGAGGAACTATACATGTCTGTTGTTTTCTAAAGGTTCTCTTTATGTGGGGGATACAACATCTCCCATTATGCATATGAAAATTCTCATATATTATACAAATCTTTCTTTTCCTAAGGAGTTTGGTAGTGGGTACTGAACTGCTAATTGGATCTCCAGGGTCTTAACATTCATCTACAGAATCATTTCTCAAGAGCTAAGTTTGGGTTTTGTTTTTCTACCCCTTCCAACTACCTAAAAATACACCACAGGACTGGCACTTAAAAATCTCTGCTGGATTTTCTTTTGCTGTCTTTAAGAACAGATTAAGTTTCCTTCAGTGCTAAACTTTTAATTAAGCAGATGTGAAAATTGTGAAAATTTGAACAATATTGTCTTTTCTTTTTAAACACTCCCTTTCCATGCCACTGATTTTCTACTGAGGAAGAGTACTTGTATTGGGATTATACAGCAGGGAGAAATCCATCAGGGATAATAAACCAGTCTAGAAGACTACTAGAATCTCCCAGTATCTTTCAGAACATGACAGATGATTCAAAGCTAATATGAGTAAACAAAGTTCATTTTTCTCCCATTAAAAAGCTATCCCTCAACAGCCAGGATAAAAAGACACATTAGCCCCTCCCAATCCATAGGGGATCCATTCCCCCCCCCCCCCATGAAAATGGTGAATTGCAAATATTCGAGTCCCATTGAAAATAATGGCATGTGTTCAGGGCCGCGTGTGGGCATGCGCTGCCATTTTATCCCTCCCCACTTGTCCCTCCCATGACTCTAAGTCTGCAAAAACTTGGAGGACTCCAAGTCTGCAAAAAAGGAGGGACAAGTGTATTTGCTTCCCTGCAGAAGGACAATAGAGAAGGGGATAGCCATTTATCCTATGAAAGAGAATTCCACAGTCAGGTATCAGCCATGGGGAGTCTGTTCTTCCTGTCCTGAACAAATGTGTACATGAGAGTGCCAGGACGGGTAGGCTATATCTTAAGCCTGAACAGGCTCATACGTGGAGGAATGTACTTTATCAAATATCCTGAGCCTGATTTGTGGGGAAAAAAAGTCTTCTCTACTTCTTCTCTACATCCTTTCCTACAGTTTGTGTGTGTGTGTGTGTGTGTGTGTGTGTGTATGTGTGTGTGTATGTTGTCATAGAACCATAGAATCTTAGATTTGGAAGAGACTACAAGGGCCATCCAGCCCAGCCCCTGCCATGCAGGAATACACAAGTAAAGCACTCCTGATAGATGGCGTTCCAGCCTCTATTTTAAAAACCTCCAAAGAAGAACACTCCACCACACTCAAGGGAGTATGTTCCACAGTCAAACAGCTCTTACCATAAAAAAACCTCTTCCTAATATTGCGGTGGAATCACTTTCCCTTTAGTAGAAAAGAGATCTGGGTATTGTAAATTTATTAAATATACTGATAGTAAAATAACATTCACCTTGATGTAGATACTACAATTTTCATTCTAAAGATGTATTCTAAGAAGGGGATGGGAAATTCTAGCTTGTACATGTAATGGAGGTTCCTCATCATGCTCATGAGGTTCCACACAGAGCCTCCTCACTGGCCAAAGCCCTGTTATTCCTTGTTAGCTGGAGAAGCAGTGCAAAGACAAAGACAACAGGGATTGTGTGACGTCGAAGGCTTTCATGGCCAGCATCCATAGTCTTTTGTGGGTTTTTCAGGGTATGTGGCCATGTTCTAGAAGAGTTTATTCCTGACATTTTACCAGCATCTGTGGCTGGCATCTTCAGAGAATGTTGGCATGAAAGAGAGTAGGGTGTGTGTGTATACACACAGATGCTGGTAAAATACACACACACACACACACACACACACACTGAATGATCCTGTGTAGGGAGAAGTGAATTTCATGTTAATCTGGGTGGGAGGATATGCAATGAGAGTGTCTGTTTAATTAATGATCATTGTCTGCTGGGAAAACCCCTGACCCTGGGTGATTTTTTTCATATGCATTTTTCTGGGTCTTGATTTTAGTGTTTTTCAGGACTGTTAGCCAAACTTTGCTAATTTTAAGGGTTTCTTTGTAGGCAAAGGACAATGGATTCCTCAGGAATCAAATAGGCCTGAGGCCTAACAGGAATGGAGACATATGGGATTGCAAAAGAAGAGTCCTTGTTGATATGCAAATGAACTTTAAATTTCCTGGACTTTGCCCAATTGCCATATGGCCAGAGGAGGTGGGGCCACCCTTTTAAAGATACCCTCCCCATACCATCTTAACTAAGGACAGAAACAACAAAATGCAGGCATCTTATTAATATCTCTAATTTTTCTCCTGTTTGGTATGTAACATTTTGCCTGATGAAGAAGCCAGTGGAGCTTCAAAAGCTTTCAAAAAGTATATTGTGCATTTCAGTTGGCCAATAAAGTTATCACTGTTTGATTGATTTTTGTTTGAATTTACTAAAGCCGACACAACTACCCTTGCATGTTTTCTATAATCCTGACAGTAAGGATTATAGAATCCATTACCATCTATTGAACTTCCACCCTCTATAGATATTTCTCTGTTTCATTCATCACATAAATTCTTTACAGGTTTTTAAATAAAATGAAAAGACTGTTAAAACAGTAGACATATTCGATTAATTGGTAATTGTATTCTTCAACGTGTGAAGCATTTCAGACTACTTTGTAAGAAATCATGCATAGCTGAACTGATGGTCCATTTAGAACTATGTTCCATGGAGAACATAGGCCCTCAACAGACCAGCAAAATACACATGTGTGAGGACAGAGTGAGGGTGTGGTGACTGACCGCTGCCCACGTCGGTGTCATGCCAGTGTCACACCGCCTGACCATCATGCCGCATCTTTGGCACAACTTGTAGACATGCTGTGCCAAAGAGCTGCATAAAAGCCGTGGCACCTTTTCCACAGAGCAAAAAGAAGCCACATTTTGCTGTTTCATTTTGAGCCACAGACCTGCTGGGGTGGGGCTGTGGCATGTGGTTGCCACATTCCCAACCCAGGGATTCCCAACCTCTTAACGGTGGTCTGCTGAGCTCCATAGTTAATGTACCCTAGTTATTTTTTTTTATTTCTTAAGACTGGAACTTTTTTTCAGCTTCATCCCCCAAAGAATGGGAGATTGTGTATTAATGATGCTTTTATGCTGGGATCTGGTTTGCCCCCACCCTCTCAGATGAGTGAAGACCCTCAAGAGGGGTTGATATAATGAGACATCAAGCCTCACATAGCTTGGGAAGATGTATATATGGGACTGGTTGATTATGCCCATTGTTTTCTGAGTCTTCCTGGTGACACCCAGAAACATTTTTTGGTATGGGAAAGTTTGCCTTACCACTTCTTTAGAGGTGATCATTTTGGGGTAGTGGAGGAGATTATTTCATTTCTGATCTATTGCTTGAAACTAGGGTGGTGCTATTGTTTTGCCTTGGAGATCATGGGTCGGCATATATTAAGTGATATATGCAGGCGTAATATCAAATTATGCCTGTGTATGCCCTTCTGTGGTCATGAAGGGATGAAGTATTCACAATCTCCTTTCTGCAATGAACCCCCAGCATTTACCTTCATTCTGTGGCCCCCTAATATGATCATTTTGGGGCCAAGGAGGGACAGGGGTTAGCCAAGAAGCATCCATCCAAGTACCTGCAACCAGATGCACAGATGACATTGTCCTCCAAGGGGACAGGGCAGAGTTTAGATCTGGTAGAACTTTATGCTCCACCATATGATCTAGGATCTGGGTCCATTATGCTACGAATTCCAGTTTTTTCCATGCTTGCTGGATGCTTGTTGTGGTTTCAGTTAATTTTGTAAAGATGTGGCTTGATTTAATCTCATACTGTTGTCATGAATCTTCAACTCAAAGAGTGGAAGGAAAAGAAAATTAGTCTAATCGCAGCTTTGAAAAGCCAGTTTGGTATTCATTTGATAAAGTTTTTATAAAGTATATCAGACCTTCCACTTGGTGTATTAAATTAACAAATTCACAAAAATCAAGTGGTTCTTAAAAAGGTTTCTTAGTACTTTTAATATTTGATATCCCTCCACCAGAAGACAGCTGTGCTAGTCTGAGTCAGTATAGCATCTTAAATACAATTTTAAAGCAATAAACAAATAAATATGTTAGTCTTAAAGGTCTTGCAAGATTCCTTCATTCCTTTTACATACTTTATTTTTATGTTGAAATAGCATTCATTTCACATGCAATATGCCATCTTCAGTCACTAGGTATCACTAGGACTTAACCAGTGCAAAACTTTGCAATTTATACAGTTTGAAGGCAAGGACAAAGTAGTTTGAACTATGGCCACATCATCCCTGCCCTATGGAGCAAGTTCCCATTGCCCACATAGCCATGGGGTGGACACTAATCTTTCCTTCAGTAGGGCATGGGGTGCACCATAGCAGCAAATGACAATACCCATGGCTTTACTTAAATGACATGGACACAGTGCCTCTGATACTGTCTTCAAACTTTGTTTAAAGGTTTTGCCATATCTGAAGAAGAGTTCAACAAACCATGTACAATGTGTACTTTTGTTTTTTAAAAAAATAACCAAATAATTTGTTAGTTTTATTTTTAAAAAAAGCTTTGTGTTTCTTCTTTGATTAGGGACATGTGTACCCAGGGCAATTAAACCAGTTCGTACCCATCCTCATGACAACTTGTCCACATGATGCAAGGCCAAATCTCTGAATCAAATGTGGGCTGTGTTCATGATGGAAGATCAGTTCAACACTAAATCCACCCTTCCCTTCCTTTAAAACAGTATAAAACAACTCACCTTTTGTTCTGGATTTTTCAGGAAAATGCAGAGTACTTCCCAGCAATGCTAAGCGGCTGTTTACACACATGTCTCCACTGTGTCACCCATTGCCACTGGCCCAAGTTGCTCCTTTTGAGGTCACAACAAGGTGAGCATCCATATAAGCAATGCTAGGCACCACACCAGCAGTGGTGGCGCTGTTTGGTGACACAGCGAGGACACATGAGGAGACAGCCACCTGGCATTGTTGTGAAGTGTAGACATAATGGTGAGAATCTAGGGTAGGTTTAGAGCCAAAATACTCTAGAAGCAGCTTGAAGTATTCTGGCTGATATAGATGACCAGTTTATCTGTGGTGTGTTTTAAGTTAATAATTAATCATTTTAGATGATGCTTTTAAAAAGGGATGACAACAAGAAAGATAAAACTGTATAGAACAACAATAGTCCTCCTGGGTCCAGTTCCAATGCTCTAGATTTGGATTATACTTGACTGAATTGTTTTATTAAAAATACAATTGGTTATGGCAAGTCACTGCTAAATGCTAGTTACAAGTTTTATATCAATGTGGTACAGGATTGAATATTCATTCATTCATTCATTCATTCAATTAGGTGCTAGAAAAGACCTAGGTCACATCATCAGATCAACTTCTAAGACTGCCATCTTTATAATAGCCCTTAGAGTATCAGTGGCTTCAGTAGAAAGGAATCAGCTTAGATTTTTCTAAGTATCGGGATTGGATTTTATTATAAAGCTAGAACTTTGTGTCTTCTGCCAGATAAGATTATCTCCCTCATTTTACACATTATAATATTACGCACAGCACAGTTAAAACCTCTTAATTATTAACTACAACATGCTTTAATGGACCCTGTTTCATCTTTACTGTTCCTAATCTTAATGGAAGAAATGACAACTTTTAAGAACTATGGGCTATTTTCTCATGCCACTGCTGAAAAATAGCAGCATACAGATACAACCCCTTTTCCTTTTGGATCCATCTGATCAACTTGCAAACAGTGATTCTCTGCAGTTCAGCCTGACTGCTCAGCAGCTCTTTTCTTTAACATGCCATTGTAAAAGGTCCAGCAGCTTTCTCTGTGTAGCTGGGAGAACTAGGCAACCAAAAGATTCTGTTCAGAGAGAAGGCAACAGCATGCCAAATACAAATTGAAAGCCTAGCTGAATGATTGCTTATTGAAATGTTTACATGCTACTCAGGGGTCATTTCAGGGATGAATTGTTGTACTGATTGCTGGCTGGTGATGTTTTGCCCTCAGAAGACCACAGAGGAGGAGGTGAGCTTTTCTGCCTGCAAATCTGTGGCTATATAGTATTAGACGAGATGGGCCTAGAGTCATTGCAGAAAGCACAATCATCTCCACCGCTAACAGTGTCCATCAGCAGTGTATTCAAAGGATCCTCATGGTCAAAAATACTTTTCATGTAGACAGTAGACAATGTTGCACATTAATGTCTTCTAATTTAGCTAAATACCATTATTGTTACAAGGAAAGGTTCTCCGTGAAAATGGGCCTGGGAAATATGTCATAGCTAAGCCTGGTGTAACTTTGAGCCGACACAAATAAAACTCACATTTACAAATAAACTCACAAGATGAAATGGAGAATGCAGGGAAGATGAATGAAGTACTAGAGTGACAGGAGCAAAAAGGACCTTTATGTTGCCCCAAAATTAGAAGTAATATGAAAAAAGATTAATTGGGACCTTCTTGGGCCAGCAGTGATTGCCCTGTCATCCCTTTTGTTGGCATTTAAGGGCAGCTTAGGGGCCACCCAAGATTTCAGAGTGGAATTGCTGATGCTGACAGCATTTGGAAACTATGATTGCTTCTCCCCAGAAGCATGGGATGCCATATTGCCAGGCTGTTGGAAAACCACATCTGAAAAAAGAAGGGAAGTTGGTTCAAACAAAAGATGGTCTCTGGAACTCATCATACAGATTGATGAAGTGTGGGTGTAGGTGTGGGTGGGTTTACTACCATTAGGATTGTTTTTTCCGGTTCCCTGGGTAATTTTGTTCATTTATTTTTTTATCCCAATGTGCTCTCGGTGATTCTAGGCCAAGGAGATTTTTTTTTTTTTATGGAAGGGTTCCTGGTCCCTTCCTCTTGTAAAAATGGGCTTCCTTGGAACCTAAAAAGGCCCCAGGTCCCCTAAAATGGTAGCAGAAAATGTTTTCACAGATGCCAGAGGGCTTTGTGGGAGAGAAAACATTACTATAACCTCCACCTTTCTCTTGATTAAAAAATAATAATTCATTATTTCTCACCCAGCTAAAATTAAATATTTTTAAGTGCCATTTATTTTAATGGTAGTGTTTAGTATTCTGTTTCTAATTGAAACTGAAGGTACTTGAAAGCCACAATTTTGGCTTTTAGTTTTTTGAAGTCATTTTATAAATATTAAAGTCTCTATATAGAAGATCAAGTTATACCGGCATCTCCAAATGGTGACCATTTGTCTTTAAGTGAAATGTTAAGTGTTTGATTAATACTCTAGTATTAAATGACAGTGAATGTTTTAAATTTAAGTGGATGTTACCACAGAGGAAATGCTTTCTGACTTTCTAACAGTAAAGATTTAAGGTTATATTTACGTATCTACCAAATGTGTACTAATTTAACTCTAATGTAACTCAAAAAACTTTGGAAACTGTAGTTTAGTTATATACTATGGAGACCCCTAGCACCACTTGCAAAACTATAGTGCCCAAGTGTACCTAGGGAGAGAAAGCTTACTCCTGTCTAATGCTATAATGCTTCAGTTAAACCATGTGTCTAAACAGAACCTGAAAGTCATTTTCCTTTCCACTGGAACAAGTTAGACCACCACTGGGTGTAATAATACTGTAGTATTTTTAAGTCTTTATATTGGTGGTGGTGGTGGTGGGGAGATCTCTGATGAACCTCATTTTCCAAGTGAGACCAAATGCGATTTCCATTGATTTAAAATGTATTTTTTCATGGGGGGGGGGAGTAGTATATACTCCTTAGACACTGGCAAGATTTTTTTTTACTTTGAAATTCCAGAATCCATCTAATGAAAGTAAGTGTTCCGGGGTGAGGGAACAAAATTAATCTGAAAGTAATTGAACAGAGACCCTGTGTGGTATAGCAGTTTGAACACTGGACTACATCTGGAGATCAGGGTTCCATTCCCTATTTAGCCATAGAAACTTGGCTAAATCTTGGGTGAGTCGCATACTGCCAGACCTAGAAAACTCCATGATAGGGTCATCTTAGGGTTGTCATAAGTTGGAAATGACTTGAAGTCAAACACCACCAACAACAATTGTATGATAGTATTTTATCCAAAGGGCTTACTTTGTTTTATAATTTTAAAAATCAGTTAGTCTTAAAGGTGCTGCCACATTCTTTCCCCCCTCCCTCTTCCTTCCACATTTGTTTGTTTTATAATTATCATTTTGAACTCTGCTTCTACAAGAATTTGTCTGAAATAATCAAATACTTTCAAAAGCAATTATAATCAATGCCTTTGTTTCATCCTCTCTCGTTATGTTACATTGCCTTTAGCCCCTTCTAATTGATGTCTATGTTAACTTTTTATATTAAAAAAACCTAAAATGAACATTTCTGGACAGACAAGAATTTTTTGAATAAAAAAGAAAAATGACTAGTTGGACTCCTTTGAGTGAAAATATTAGAAAATATTTGACTGCAGATATGAATTTTTCTGGAACATAAAATACTAAGAAAATGAATCTTCTGAGCCAATTAAATTATCTTTGTAATGTTGCAAATATCATATATCTCTGTTGTTAAGTAATGTACAATGCTTTAGCGCCAATTATCTGATCATACATAAGACCAGTATAATGTCAATTGTACAGTGGTATAATGGTTGAGTTTCATTTGCCCTCAAGGAATCTGGCTACCAGACATTATAAATGGATATAAATGAAAGTGGAGAACAAAGTTCTAAATCACCCTGCTGTTCTAACATATATATTTTTGTGCTCTTTTTGCTTTCATGTTAGGCTAAGTGTATAACTTCTTGCACACTTTTATCAAATGGATGTCAGAATATTTCCATTAACTCCATGTGACTCAACAGGCCTTCTGGAGATTATTTTAAAGCTTCCAAGCCCTTGAATTGATACTTTCAAGAGCCTAAATTTGTGGAGAGACTGCCTTCTAAGATATTGTGCTAGAAGGAGGTAATCTGTAAAATGAACTGTGAGAACATAAAATAAGTGTTATAGTAAGAGAGCTTGAAAAACTGTGCCTTAAAAATATGGCATTGTTTTGTCAAAATGACAGGCTTTGTCATCTTCCAGTTAAACACTTCCACTTAGTGGCAAAAAAGGACTTTTCTGCCTTAGTTTCCCATTACACAAGAGGCCCTCCCTGGAAAGGAAAAAAGGATGGTATGATCAGGCAGAGGTTTTAACTTGTGCATAATTTTATGCGCAGACCTTCAAAATTCACAAGTCTGTGGGGGGAAGTGCCACCAACATTCCACTTGTGCCCCAAGTTCATATAATGAATGGTTGTAAGAAACTAATATGATAACCTGAAAGGAAAAAACACACATACCCATTTATTATTTACATCAGGATAGTTTATTTCTTCTGTTTTTCAGCTGGCAATTCCACAGACTGTATAATGGAAAATCACCTCTAAAAACCCTTCCTATCAAAATTTAATAAAGCAGAGAGATCTTTTTGTACATACCAACCACTTGCTTGATATCATCTTAAATGCTGAAATTTATTTGGTTCCTTCCTTCCTGTCTTTATAGCAGTAAATGAAACTTTCTATTTGTCCCGGAAATCCTCTCTGGGACAGTATTTTTTTTTTGTTTATGTGTGCTGTATGTTTAGCTTTTATTGTTCTATTTATCTTTATAATTTTGAAATTACATTGTCTTGTTCTAAATTATCAGCCTCTTAATGTGATAATTTAATTGTTGTAAAATGGTTTGGGTTTTTTAGTTGTTTCTTGTTTTAAGCCTGTGACCACCAATGAAGACCAAAAGAAGGATATATTTCAGAGGAAGTAAAACCACCTCTAAGTATTCCTTACATAAGAAAAGCCTATGAAATCCATGGGATATCCATAAATTCACAGAAGACTTGAAGGTGTATACATACAGGGATGCAGAAACCACCTTGGATCCTTACTTTGGGAGACAGGAAGGACATAAATTAAATAAATAATGGGAAATTGAAATGGTAGTTGGCTTTGCAGAAACAATTGCTGCCTATCATATAAGCCCACTGAGTTCAAGGGCACCAAATGGGAATGCTTTGGGACAGTTTGCCAGGCCCCTCCTTAAATCTGTAGCCTGCTGTATTGGACAAGTAGGAAGGTCAGCAGTGGACTAACAATACTGTAGTAATGTCGCTATACTATACAATTACATCACTTTGAGATCACTTTAACTGTCATGGTTCTCTTTTACAGAATGTTGGGATTTGTAGTTCAGTGACATACTTTGAATTTCCTGCTAAAGAAATATAGACCACTTTCCTAAACCACAACATTAGAATTCTCTACCAGACAGTTTTATGTTGCTCACCAAATTTATAATCCCAAGATCCCATTGGAAAGAGCCATGGCAGTTAAAGGATGATCAAAAAGCTATAACTGAGTAGGTCAGATGCACTCTCAGTTAATAAATAATTAAATTTAGACTGCTAGAGTTCACATTTTGTTGGTATTTGTGAGACAGAAGCTTTCGTTGTGCTGGCTTCTTCTCCCCATTTGTGGGAATAGGCTCCCAAGGGTATCTTGCTGGCACCTAGTGAAGATCCTTTTCTTCATAAAGAGCTTTGAAACAACTTGAAATATTTCAAGCCAGCAAAGTATGTAGAGGCTGCTGTGTCAGTAGCATAAACAGCAGGTAAATGAGGATATGATTTAAAATACTAGCTTACTTTGATTTGTACCACCATAGAGATCATTTTTATGATGCATGTTTTCATTATTATTCTGCATTTTAAAATTTTATGTTCTTTTTGTCTTACTTTGTAGGCCAACCAGAGAACATGTGTCAGAGGATGCCTGAACAAAGAGGTGGTGGACAAGGAGGTAAAACCTTCAATCTGAGGCCGCCTCTTTTCAAAATGAAAAATTCATTTCTTTTTGCTAAATGTAATTTTTCTCTTTAATGCTTAATACCAGAACTGGCACAAATTGATTTTTCTCTTTGGCCCTGCCTGCACCAACATATGGCAGCCCAGAGTATCCTCCTTCTGGAGCTGCCTTGACTCTCTCCTGTTGCAAAGCCTTCTGATTCGACACCTGCAGCTGACTGCATGAATGTCCCACTGAGCAACCCAGTGTGTCTGCTGCCACTACAAGAGGTCACTTTCTTTGCTCTGCAGTCTGAACAAGGTGATCAGCAGTGTGCACATAGCTGGGTGCCTTGTTCTGACCTGAGAGTGACTGACCAGCAGCAGTAATAGATACGCTGGTCTGGGTTTCAAACAGAATCCCAGCATCAGAATGAAGAGCTTCAGATCTTTCCAAAAAATATGGACCAACTGTTGAGAGGTTAAAAACCAGAGTGGGAGGGATAAACCCAAAATTCTGGTGCTGAGCAGGCTGGCCATCATCATCCATTCTGGTCACATGCGAACCAGGATTTGGGCTGTGTGTCATCAGGTCTCTCAACCAAGGGAATGGGGAAGATGGCTGTATTTGGCCCATACAGATAGGGCCCAATTCATAATGCCTCATAGATATCATTAGATCAGAACTGCTCCTCATTATACTAATATTTAAAATATATTTGTAGAAACGTATGCATACTAGGGCATAAGACTGGTCTCTTTGCTATGTCTGTATAAGGCATAATACAATTGAATCAGAACACCCAAGAGAGTTTCATAACTTTTAAAAGATACAGATGTTGGAAGAAAAGCAGAAACAACCTATCTGTGAGAGTGAAGAGAGAACCTCAAGGCACTTAGTTCCACAGGAAGACTGATCTTCCCACTGCTAATTCTTATTGAGAAAGTATTTTGTCTCTAGAGATTTTTTTTGTAAACTTGAAACCCCAAATGTCATTCATCCTAATCCCCTCCTCTTTCAAAACCAAACACAAACAAAGCATAGGTAGAGCTGATTTGTATTCATAATATATTTTGTTTACTATGAACTGGCAACAAACAAAGACACCCTGATTTGTCTGTAGGTGCCTTGATAAGAGACACACCATGACGGGGAGTGTATTATGTAGCTCAAAGAATATTGCCTGGTGATGACAGATGGCTCTGAGATATTGTTCATTAGAGGGGAAGTGAAATGGAACATTACTCAAGGAAGAGTACAAATAAGGCTATGATGGGAACTGTGCAGAAAAATAACGTGGAGAAAACAACCAAAGCACATATAATAGAGAAGATAAATGGAGATAAAAAAGCTTCCAGAAGCATAGAAAAGTACCAAAGCAATCCCTTTTCCTCAACAGGCATCCTCTTCAAGGGAAAAATTGAGCAAACACTAGAAATGCAGAACAGTAACAGATCAAAAGAATGAAGAAGTAATATACTATAAACTACAGAAGGAAGTAGGGAATAGAGTCATTATCACAGACCAATAGTAACAGTTAGGATTGTGCTAGCTGGAATCAATTTTGTTACATATAAGCATCTTGCCCTTTCAAAAGCTGCACTTTTAGTTGCCCAGATAGTAAAAATTGTTTTCCTTTATACGGCTTCTGAAAACCTGTGAGAACAAGTGACATTTGGGGCAGACATTTACTTTTCATCCACCAGTTATCTTCCTACTAAGCTATTACAGAAGCTCAGAGCAACAACAATTTGGAGCAAACTTTTCTTCTCTTCAGTAAGGGATGCTATTCTTTTTTTTTTAAATTAGAAATCTTTCTGAACAGAATATACTTGTAAAATGAAAGTCATAGAGTGAAAAAAATAAAATAAAAGGAAAGGCAAGAAAGAGATTCTCTTTTGTGTATGAACCCTTGTTTGGATTTTCACCAATCAAGCTTTGAGTAGAATTGTTTCATTGGTTTTTCAACTTTGTAGTCCTGAAGTTGTTTCAAAATCTCATGATGCCTGTGATATCTGATCGACAGATGTAAATGCTCCTCACAAAGTTCTCTTCCTACATTAAAAAGAAAGTGCTTCTGAGAAATGCTTTGTGCATATTGAAACAGAATTATTACTCAAGGGAGCATTCTATTTCACTTTTATGTCAAACATGGGGCTATGTAGTTGCCTTTATGTTTATTTGAAACTAATTAATGCTTGGAGGGAGAACTCAGGAAAGAAGGAGAGCCTCTCAGGCACCTTTGGGGTGTGGGTCTGTACCCATCATTTTAGGCACTGGGTGAAATTGGATCTTCATTCAAAGTTGTATAGGGCTTTATTTTTTTCCCTGAGTTAGTGACTTGCAGGTATTCACACGTTTGAAAGAAAGTAATTTCTCTCCAGTAGTCTACTCTGGTGTTAGATATAAACCTGTCACCACAAGCCTGGATTAGGAATGTAAATCTTCATAAATTTCTCATGGGCAAGAAGCAATAATTTAACTATTTTCTCTCCACTGTGACAATCCTTCAAAACTGTATAGTATTCAAGGAGTATTTGTTGTGCACCGCCCTGATCACAGGAAGGGCGGTATATAAATAAAATTTTATTATTATTATTATTATTATTATTATTTGCAGCAGTTTTGAATTTATTCTATGAAAAATCACACATAGTATTATAGCATAGAAAACAGCATTTGCTACATAGAAAAGTTGCTTTCTGCACAGAAAATCATTTTTTTCTTTCCACAGGAAATATTTCTATCTAGAAGATGCTGTTTCCTGAACCAAACCCTAATGTACATTATTCTCAAGAAAATGTTCCAAACTCTAAAAACTCACAGCCTTCTAGTATACACCTGATTCTCATGAAGCCACTTAAATCCAATTGCCAGTCCCAACAATAGTACTGATTAGAATCCAATTAGCTGGAATCCAATTGCTTTGTCCCGACTAGACATGATAACATTGCATCGTTATTGAATGGTGAGTCAACATGCAGGTAAATCCCACTGATTCAATATGTTTGCTGTAGCTGGAACTAACAACATGTTTCAGGTCACTAAATCAACTGCTATCAACACGTACATGTATGCCATGGATATGATCGGTCACAGTCATAAAATCCAGTCATGAGTTGGAATGCAGAATTAACTGAATTTTAAAAGAACAATACAAGATATTGAACTATATCCCCCAAACAGGTTCAGTACCTTCAATAGGTCCTTTAAACTTGAATTGAAAATTCACTGGTTCCCACTGCTTTAAATAGTTTTACATATGAATTAAGAGCCCGAACAGACAGGCCAAAATAAAGCTGCTTCAGGTCATTTTGGAGGTATGTTGTTTACATGACACATGCATCTTAAGAGTCCAGAAGCTGTGCCAAAGTTGTGGTCCAGTCCTTAGGCCTAGAGCATGGCTTTGACCTCTTAGGACACTTGCATCATTTAAACAGCATACCTCCAAAGTGACCCAAAACAGCTTTATTTTGGCCTGTCTGTTTGGGCCCTAACTTACTGTTTTAAATTTATATACAGTATAGTCTGTATATCATAATTTCAGTATAGTTTTATTGTGATAATAAATTTTGTATACTCTATTTACTATTTATAATATGTTCTGTCATGATTTATAAAATCTTTCATGATATTTTAGGGAACCATGTTATAAACTCAATAGCTAAGGAATACACAGGGGACAGAGAGGAAGACCGAAGAATGAAATGACTAAATCATGTATCTGAGTACACTAAAACAATTCATGTAAGTCGCAATATATATTAATAGCTTATATCTGTCCCAGTTGAATTTCATTTTATTGTTACTGGCCTAACTTCCCTAGGTTTCCTAAGAACTTTCTGTAATTGTGACTTATCACATTAAACTCCCTGTTTGGAAAATGACTTGGAGTCTACTTTCTGCCATCCTTTTTGGGTAGTAAGATATATGATTATCCAAATTTGAGCCATGAAACAGGGAAATCAAGAAGTGCATACTTTGACAATATATGTTCACTTATGCTTGAAATGTGTATCTCTCTCTTATGTGAAAAGGGTAACTTGTCAAGTCTAAAATACTCTAGGCACATTAAGCATTCCTGAGGCCTAAACATGACTTTTAAATAACAAACAACAAGGGAAACTCTTGTACTTTCTCTCTTTCCCTCTCCCTCTCTCTACTTTTCTTTATTGAAATGGCTGTTGAAAAATACCTTTTAAGTGTTCTTTGGGATTCCTTTCTATTACAGTTCAATATTACAAAGAAATGCTTGGTAGAGCTTAATAGTGTCTGTGTGAGTACATGTGTGCAATAAGACTTCATTCTATGATGACTTCATAATATTAAAAAATGAATATAGACCAAAGAGTGTGATTAAAGATAATTTATAGTTTTCATTAAAGGAGCTACATTTTTCTGAAAACTAAGTGCTATGTTATTAATGGAAGCTCATGATTGTTATTAATTGTACATTTTAGAACTGCCTTTCATTTAAATCGGTCATTAATTCTGCATAGCAAAATGATCTGTTAAAACTTCTGAAGTTTACTTTCTTCTCTAAATTTCTTTGGGTTTCTCCTAAGCTGTACAGATCTGTCAAGCAAGGCCTTGATTTTTCACTAAACTTTCTTTCAGTATCTCCCATGGCAGTGTTTGCATTGACACCCCTTTGGTCTTTCCTTTTGATTAGGGTAAACATAGTGATGTCGGATTATAGGCTTAAATATTGGACTCTTATGCTGGCATCAATGGCAACCCATTGAAGCTGGAGCATCAATCCAGAAGAGACTGGATACAACTAGATGCATTGGCATCACATGTCCCAAATATTTTGCAATATATGAAGAAATAGCTTGGGTTCTTAGAAGTGGAGATAACTTTGTGTGGTAAATGCAAAAAGAGGGAGGGAGAATGTAAACTGAATAAGTTGTGAAGTGAAATAAAGATGGTAATCGAAGAGCACTCATAGATTCTCATGCTGTAGTGCATGTTTTATAGAATCCTGACCAACCAAAATGCCAAATTTTTAGTTCTTCAGATGTCTTCATCACCCTACTGAGACTTTGTGTCCAGCCACTAGCAAATACTTACAGCTTGGCTTTAACTGG
Source organism: Sceloporus undulatus (assembly GCF_019175285.1). NCBI lineage: Eukaryota > Metazoa > Chordata > Lepidosauria > Squamata > Phrynosomatidae > Sceloporus > Sceloporus undulatus. The sequence goes on from NC_056526.1 coordinate 65,355,982, forward strand.
TTACTTCACCCACGGTATCATCTAAAATCTAATTTCCAGCATTATTCATAAAGATTGTGATGTTTATCTGTATGGCAGACCATTGCCACCTCAGGAACTTGTGTGATCAAGGCAAGAGAGAGAGAGAGGTCTCTTTCCAGCCAATGTTCTGTTTTCAGAAATGAAGGCCCAGCATTTTCTCATTATTCTATGGGATGTAATGTGATACACACATATAGCAATGATTCATTTACTTTACCCTTTTCAGATGGTATCCTGTTGGTGATTTTTACTGGTGTAATGGTCTAATAGTCCACTGAAGGCCAGTTTCTGAAGTGGTACATAGCAGAACTGGGGGATGGCAAAGAAATCTAACTTGATCACCAGGTAAGTCACTGGCTTCCATGCCACTTGAGAGCTTCCTCTCGTTACAAGTCCCCTCAGTCATTCACAGGACCCATGACCATTTTACTCTTGTTGCCATGCATAATTAACTTGGCTAAATTGTGGCCTTTGTCCTGGGACTACATTGAATGGCAGACCTTATGCCTGTTTTAATCTTTTTTTCTTCACCCATCCCCTAATCTTCATCTACCCTGATGATGATTCTTGAAAACCTGAAAGCCTAAACTATTTTTTGGGGGGGATATATGGGGAAAGTACAACTTTTTGAGACAGTTATTCTTCCTATACAAATGATCCTTACACGCAGCAACAATAAAAACATTCACAGTACCATTTGTATATCATTAAAATGTATGTGGCTTTCTTAACTGTCCAACTCTCACATCCATAAATGGTAAAAAAGAACAAAAGGTATTCTAGGAAAATGTTTTTCTTGTATATGCCATTGCATGGCTTCATGCTGTTTTTACATATCTTTTTGAACCTGTTTAGCAAATATAAAAGCATAGTGCCTGTATTAACAAGCAACAGAAATGTGAATCAAAATTAATTCTGGGCTTAGATCAAGAAGCTCTAGTTTCAAATTTCTGCTCAACCTAAAGCTTGTTGGGTAGCTTTAGGACACACAGTCTCTCAACTTGACTTACTTCATAATTTTTGTGAGAATAAAAGGGAGGTGGGAACCACCTACTTGCAACTCATATCCTAAATCCTAAATCCTCATATCCTAAAGAAGGATTATATTGCAATGAAGCACTTTTCATGAAGATTTAATGTATAATCCCTGGCATCTCTAGTTATAGTTTGGAAGACACTGGCTGCATTCACACTGCAGAAATAACCCAGCTTGACACCACTTTAACTGCCATAGTTCAAAGCTATGAAATCTGGGAATAGTAGTTTTGTGAGACTGCTGATGCAACAAACTACAATCCCTAGAATTCCATAGCATTGAACCATGGCAGTTAAGTGGTGTAAAACTGGATTATTTCTCCAGTACAGATGAAGCCTTGTCTGTAAAAATTTATGCTGATTAGGGTACCTGAGCAGATAGCACTGGACTAGATAGACCAGCGGTCTGATTTGATATACTGTAAAGTGGTTCTAAATGTTCTTAATAATAAATAAAATAAATGTTAAGTGGATGACATTTGCAGTACAACATAGTTTGATTGACAGTTGGTCATTAGTTGACACACAATATATTCATTGTCCTTCAAGCTATAGATCACATATCATTTCCTGACAGGCATTCATCATTCATAGTTCCTATTTGCCATATGTGGCAATATAAACAGTAGCACCAGAATTATTTCCTGCATTCATTCATCAGGCAATAGTTTCAGCCATCAGTTACTTATTCCACACATTCTGAAACCCATTTATGAGTTGCAATTATTTTAAAAAATGTGATTATATGAGGATTCTCAATTCTGGTATAGCTCAGGTTGTAAGAAAGGCAATGTTTAGCTGCTTGATGCCCATTATTGTTTTTCTCCCATTGACATCAAATTAAGGTTAAAAGGAATTGAACAAGTTTTAGATAAGGATCCCACACTTTGCTGAGTTTGTGTCTGAGCCATACTTTGGAACCCTTTGAGTTTGCCCCATTAGAGGCCACCCGAGTTCTGAAAACATTCCCTCTCTGCTGTGCAAATTGCTTTTCTGAAACAATAAGCAGCAAATTTATTTTCACCGCACAGCAGAGTATCAGCAAATTGTCTTTTCATTTTATACAGAATGTGGTGCATTCAAGCCCTTGGTCTATGTTCTGCCTGCTGAGCTCTTGAGAAGACAAACAGGCACAAATATAGCCCCTTGTATTCATGGGAGAATGGCAAACATTCAGTTGCTCTCTACAAGAATGTGTGTCCTCACATAATCAGACACCCTCAGAGGTACAGTGATGAAGAGCCATTCCTAGCAACCTCTCAGGAAATATTCATGTACATGTGATGGCTAATAAGAATATTTTAGAAAACAATGACAGCAAGAGATTTACATGTGCAGTACCCCTCGTATTATAACTGAAAACACAAATTAGAACTCTGGAGACTTCAGGTGGGACAGCACTCCAAAAAGCTATGTCTGAATCTTTTATTTATAGCCAAATACCTTCTCATTTAGCTATAATGCTTGGCAAAGCTGATGGCAGTAGGAAAAGAGAAATTATAGATGGATAGATTAAATCAAGGAAGCCAACAATTCTGAGTTTGCAAGACCTGTGCAAGATCTCTTGGAGGTATCCAATTCATAGGATCACCATAAGTTGAAGCTGACTTGGCAGTCCATAACAACAATAATTTGGGCAAATTATTTTTTGAGAGGCATATGTTGTTGCTGAATAATTTTGGGGAATGCTTTAGGACAAGTAAATGATAGAAGGCACAGCGACACTGGCCACTTAATCTGCAGCCAGTCCAGAGCATTCCGGACCAGCCCTGGATCAATGGTGATCAAACACACCAGGCTGAATCTGGTGTGGTGCCACATTGTACATATAGGCTAGCCAGCCAGAAATCATATCCATCCCACTGGCCTGTCCCCTTTGCTGCCGTCGCCGCCACTGCAGTCTCATCATCCAAGCAGCTCCCTGAGATAGCCTGGCCATCTCCATCACTTCTGTTGAGGTCAGAATAGGGTGCCCTGCCATGTGATAAACAAAGTGGAGGTCACTCTACTCCTGCTTCATTGATCGCATGGATGTTCCATCCTGACCTCAGCAGAAGTAATGGCTTTGAAAACAGACGATCTAATTTCCCTATGCTGCTAAGCATGGTGAAAGGGGATGGTGTGGCTGATGCAGGCAGGAAACTGAAGGACAATGTCGAACCTAGGGGATATTAAAGGAGGCAAAAAGGGTGAAACACTTGTGTTAGGGGGCTTAAAATTTGGATGGGAAGTATTTATTATAAGGACTATAACTTTCAATCATATGAAAACTGTGTGTGTACATATACCTTTTTAATCCTGTCCTTCCTATAAGGAGATCAGGACAATATCAATTTATAAAAATTCTACCTTTTATTCTCACAAAATTCTGTGACGTAGTTTGGCAAAGAGATAGTGGTTGTCTCAGGGTCAACCAGTCTATTTTAAGATCATTCAGGTTCTGCTCTGTCAGCTGCGATCAGATTGCCAACTACACTTTGATTTACTGTGGACCTATAGTTGAACGAAGCCCACACCAAAGCAAGAAACAACTGCAATGTGGGTGCTGCTGCTGATACAAAGTACTCTAGTGGAAAAAAAGGGAACAAAAGCCAAATATTGGAGGTCACATAAAGAAAGGAGGTACTGGATATGGAAGTATCAGTGTCAGAGTTAGATCTTCAGATTGTGGAAGTTACACACCACAAGTAACATTACTTGCAATGACTTCCTTTTTGTGATAATATAGGGACAACTAACTTTCATTTGCAATGTAATATTATGGCAAAGTCATTATTTTTTGTGCAGTGGATATTGCTTTCTCATTGTACTCTCTCTCTCTCTTTTGCCCGAAGCAAGGAGAGGACTGAGCAGGGCCAGACTATTATTTTAATGTTTAAAAAGACAGGGAAAAACAAACAAACACCTGTCAGCCACCTTTTACAGCTAAGAGGCAACACTCTACTGTATACCCTCAAAACTGAGAAATATAGCACACTCCCCTTAAAATAGTAACATCAGTGTGTTACTTTGGGAGACTTCCAAAGTGCAATGAAATGAACCTCCCCTTTAAAGTCACCTGGCTAGCCTATTTCTACCCATTGTTAGATCTTTAAAATAGGTTTATCAAAAAGATTATATAGCATCAATTATGAACGGCTCTCTGGACCCTGGAATTTGCTTTACCATTTCATGGGTTGATGTTAAGTAGTAATGGTCTACATCTGATTCAATACCAAACCACTTTCTATGTTCTTTCCTATCCCTTTAAAAAGATAAAACTCCTTGTTGGACATTGATGAAGGTTTCAGTATTGGCCACAAAAGTTTATTTCTAAAGCTCTCATATATACCACTCACAGTGATAATATTATCTTATTTTAGGTGGTTTTATTCCCTTAAAAAAAAGAACCCAAGTTTTGGAATATAGTCACTCATGTGAATTGGCCTAGCTTGACAGGGTAAACAAAAGATCTGTAAAAACAGATTAAAAGGAAAGTAAATCTGCACTGAAGCCAGTGTGGTGTAGTAGATTTGAGTGTTGGATTAGGACTCTGGGATACCTGGGTTTAAATACCTGCTTGGCCATGTAAAATGATGGGGTGACTTTAGCCAACTCACACTCTCTCAGCTTCAGAGGAAGGCAACTGCAAACCTTCCCTAAACAAATCTTGCCAAGAAAAATCCTATGATAGGTTCTTCTATCTCTTTAGGTTCTCCATACATTGGAAATTATTTGAAGGCATAGACAACAACAAATCTGCACTGAGTAATCCTGGGAGTGGCTGCTAGAATAGAAAAGTGGTCCCTTGGTATCTGCTGGGGTTTGGTTCCAGGACTCCTCGTGGATACCAAAATCTGTGGATGCTCAAGTCCCATTATATACAGCGGAGTGGTAAAATGGTGTCCTTTATATAAATGGCAAAAATCAAAGTTTGGTTTTAGGATTTTTAAAAAATATTATCAAGGTGTGGATGATTGAATCCATGGATGCAGATTCCATGGATATGGAGGGCTGACTGTACTTCCATTGATATTCTAAATTAAGTCAAGGTCCTAGTCCTGTTAACATCCTTAACTTCAGCAGTCACCCCTATGATTAAGAATTAATCAACTGAGTAAAGGTTTGAAGTATTCACACCCTGAATGAGTAATTTGCTTCTTCTTTCGCTTGTAAAACATGCTACAGCTTTCTAAACTATAAATGTAATGATGAATAAAACAGGTTGCTACCACAACATGGCTGGTCATGAATTAATAGTTTGATATTTGTAAATTAGAGTTGGCAGAGTATGGAGGGATTTTTTTTTTAAGCAGTGCAAAATGGGTCTCTCGGGGGCAATCTCCCACTTTTCTCATTTACTCAGCTTCATTGGTGTTGATCATAGATGAAGGCAACAGATATAAAGAAGCAGGAGCAAGGGAAGAGATACAGCAAATGAGAAAGTGACTCCACTTTATGGGAAAAATGGGGTCTGAAATACGACCAGGGAACTTCAGCTTGTAAAACAGGACACTTAGGCTGTCGCATTTAGTCTGCTAATGATTACAGAAACCTATCCAGTCTCATGGAGTCATAAAAACTCATAAATAACCCCAATGAATGTGGCGACATTGCTCTGGGCCAGGATGAAAATGATGAGTCCTTGCAATTTTCAAATTTTATATTTATTGACATTTCTAAATATTCTATTTACAGTAGAATGAATTACACTGGGATAGTAAATGTCTTCTCCACTGCCCTCAGTACATTACACCTATTTGCAGAGGGTTTTTTTTAAAGAATATAAATAAAGTGCATGTTCTGGAGTTCAAAAAGATGCTTACTTACAAACAACAACAAATATAACCTGAGTCTCTTATTTTGCCTGCCCATTAAGTCACTGGAGGGAGCTCTAAGTGCACTATGAAGTGAAATCTTTGCTTTCAATTGTTAAGAATGAGCAGAATGATCAAAACACAACCAGGCTTAAAACACTGTGGATACCCATATGTAAGTCTCTGAAGAAGAATATATTTGGTTCCAGGGTGGCTGATTCATAGGAGGGTGAAAAATTATATCAGAGGGTTTTGACAATGTATGCTGCCATGTTCACATAACGTGGCATGGAAGCATAATGGACCTATATGGTACTGGCACAAAACAAAGCAAATCTGGGTGAATTTTAATTTGGGAAAATGCTGATTGCCTCAATATGGTTTATGCAATTATTATCTGTCTGGACAAGTAATTGCAAGATTTTTTTTAAATGATTGTTTGGAAGAAAGATATTCAATGAATTTTGGAATTTGCTAATATTTCTAAAAAATAATTTGATTGACGGCTTGGATCTTCATATGTAACCAACCAGGTTAAACCCATTTAAAATCTGAGAGTGTTTAAATGGAATAAGGAGCAACAGTCATTTTATGTTTTATCAGGATACCTGTTTATGCCTTTCTTTCTATGTCTATTCCACATCTTAGGAATCTTCAGAGTGTAGTGCAGACAGTAAGAATCCACATGGGTGCAATGTAGATTTTTGGCACCCACACCATTGGATTTCTGATGAAAGCAGTATTTTTTCAGACAACCCTTGAAAGACATTCGAAACTGCTTGTAAGTAAGGGTAGAAATAATGCAGCACTTCAAATATTTTTGTATTGCAGTTCTAAGCATTCCTCACCATTATCTAGGCAAGCTAGGGTTGCTAGGAGCTGCATTCCCACAAAATCTAGAAGGCTGCATGATCCATACCCCTGCTGTAGCCCATTCTAGACTAAGAATAAATCAGCATTAGCATTTCTTGTAGCAGCCTTCCTGGTACTGCCATATTAGTTTGCCAGACCTTCCAACTGTTCCAGTTTAGCAAGGACAGTCCCAGTCAATTGTCTGCCATTCCACTCTTCCATCTGCTTTTAAAATGTCCCCATTTCTCTCTCATCTTTCCACTTGCCTTTTTCATTTGTAGATTACTTGAGTTTCTGTAAAATTAGTTCACAGTGAAAAAGTAGTTTCCAAACACTTCACTCAGCTTGGAGGAGAGGGGGCATAGAGTCTTGCCTTTCCCAGTAGGCTCATTTGAGGCTTTCATGTTTTCTCCCCAGGTTTCCAAAACTAAATACAACAATTCCAGGGTTTCCTAATTAAAATAATAGCTCGACCTCTTCCTGGAAGCCAGGAAGAATAAACTGAGGCTGTTGTACTTTAGTCACATCATGAGATGGCAAAAAATAGTGGAAAAGACAATAATGCTAGGAAAGGTAGAGGGCAGTAGAAAAAGAGGAAGACCTCATGCCTCTTTTTCTACTGCCCTCTACATTTCCTAGCATTATGGTTAGACTCAATCAAAGAGACCACAGGCCTCAGCCTATAGGACTTGAGCAGAGCAGTGGATGATAGGGGGTCTTGGAAATGGCTCAACCATAGGGTCATCATGAATCAGTTAACAACAACAACAACAACAATGTTCTTCCTCATTAACAGATTTTCTTTTCTTGTTGCCTGGCCACACCATTTTGGATCACATGTGTCATAGGTTTCCTCTGTGGTCTTAGGGCTGAAGGCCACCAGATAGCACCAGGCACACATACAAGCACTGGTTGCATAGATTCTTTTGTCTTAGAAATTTTATTGGAAATTAATTCCTCCATTTTTACACTCTTGGAGCATTTTTATTAACTTTGTACTGTAGATCTAGGAGCTTTTTATTGTGTATTGATTTAAATCATAAGAAATAGTATGAATTATGACTGGAACTTAATGAAATCTTATAAAAGACATAGTACGGTATTACTACATTGGTTACATGGTCTCTTTGTACATTTAACTTTTGCAAATGTATTACATTCAATCAAGTTTGAAATGCAATATTTTATATTAAAATGTTGTAATATCCTCACTGAATAGATAGTATTAAAAGACTTGTTTGAGGAGAGATGCCATCAAATTTATAATAATGTTTGGAAAGATTTTGTCTCTTGCTGAAAGATATCCCATTTCTTCCTTGCAAGTGTCTTGTGATGAGTATTAAAAGAATCCTTTAGTCTTGGACAGACAGTATTCCAGAATAATATAAACATTAAAAAATTGATTTGCCAAGAACAGAAAGACAAATTCCTTTAGTCCAGGAAGATGTTTTCTGTAGCCCACAAAAGCATAATTAAGAAGCTCCAGTGGACAGCAGTGAAATTCATTTCCACACGTTCTGGTCAAAATCAGTGATGCATTTATAGCTGTGCAACTGGTATAAATTATGACTAGAATGCTATTATGGTCTCATATCCTTGTAAGTGAGGATTAGATCTGGGAAATTTTGTAATGTCCATATCCATCCAAATATGCATTGGGTACTCTTGCTGACATCTCGATACCCATCTTTGCAATTCTCTAGCAAGATTTCTGAGTGCCTCTGCTGTTTAGCTAAGTATCTGCAAAACTGTGATATGTAAAAGAGGCTCTCAAATAAAATAGGACTGACTTCCCACATGCCAAAGTAAGTGAAGTAAAGTACATATCTAGATGTAGATGCAGGCCCCCCTGCAAGACTATTTGAAGAAAGTGAAAGGATTCCAGAGGCCATTTCTTAAATTGACAAATTAAGTACAGTTGAAACAACAAGTGATAATCCCACCCTACCCCGTACATACCTTAAAATACAAGATAATTCTCAGAGCATCTGATGAAGTAGGCTATAGCTCCTGGAAAACGCAAACAATGCCTTTTAAAAATATTTTTAAATGTTATAAAAGCTTGATTTTGACAACAGCAGACTAACACAACTACCCCCCAAAGGTCTGAAATAAGACACCAGCTCCTTTAATTAGTTCTATTTCTCTTTCCTAGCACTGAAATAACAATGGTCCTCTTTTCTATAGAAAGATGCCCATCTGCAGAGTCTTTGTCTGGTGGGAGTTCCTTAGAAGCATCTTGACTTGAACCTAGTGTATTTGTTACTGAATGTTATAATGCCATCTTTCATTTGACATCATCAGGAGAGTACACTTTACATGTGTGTAAGCATGTGAGTGGCTTTCTCAGCTTCAGTATCCAAGTTGTGAAATGCTCTTCCCTTGGGTATTTGACTTGTGAGGGTGATACTTTGGTTTTGGTGCTAGTTTAATCCTGGCTAGTTTAAACCTGAGCACCCAGTGAGATCATGGTTTGGACTCTAGTCTTCCAGTTTGCTGTCTTTTTGGGACTTGTTTTGAATATTTTATAAATGTTTACATTATTTTAAGATATTTGAACTGGTGGGATTCTGTTAAGGGATTGCATACTTCCCTGTTTATTTTCAGCAGTTTAAAAATATTTTAATAAAAATTAAATAAGATGCTCAAAACTTTACAATTGAACACATAAATAACTCAGTATTGAAGTGACTAGAAATTTATTCATTGATGCCATTTAGGTGAGATTGCTGCCTTTCATATCTGTTTCTTGACAGGAATGATCCTCTTCTATCAGCCCCTCATTTAGCAAATATGGGTAAATTAGATGCCATAACACATGCTGTGGGTTTGTATATCTTAATACATTTTAATATCAGAACTTTGGAATTGGCATGTCCTGACAAGCTAATCTTGGTTGTCACAATGGATGGTGTAGCATCATGGATTTAGAACAGTCAGTTACTACTATGACATTTCTGGAGCAGAGGGGTTATTATGTGCAAAGTTATTATGAAGCACAGAAAATAATGGGCATGCACATGTAAGGCCTGGGACATGATCACTATGTGAGTAAACCATGAACCAGGAATCATAAACCATGGGATAAGCCTGAAATCGGAACAAAAACAAAATAAAACAAAACATGTTAAAAATAACCAATGAAGAGGCAGTGCCAAGACGCAAACTAGTAGTTATGACAAAATTATCACCAGTATTACACTAGACCTGATGAAGACTATGTTGCTTAAACAAGGCTCAGCTGGAACATTCTTCCTTCTAAGCTGGAACCAATAAATGGAGTAAATTCATTGCAGAAAGATCTTTCAATAAAAGTCTGCCACTTGTGATTCTGTGGTTTCATCTCTGGCAAAATGGTACATTTAAGGCAGGATTTCAGAACAAATGTTGAAGGCTCCACTCAGCAGATTGAGCCAGAGGCTCTCAAATGGAATAGGGCTGACTTCCCATACTCCAAGGTAAGGGAAGTAATCTACACCTCTAGAGCGCCCCCTGCAAGACAATTTGAAGAGAGTGAAACAATAATAATGAAAAAAGTGTGCAGGGGGAAAACATACACACCAAATTTTTTTTCCAGAAGAAGAAATCCCCAGAAGGAACTAGGACAGGATATGTTTACCATTAAAATATCCCCCCCCCCCCCCGTGAAACACAATTTTTGAATGATCCATCTCTAATCAATTTCCTTGATTTACAGGTTCAAAGAATAAAGTATATCAAAGGAAAAAAATGGACAAGCACACAGAGAAGATGATTAAAAGGGAATAAAATAAGTTTCAAGTGACAATGCCATCTTCATTTCTCGATCTCTAAGGTCACTGAAAGGGCAAAACAGGCTATACTGAAGAGCTTATGTGAGATCAGCTACTTTCTCTGAGAACTTCTAATTGCTCAAAGACCCTCTTGTTAGTGAAGGCTGTGTTCTCATCTACCTCTTCTCCTGATTTTTATCAATGATAAAAGATAAAAGAGGGAGATTCCCTTTTGAGAAACAACTCCTAAATCCACTCTTTCAAACCAGTTTTCAGATGTTATTTCAATACAGTTTCATGAGTGTTTTAGTACACTCTTTCATAACCCAAAGAAAAGGCATTTGGCATACTCTCTCTTTTTTTGCAACACAATGTGACAAGGAGAGTTGATGCCTATGGGGCTTGACAGACTGCCATGAAAGGGCAGCCTGTAGCCGCCCATTTTTCTGCTGCAAGGAGGCTGCACCAACCAAACACCATGGCCTCTGTCAGGACTAAAAAGAATCCTCTGAAACATTTGGATGCTGTGCCTGTGTCATCATGGTGGCTCCCATGTGGACAGGGCTGAGCCAGGATAGCACCAGTGGTGCGCAGTAGGGCTCGGGAGCATGCGGACACTCCACATTTCCAAGCCCTAAAATCGGCTCCAGACCGCCACTTTCCGGCAGTCTGTACTGGGCCTATGTTCTCTTGGGTTCCGCCTATCACGAGCCTGAGAAAATTGAGATTTAGGGCTAGATTGAAGTGGGAGGAGCTGAAAAACAGTTGGGCAGTTAGAAGGTATAACTTACAAGTAGTGAGAAGGAAGGGAGTGTGGTATAGTTCAAAGAAACTTTAAGAAAGATCCTATTGTGACAGAGTAAACTCTGTGCAGGCATACTTCAGTTATCAAAGTCTCTGAGAAAGATGCTTCTTTTCATAGTTCTTATTATTGTTGTTCTCATTTCCTCCTCCACTCCTGCTAAAATGGAAGGGTTTTTTAAAAATATATATCTTTATTCAACATATTCTTATCACAATCTTTGTATGTCATAATGGTCTTTTCCAACTCTATGATTCTATATACATAATAAATTGCATTACATTTACATTTTCATTGATGGCTGTTGTATTTTTATCTTTTCCCTTCTTCCTATTATCTAAATATACTCTATTTGTTTATCCACCCTTTGCTTGACTTTTGACTATTGTTGAATAAGATTTTTTACTTCTTTTGTTTTTTCTTGGAAAAGTATTTCATTTCCATTTAACTTTATTATTGTCTCAAATCCTTCCTATCATCTCTGTCTTCTCTTGTTCTTCTTTATTAATTCCCTCCCCTCATCTTATCTTTGTCTTCTATCTTGAACCCTATCTATCCTCTCTCATCTTTTCCCTTGCACTCTTTACCTTTCCTTTTTATATCTTCCATCTACACTCCATATAGAATTTCCTCTTATTCTTCCACTTCTATTCTTCCTTCTTAATACTCATCTATTATTTTTTGATATTTCTTTTATACTCTTTACCATATCCTTCCTTATAAATCTACTCTGTCCAGCTCTTCCTCTTAACCTCTCACTTCCATACTTTTTAATTCTAACTATTATCTCTCCTATTTCCTCTTACTCTGAGAGTTTCTTTTTTAAAGGAACATCAACATTGGGAAGGTTGGTGAAGGAGAGCTGGAGAAACACAGACTTTTAGTATGCAAAGGGATCTTGTTGCACCTTTGAGACTAAGGCGGGATAAAGACTGCCCAAAAATGGCAGTCTGCCGCTGCCTCTTTTTCCGCCAGTGGGAAGCCTCAGTGGATTAACTGCACGGTTTCCAGCCGGTGGAAAAAGAACCCACAAAAAGCGGGTTCTTTTTGTGGCGCACTTCTGAAGGACATAATGGATTCGTTGGATCAAGCCACACACAACCTTGATGACACACACACATTTGTGCCTATTTAGATTCAGCCATATATTCCACCATTACAGTAGATGAATCCCACTTTAACTGTAATGGTTATGTCCTGTGGAATCCTAGGATGTGTAATCTTGGGAAAGATACTTTGAGGCATCTTTAACACTGCAATGCAGGAAAATGTCAAAATAATTTGAAGGCATGTAGCAACAAATCCAGAAGGCACCAGCCCCCATCTGATCATGGATCATAAGCAGGGTCAGCCTGGTTAATACTTAGATGGGAGATTACCAAGGAATATCATAAATCAACAGGTGACTTGAAGGTATACACACACACACACACACACACACACACAACTTGAAAATAATTAGTAAATCAGTTCTGTCATGAAAATGGTATTACATGATAGAACTTGTAGAAGACTCATCACTAGGCCATTGGGAATATTTTTCCAGGCCCTACACCAGAGTTGCCAGAAGTCATACACAAAAGTTTTAAGAGCTGTTATGTCAGCACTCTGTCCACTGCTTTTCTTCAAATGGCACAATGGTACAAGTACTTGCATCCATTGGCTTTCTCTATACTCTCCCTCATCTGTTCCTGGCTTGTTGGAATGGCAAAATTACACAAGTACAACAATCATACAATAAATAATAATTCTCCTCCTTCAGCAGTGCTCATCCTGCCTGGAGACCTGGACAAATATGGAATTTGCAGAGACCTCAGTTGGTACGCTAAGCTCTAATAACCCCATTTAACATTAGAATTTCTTCTAATCTCTCTAAGGGGCTATATAGACTGGCACTTTGCTGGCCTGTGCATGTGGTGTGGGCTGAGAGTCCGCACACTCTGAGCCCTCACTGCACTGCCTGGGCGCCATCTTGGCACATGCCTTTCCACAACGTCAGCACCATGATGATGCATGCTGGGCACAGTGCCCAAATGGTGCTGCACAGAAGAGCCACCATCATGGTGTGCTGGCACGCCTATGGCACCCCTTCCGGGATGCAAAAAGAAGCCCCTTTTTGGGGCTTTTTTTTGCTCCTTCTGGATGCCACAGTGTATAGTTGCCACAGCCTCCATCTGGGGCAAACAGGGGTGGCATTCAGCCATTTGTCTGTAGAGGCCCTAAGCATTGTAGGTTTGTTTGTAGAGGGAATTTTGTTCAAGACATTGCAGTTCACAAAGTTTTTTGGAGGGGGGAGTATTAATGAGTGAAACTTGTTTTTAACTATTTTGGAAAATTTCAGTACAGCAGAGTCCTCTATTTGTCTTAGTTTGACTATTTTGGAATGACTGTGCCAACATTAGTCCTTTGAAACTGCAACAAGGGATCTGACATCTCACAACTTTTATGAAAAATACATATTCAAAAAACATGGCAACTGTCAGTGACTCTTTGTTCCAAGCAGGATATCCATATGTCCTACTTTATAAATGAAGACATACAAAGGGCTGTTGGAAAATAATTCTCAACTTCAAGGTGTTCTATCACTGAAAAATGGCAAGTCCAAGTGTAATAAAAGATGGTATGGGAAATTAGGGGATAAGAACTTGCCCTTCAGCACTACAGGTATCTGGCCTGTAAACTCAGTAGCAAGAACAATAGTCATGCAATCACAGTTTTTTCCACTGTGGTGTACATATTATCATATTTATACATTTAATGTGTGCTTGCATACACTTTGGTGAATTCTTTTGGTCATGAGTAAGTGACAATCCTAGATTAAATATGCCATTACATGTCTTTCCTGTGTTCACTAGACTGCTTCATCGCTGCCATTTTGCATGCCAAGAGTTAGAGACCATTTATGGCAAGACAAGTTGTGCCTTTCAAAAATATCCTGAAGAACCTTTTAAAAAGAATATAGCATTCACAGCATGGGCTAAAGAGGACTAAAGGCTCTATGGATCTGGCACATCCCTTAGTGGAGATGTGAAGACTGCCTAAATAAAAGGAAGTAAAAAGGAAGAAATGGGAAAAGAAATAGCTGTGCTTTAGGGATGTTAGAATTTAATTCCAGTCTTCAGTCAGATAATGGGATGCTGTTTCTCTTTTTCTTAGATTTGTTCAAGGTACATGAAGTCTAAACTGCTCTTCTGGAAAGATGCCTGCTTACAAAATTGTTTCTTTTAGGAATATAGACACAGTTTTACAAACTCCGATGTACTCTAGTCAATTCTTACTTTAAACGTAAATAGACTTTGCCTTCTGTAGAGTGAGTCCACCTATGGAATTGGAAATACAGAAAGGCATTGCTATTTTAGCCTCACTCCTGAAGACAGGATGGAAATGACTATGCTCTTGAGGTAGATGTGAAAATCATCCAAGAGGGATGTGCATGGATATGTTTAAATGGGAGCCTGCACAATCTTCTGACAAACTAGTTTGCATTTTGTCAAATAGACCTCTATCTCTTCCAGATGGCAGTTAATATTCTTTCTTCTCCATTTATTTTGAAGGGGGGCTGTACAAGGGTGGAACCATTATTTCATGGCTGCTTTTTTGTGATATAAGAGGAAGGAAGTAAATCAGTCCATCTGAATCCTGAGAAATGTAGGCAGCTGCTGGAAAAAAAGTGCTGGTCCTGATAGCGTGGCATTTTCAGTTTGGATCCAGACTGGTGACAGCATTTAGTTCCTGTGCCATGAGGGGATAATTACAGTCTGCAACCAGCTCTCCTAAGATAAGATAAAAGAGCTAGTGCCAGTCAGAGAGAGGTTATATAATTATATATGAAAACCTGGGGAAAGCTTTTCTCCTGTATAATTTAAATCACTGAGGCATGACAGGTATATAGAGACTTGCAGATAACTCTGTTTTCTAATAGAAATGTGGATATGAAGATAAGCAGTGATTAATCTTAATCACTAGTATTAGTATAATGGGTTGTTGATATTACATGACTGTTTTTTATTGTTTTGTTTTTAAAAAACACACCCAAAGTCTCAGAGTTGCTGGAGATCAGTACATGTAGTCCAGTAACTGTGACTGGGCAAGCATAAGAAACTTTAGAATGAAAAGTTACGCATAACGTTCCCCATTAAAATATTTGCCATTGTTCCTTAACTAGGACATTTGGTTCTGATCCCAAAAGCTATTAACACAAAGATTCTCATTTGACTACATGAAAAATTGATCAAATAAGAATGGGAAATTCACTTAGTTTACATTTTCACTTTTCTTTGATTTTGTTATGCAGTTCTCTAGTTCAAATGTTCCCAAAACTCTGTAAATCTGGGGAAAGTGTTAACCAAAATGAAATACATTTATGAAAATAAGCAGAATATGCATTGTCTTGGGAACACTTTATATTATTACATGAAGTTGCAAAATTGCGTATGCAAGCCAAAATTATATTGTCAGCACAGGGCCACTTTCAATAGAAATCTTTGCTATCTGACCATTACAGCTGAAAGATACACAACTAAGCTGTTGCATAAAATTGGAACAGCATAATGCTCTACCCAATCAATTCTGTGTATCCCCCACCCCTGCATACTTATGCACAGAAATACTATATTTTTGTGCAAGAAATGCAGTTACCTATGCAGAAAATGCTGTTTTCTGTGTGAACAACCCATATGTGAATATTACATAGAATAACTACCTAGGCTTGCATTTCCTAGGCAGGAAAAAGCATTTTATGCACAGAAAATAATATTTAACAACAACAACAACAACATATCATCATCATCATCATCATCATCATCATCATCATCATCATCATCATCATCATCATCATCATCTGCCATGTCATTCTTCACAGAATAAGTGCATCCGAATCAGTGTCTTAACCACTAAGCCTCTGCATCCCTTTTGGATATCAAGCTGTTTAGAGGATTTCTTTTTCCTTCATGAACCTGGCTACACAATACAATCATCACAAAGGTCTTGCACCATGTTCCCATCAGCAGCTTGTCTCCTGTGATATAGCAGAGGGTCTTTTCACATGAAGCACATATACTGTGGAACTCCCTCTCCCACAGCACCCCTGGAGGTGCAGTTTGTACATTCCTTAACAGTCATTCTGTGAGATGTAAAATAACTTTGTTTCCCAGGTATTTAGTCTTGCTTTAATTTTCATTCCTGCTATGAAGTATTTTAATGGCTCTAATTTAAACTTTCTGACATGTTTTTTTCACGTTTGTTTATCCCCAAAATCAGTGTGCTTTACTTAAAGTGCTGGACTTTATATTCTCAAAAATGGGGGCCAGTCATTGATTCTCCTTCCTAATATTCTGATCCCTGCAGCAGCTAACAGATGAACGAATCAATCTGCAGTCTCCATCATGAGATGGCAGTTTGCAACCAGACTGCAAAGCCAATATATCCAACCTATTTGTTTTCCTTCCAGGTCCTTCTGCCAGTTTTACATATCAGCCAATCAGCTAACATTAGGCACCACTGCCTACCTCGTGCTTATTTTGGGGTCCTCATATTTTCAGATCTGATATCTGGATATAGTATGTTTTTGAGAGATGGATGACTTTTCAGGAACACTAGTGGTCAGGTTCCTAGGAAAAAAGGATTGTTTCTCCCAAAACTTGAAGCAAAGGATCTCTTCACATCTAAAGCAGTAAGCCCATGTTGTGTCCCCAGCCAAACTTCTCCATTCATCTCAGTGATATTCTGATTCAATCACTATTTTTGTGATACTAAAATTAAAACCATCAAGGAGTCTGGAATCCTATTGTTGATTCCTGAGACAGGTCATTCAGCATTTGTTATTTTGCCAGATAGCACATCACTTCGGGCTAGTTTTAACATATAAATATGGGTTTAGAACCCAATCTCTCAGCCTACATACACACCCTTACAGAACCACATGTTCTGTTTCACCCTTGAACTTCCCAGTTTGAGCCACTCCAGATTTCCAGGTTCTTCTGATCAGACAGATAATTTTAACCCCACTGTAAACTCATAAAACACTACTATCCCCTTTCTATATTTCCATTTCAGTTATCTCTGTATGCTGTGTCTGTCTGAACTTGTGTGTGTGTGATTGCACTCAGCATTTTTACTAAATGCTTAATTCACCCAAAACATGGAGTCCTCCTCAGTTTGTACTGTTATACACTGGTGCAAATGGTTCAAAGGTTACCCAAACCTCTTGAAAAAGCTAATTTGAAGTAACACTAACAGTTGGTGGGGACCCCCACAGTTTGGCAGTTCTTTAGGTAACAATAGAGAGTTAACTGTTGTCCATAAAGGCTGGACCTAACAAACATAGGCTGGCATTCAGTTAGAGTCATAGATAGGATTACATACTAATTATGTTTGAATGTTTCTTTTAGTGTAATTACACTGTGGAAGCTATTAATCTTGTTCTTCCCAACAACCCATCTTTCCTCTGTGCCTCCCCCATAGCCTTGAGGGTGGAAAGTGGGAGACAGCTGAGAAGCATTTGACTAAGTGATTATAGCCAGATGCACAACGAAGACATCTTCTGGGCCCTCTGAAGGTGAGGATGGAGGAAGGTGAATCATGCAAGAGGGTAGGGGTGAGATGTTTCATAGCAGTGCCAGGGCAGAAATTTATGATATGTCTCACAATGCATGATCTCAATTGTACTGCATAATTGTGTTTCCAAGTGTACTGTTTATTGTGTTGTGTTTTGTTATATGTTTTGTAAATTGACTGTAAGCCATCTTGGCAGTCCATCTCAGCCACACTGCCAGATTAAAAAAAGATAAAAAATAAAAATACTTGGAGACAGTTAAAGGTCTGTACTGTTTCCTGAGAAGTCAACAAGAGTATAGCTGTTGACTCCAAGAGTGTGGTAAAATTGTTTATACTTCTCAGTTACAAAACAGATAGATACTGGAAGCCAAGAGAAAAGACTACAAAGTTAGGCCTTCTCCTTCTGTAGGATTACAATGGGCCCTCTGTATCCATGGACTTGCCATCTGTGGATTTAAGCATTCGTGGACAGCAAGCCTGCATTGTGGAGGAGGAAGAGGAAGAGGAAGCAAGAGGCAAGAGGAGGAGGAGGCCACAAAGGAGGAGGAAGGAAGAGGAGGAAGCAGGAGGTGGTGATAGGAAGAGGAAGAAACCACAGAGGAGGAAGATTAGAAGGAGGAGGAGGAGGAAGCAAGAAGAAGCAGGAGGAAGAGGGCGAAGGAGGCAGGAGGAGGCAGGAGAAAGCCACAGAAGAGGAGGAGGCAAGAGGAGGGAGGAGGAGGTGAGAGGACGGGAAAAGGAAGAAGTCACGAAAGAGGAAGAAGATGAAGAGGAGGAGAAGGAGGAGGAGAAAGAAGTTGAGGAAGTGGCTGGAGGGGAAAGGAAGACAGGAGAAAGCCACAAAGGAGGGAGAGGTGGGAGGAGGTGAGAGGAAGAGAAAAAGGAAGAAGCCATGGAAAAGGAGGCGGAAGAGGTGGAGGTAGAGGGTGAAGGAGGCAGAAGGAGGAAGAAGAAGTGGTGGCAGCAGAGGTCCCTTGCTGCCAGCCACCCACCACCTCAGGTGAAAGCAAGGAGGGAGAAAGGGAGGATGCATTAGGTGAAGTCCCATTGACCCCCAGTGGTGGCACAACTGCATGGCTGCACCACCATTGAGGATAATGGTTCTTGAGCATCCACAGATTTTGATATCTGCAAGGGGGTCCGGAATGGATCCCCCCTGGATACCAATGGCCCACTGTATATGTATTTCATGTATTGCCATGAAATAAAGAAGGTTCATATTTGGGAAAAAATTAAATGAAGACATATTGGACTGTATACATTGATATACAATGTGAATTTACATGAAACCTATATCCCAGCTTTTACATATAGGGCTGTAATCCAGGTTGGTTTCATCCAATATGAAGTTTGCAACCGTATGAAATAGCCTAGTATTTGGCTAGTAATCTCCGGTTTGTTTAGGTAGGATTGTATTTCTTTTTATTCTTCTTTTATCTAAATAGAAATTTGAGATATATGATTTGCTCAGTCTAACCCATTCATTATTTTGCATGTTTGTATCTTCTTCTTAATCTAAGTAAATGTATTCTTTACTCTTCATCTCAGTACAATTTTCCCAGGCCTTTAATTTATGCTGTCTGTTTCTGGGCACCTACAATTTCTGGTATATCTTAGAGAATTAGGCACTGTTTACGCCAGAGCTGAACACAGTGTTCCAGGTGGAAACTTGTTATCTACTCACAAAAATAGTTTTATTTTTTTCCTTAGTTTTGAAACAGACACACAAATGAGATGTTGTGATAATACTGTAATTGTTTAAGGGAATTTGCTTATTTTTAAAAAATGTTGAAAAATACTGGGTGATTCTTTGTTTTCAATACTAGGCTGGGAATTGTGTGGCTCTCCAGATGTTAAACTGCAATTCTTAACATTGCTCAACACTGACTATACTCACCAGAACTGCTGGGAGTTGCATTCTTAAAACAAAAATCTGGAAACCTGCATGATTCCCAATCCTATTCTGAGCATTTGTGAAATAAACATAGGAAATATGGCACTTGGATAGTTATTGAAGTCAGAATGCTTTGAAATCCAAATACTGACATATCCAGTACTCTTTCTAGTCCCTGCAGATGGATCGATCTCCAATAATTTCCCCTTTCTCATTTGTTGCAGCCACAGTTGGGACCATCATTCACTGCAAGGTCTAAAAATATTTTGTTTGTTTGTCACGGTATGTGTGAAAGATTCATCACAAGCTTTTCCAGGATTCTCAAATGCAAGGAGTAATCTGCTTGGATAAAACTGCACATACAGAGTTTTCTTTCATCCAGATCATAATCATGATTGTGTTAGGGGGCTGCTCTTACAAAGCCATAGGTTTTTTGTACATGCACAGAATGTATGGGGAAATAGCTGTTATAACGATCCTTTGTGTGTGATCAGGGGGTAAGTAGTCAAAAGAATGAACAACAAAGATGGTGAAACCCCATGAAGTCTCATTATTCCATTCCCTGTTTTGGTACTTCAAAAATCATCAGGTATGCTTCTGTAGTGACTAGTAATAATTTGTCCAACACTAATGCTATTAGTGAAGTGTAATGTTATGTTTTATTTTCTTTCTCAGCAGGTATGGAACAATTACTAATGCCAAGTGTTTTCAATGCCCAGCTGGCATTAAGCAGAAGAAAATACCAAAAAATTAAAAAGGAAAAAAATTGTTTACAACGAACTGAAAACATTTTAAAAGGAACTATTGTCCCAGCCATATACTACTAGCAATGGAAGGCTGAAGTAGGCTGATCATTTTAGATAATCCAAAAGGTCTACATTAGTTGGTTATGAATGCAATCTGTAAAGGACTTATGGTATCTTCCTGGTTGAGAAAACAGAAACACCTTCTATGGAGATGGAAGTAGAAAGAAGGACCTCCTTTGTGACTGCTGGAGACTTAGGAAAGATGCTAACATTATTGTTTCTCAATGCCTGGGCCCATGACAGCCACCAAATCTGGGGACAGGGGAAGGAACTTTAGATACCTTGGAAGCTCAACCCCAATGTTGGAACTCAGAAATAAATCCCACACTAAATTGATTGGGACCTACTCCTAAGTAAGCATGTATAAGATTGATGCATACTTTGTATATTCATTCATCTATATTGTGTTGTGGGCGGGATGGGCATAGCAGGCTCCATCTTGCAAGGCAACAGACTCCTCCCCTTATGTTCTCTCCCACATGCACAACAAACTTAGGCAAGTGTGGTACAACTGTACCTTTAATAAGAAAATAGCTTTATATCCAGTAGATGATAACTCAAAACATAAAGTCCAGTCTTTTTAGTCAGACATCTCCACATCCCATCTGGACATGGCTTGTTTCCCAGGGCTTCTCTTGTGGACTCCACCACTCATCCTCCAAATCCTCAAGGCCTCTGGTTGTCCACTCCCCAGAGCCCGCAAAAGCCCAGACTCCCTCCTCTCGAGGGTTCTGTCGCCTCTCCTCCCCTTGGGGCCTCTGCTTTGGCCTTAGGGCCCTTCTTGGAAGAGGCACAGGGACTCTGTCCCTCTCTGGCCTCCTTAAACCCTGTTCTTTCCCTTCCCCGGCCGCTGCTGCCCGAACAGCTCTTCCGCATCCATCCTCTCTCCCCGCACGCTTCAGCCCTTCTGCTTTTATAATCCTTCCAGCTCCTCCTCCTTCCTCCACTGGCTCCACCTCTGGGTTAACTTCCTCCTTCCCCTCAACCTCCACTACCTGGCTGCCCTTAGCCCCTTCAGCTCTCTCTACCTGGGTGAGTACCTCACTACATGTGTCTATAAATAATTGTGCAAGACAGGCCATGAGTCAATTTAAACCAGAAATAGAGTTCAGAAAAAGAGCAGATGGCTTGGTTTGTGAATGGCTTCTAACACCTTTCTGTACGGAAAACAACAGTAAAAGATTCACCTGGTTAAATACTTTCCAGAGAAATACCTCCAGCTACAGTTTGTTCACAATACTGTTTAATGTTATTTGTGATATTTATTTAGTAAGGATCAATAAATAAGACAGAAAACCATGGATAAAGAATTGCATAGCTCCAGGCAATGATGCACAGGCAAGTAATAAGTTCCTTTTATGTAGCTGACACAAAACCTAAGCATGTGCATGATGAAAATTCTGTGTCTTTATCAGTTAGTGATTTTTTCCTCCTTTGAAGCACAGGCTGGCACTCGAGTTTTGCTTGTGGAGTTGTAGATTCCACCTGCAATTTAAAGCCTCACGTGTGTGTTAATATTGTGGTTCTCATCCTTGGTGCTCCAGATGTATTGGACTTCAACTCTTGAAATGTATGTCCATTGGTCATCTTGGCTGAGACTTCTGGGAGCTGAACTCCAAAATATCTGGAGGAGTGAAGTTAAGAATCACTCTTCCAATGAAGCTATGGATGGACTTTAATGAAGAGTAAGA
Source organism: Sceloporus undulatus (assembly GCF_019175285.1). Classification (NCBI taxonomy): domain Eukaryota; kingdom Metazoa; phylum Chordata; class Lepidosauria; order Squamata; family Phrynosomatidae; genus Sceloporus; species Sceloporus undulatus. The sequence continues at coordinate 65,378,186 of NC_056526.1, forward strand.
TTTACTGTTCATTTCAGTGGAATTGGTACCACACCACATATGCATTTCTTTACATGCCTTTTATATGTACTGATCTATATTCCATTTACTTTTTTTAAATGAGGAAACCTTTAGTAGGGGAGGAATATACACAGCAGAGTACCCATAATGGATTACATCGCTGAAGTGTGTACATTTTATTTTGTGTTATTTCAGTCATTTATGTCTCACTATTTAAACCCCAAATACCTTGGCTTAAAGCTAAATACACTTTTGTCCTGCTTAGGTTTCTTGAAAGGATTTCAAATTTTCTGTGCTAATGAATTAATCTATCAGTTTTTCTCTTCCCTGCAGCAATAGCTGAACTTTATAGTTCACCCTGGCTGGAGCCCTTAGCTTACAGAGAAAGCTTACAATTAATCTATAAAGAGTTTTTCTTTTGGGAGGGTGGGGGGATTATCTGATCTTTTTCATCTACATCTTCCCAAAACCTGTGTTTAATTTTCACCCAAGGTCAAACCATTTTTGTTTCAATTTAATAAGTCTTTTTGAATAAGTGACTATTTTAATCTAAGCTATTCTTGGCAATTTGTGGTTCAGTTAGGAACATATCTCTATATGTTCTGTCTAAAAGTGCTGTCTATTCCTCTTAAATCCAAATTTAGTAATACAGTGTTACCCCGGGTTACGAAAATAATTCGTTCCGCCGCCGCTTTCGTAACCCGAAAGGCTTTCGCAAGCCGAAACCCCATAGGCGCTAATGGGGAAAAGCCGCGATTTGGTGCGAAAAAGCGCCGAAAAGCACCAAAATTTCTTTCGTAACCCGAAATAACCTTCATAACCCGGAACAGTTTTTTTCAATTGGATTTTTTCGTAACCCGGAAATTTCGTAAGGCGGCGCATTCGTATCCCGGGGTAACACTGTAGTAACAATTCAACATTCTGTTTGTAGGCGCAATTGTTATTATACCAGCATGTTAACATAGGTGTGGCAGAAAAGAGAAGGATTTGTGTTTTTAGAGTTCACATCAGGGATCAGCACCATTAGAAAGATAATATAGCCCAAAGCTCCCTGGCCTTGATCCTTCTCATCCTTCTTTCTCTTGCTACTTTACAATGATCCTGCCCAAACAAACAGGCACAAGAGTTAGGGAAAGGGTCAGCTTCTGTTTGTTCTGCTCTCTCCTTTTGAGATGAATTGGAAAGATCAAGCAGAGAAACAATGGTGAAAAGTTGATAGGCTAGTTCAGACTGGAAGTGACTGAGAGCTGCATCCCCAAAAATTACACGGAATCTCGAGGCAGCACAAGAAGTTGCACCAATGTCCTGCAACTTGTTGGTACTGGGATTCTTCAAAGAATACTGGACAAGGACCACAGACCTCTCTATCAAACCACCGCTTTTACTCTGAAACAAGATCCATGCATAACTCCCAGAGGATTGACCATTCTGTTGCAGCAAGAAGAATAAGCATCATGTACCACCTGAGATATACAGGTGGGGTAAAAGCCACTGAAAACTTGAATGTGTGAACTGGTTTTCTGAATGTATCAACTGATTTTCAAATTGAATGTATAAAGTGATTTTCATTGCCTAAGCAGGGAACAAAAACAGGGGGACAAAGGACCAGGCTTGTTTAAAATCATCCAAAGTTACAAAATCTGGTTGTATACAGAGAACAAAGTCTTGGGTTGCTGCCATCTGAGATCAGTAGCAGCTGTACTGCTGCATTTAAGCTGGGTAATTGTGCCTCTTGGAGAATCACTGCTGAATTTCTGGGGAAACTCTGCTGCATAATTTGTTAGACATTATTTGGATGAAAACACACTATCCTTTTTTTTTTAACCTCCAGCCCACACTAACAGGGCCAGTCGTGCATTTAGGGAAACCATCCTTTAGCAATAACAACCAAGATTTTATGAAACCTGCCTGATAGTCTATAATCAGGCACTTGAAGATACAATCTAGTTTTTCAACAGTGTTAAGAAATCTGCAGCTCCATTTAGATACATTGAATGTGACCAATTCTTAATCTGATACTTGCTTTTCTTAACATAATAGTTTTTTACATTCATCCTGTACCATGGTTTCTGTTCTCTCACCTTATTCTGTGTTTGGATTTAGAAAATTAGAGTGAGCAGAATAATGTCATTTAAGTAAGCGAAGTTTGGTTACCAATCCTGAAAAATAGCAAGATGAAGATTCAGCAAATGGAAATAAAAAACCACTCAGGGTCAGGGGTTTTCCCAGCAGACAATGATCACTAATTAAGCAGACAGTAATCCTTTTTGCATATCCTCCCACCCTCAGGCCTTGCAATCAACAACTGAACAATACAATTAACATGCAAATCACTCCTCCCTGCCCAGAGTCACACAGTATATATATATATATATATATATATATATATATATGTGTGTGTGTGTGTGTGTGTGTGTGTGTGTGTGTGTGTGTGTCCCCGTCCGTCCGTCCATCCCACTCTCTTCCATGCCAGCATTCTATGAAGATGCCAGCCACAAATGTTGGCAAAACATCAGGAATAAACTCTTCTAGAACTTGGTCACATAGCTCAAAAAACCCACAAAAATCAATGCCACTGTTCTTTGGAAATATGTTTAGCAGTAATTTAGAATTGCAGGAATAGTTTTTCAGGAATCTCTACCAGATTGGTAGTCTGTACATTCATTGTCTTGCTTTTTCAAGATTTTATTAACTCAAAGTATATAATTATGTACCTAGATCTGATTGTCCTTATATAATGATGTCATCAATGGAAGATCCATGACTGACTTGGAATCTCTTTAATCTGCTTATGCACTTTCTTTTATTTTGCATGTTGTGTGTGGAAGAAATAAGAATTGGTTCTTGTAGATGTCTCTCCATATTTGTTGGTATAAGTATAAATTCTTTTCCTCTACAGCATTTTCTAGTTGTTGCTACCAGGCTCCTTTGGCAGACCGGGGAAGGAGCAAGCTGTGAACCACCTGGGCTGGTGAGAAGATCTCTCACCTCATCTTTGAATTGTTCTAGCAATTAGAGTTGGCCACTTTTCTGTGTTATCTTGTTCATTTTTCTTTCATTTAGTAGTTGTACCTGCTTTCCAGTGATATCTAGAGAGTGACAGTACTTTATTGAATTAACATCAGGAGATATTATCTATTATCCCCTCTGTTGTAAACCGATCGGATTCCCAGTGATTGGGCAGTATATAAATAAATCCTATTATTATTATTATTATTATTATTATTAGCCATAGCATATATTGTATAATAAAGGTAAGTCTAGAGAAATGGCTCTCTTCACCTTCTGGTCACATCTTTATGCATGATCTCCTGAGTGCCAGTCTCCTGAGCAAGTGACTCCTTCAGCGGGCAAAATAGGTTCTCTTTCCTGACCTCATTCCCAAGAATCTAGTCAGCAGGTCCTGGGAAACACCCTTCATCATAAAGGTGGCTTCTGAGTTACATTGAAAACTCAATCATTATTTGTCTCAATGCTGGGCATATTATTATTATGGCTACTACTACATCTCTCATGCCCAAAACACACAGGCCAAAAGAAGCAGCTTCTGGCCATTTTGGAATACTGCATTCAGGTGATGTATGCTCCCCAAGCTTCCAGAAGCCTCTCTGACACTGTGATCCGATCCTTTGAACTGGATCAAAAAGGAGCTGATTAAATCCAGATCCTAGTAGCAGTTGGCTTGGGACTGTCATGGTGGTCTGCTTTGGAAGTGGGCTGGGTGGTTGCTACAGTTCCAGTGTGGTGGCAGTGTGATTGTGACTGGAGCAGCCTCTGGCCTCTCCTGGCAAACCGTTTGCTTCACCCCTCATCGCCATGGTCAGTGACAACACTTATTAAGCACTTCTACCCCTACCATAATAGGTTTTAACCTGCTAAAGGACCCCTCCTAATTTTTGGAAGCCAAAAGCCCCCAAGATTAAAAAAGAAAAAGAAAAAGAGGAAACAGCCTTGGCCAGTATAATCATTTGGCAAAGTATTTCCTCTACCCCCCCCCCCCCCCCCCCCGTCCAGCTCTTTCAACACTGAAACTGGATATTGATCAAACAGGAAATGTGGAGAAGAGGCTGAAAGAGCCTACATCAGTTCACTTCTTGGGGCTGATGCCAGAACCTGGAGTGTGCCAACATAATGGCTTTGAATGTTTCCTTGCCATTGGTTACAACAGCTGATCATATCTACAAAACCAAGGAGAGCAAGAAAAAAAAACCCCAAAGTGTAGATGCGCTATATATCACTGAGGCGGGTTATAGACCGCCGCTTTGAGGCGGTCTGCCGCCGCCGCCATTTGCTCCATAAGGGAGCCATCGCAGCCACACTGCGCGGCTCCCTTGCGGAGCAAAAAAGAAGCTCCAAAATGGAGCTTCTTTCTGCGGCGCCCTAATGACATCACGAGGCGCCGCTGGCGCACTCGTGACGTCATTAGCGCCGCAACACGTCTGGACGCTATGCGTCCTATACGTAAACATGTCGGCCCCCATGTGGAAGGGGCGCTGCCATGTTGTACGTATGGAATACGTATTAGGGTTAGGGGGGTGCGGAAGCACCACCCTTTCCTAACCCTAATACGTATTCCATATGTAGTTTTTGGCGGTTTGTAACCCGCCTAAGTTTGGATACAGACAAATAGTGAGATACTGTACAAAATTTAGTTAAGTTCTTAAACAATAACAGGTATAATTCAACAGTTATCAATGAACAACAGAATGTTTGATCATCATGCTAGTAGACGAGTTCAAACTGGAACACCTTGCAAGTTTATTGCTGTAAAAGATATGAAGTGATAAGATGAAAAAATCCTCTTCTTAAACTAGTGAATCCATGGCAGTCAGTACAGGATAAACATCACAGTACATAAAGTGATCAGATGAAGATTAATCCTCTTCTTAAAATGATAAATCCGTCATTCTCAATCTGAGACAAAAATACCAGTGATTATATTCAGATGAAAAACAAGGTAGCAGTATGGCACTGGTAGCACAAGTAGAAATAACACAGATGGCAATAGTGGTAACACAGGTAGTAGACAGCTGCCTCCAGGGTTATGAAGCCGTTTCGACTGTATAGTCTTCTTCAGTAGTAGTAAAATGTATCAATTCCGGATTTCAATTTAGGAAGATAAAGTTTCAACTTGACTTTTCTATACTTCTAAATATGTAAAATTAACAAACATTAACACTAGAAATTTCAATTATCACAAAAGAGAGAACAAATATAACATTCCTTACAATTGTAACATGCTTACCTCTATTTTAGGCCATCTCCACTTTGTTTACAACAAAATCAATGAGTGCAAACTGATTATAACTACTGGTGATCATATACACTATCTTCAAAATGCCTTACCGGTGGCACATTCATGTATACATTTCTTAAAGGAAGATGAGTTTGCTACCATACAAACTAAATCTCTCAGCATGGAAAACCTAAGAACAGCCACCTTGAGCCCCATTTCGGAAGAAAGGTGGGATATAAATGCACTACAATTTACTGGATACTGCTAATTGATGTGCCGGTGTCATTCTCTTTGTTAATGATGAATGTTTTAACCTAGTTTTTATTCTTTTTTTAAATTGTTTAATCATGTTTTAACTTTTGCATTGTGTGGCTTTTTAACAATGTATTTGTTGGAATGCTTGTAAACTGCTTTGAATCCCAATCTAGGATTAAAAATAAATATGATAATAATATAAATAAATGAATAAAGTAGAAAATAACTACAATCTTAAACACGCATATTTCAATGCACATTTTATGTGGATCTTACTAGTGGTGCACCAGGTGGCTGTAACACAGCATAACAGGCTCAGTTGCACAATAGTTTCAGGCTCAGTTGCACAGTAGCACAGACTCCATGTTCTTATTCCAGTGACCAGACAAATTTGTTTAGATACACCACTCTGAGACTTAGCAATCCAGCTCCTAGGGAGTGATGAAGCTGAAACAAACCACAGCATAGGATACCAAACAACATCTGTATTGTTTGAGTTTTAGGGACCTGCAGTTTCCTGACATTTGAAAGCTGAGTGAACATAGGAAATCCTAACATAATGTGCTATTGTGAAGGGGTTTTTTTGTTCATTAAATTTGCATTTATTTCATGTATGAAGTATGCAGATGTAAAAATATGTGGGCATCTTTCTTTTACTGCTTCCACATTATGTCTGGGTTCAGTTCCATTACATTTTTAATGAGCTGATATCCATGGCTGGAATGATATAACCTTTCCTGGCTTGACTCTTCCAAATCTGACAGAAACATCATTCAACCAGACTGATCCCTGGCAGAATGGATCTCCTCCTCATGCATCTGATGCCTGATAAAGTATGTTTCAAGAGGAGATGTTACTGTGGCAGCAGTATAACAATCATGACTAAGTAGTGATTGTGAATATGAAAGAATTACAGATATATAAATCTAGGTATCTGTTTCACATTAACAGTTGCTACTCAATGATGATTTTGACACTGTTGCCATGATTGCAACTCTCGCATAAGCCTACTTTACCAGGCATCAGCTGCATGAGAAGGAGATTCATTCTGCTGAAAATGAGAATGGATAAATAATATTTCCCTCAACTGGGGGTGGTGATGGTTAGCCCAGGAGAGATACAGGATTCTGACCCATAAATATAATTATTTGCTTTTCCTTCTGAGTGTACACATTTTAAACATTACACTTGGCTTGACTGCATTCCCCCTTATTGACTAAAGTGTTTTTAATGTGATTTGTATGGATGTGAAATGTGAACATTTTTGTATGTACTCTTTTCAAAGGTGTGCATATGGAGGAGGTGAGCAAAACTACATCAGTGATGTAAATCTGCATCAATTTGAGGATTTCAGAGTATAAATTGTGTTTGCCTTCTGGACAGTCAGGAAGCTGAATCTGAGAGAAACTGAAATTGGATTTCTCACACATCTCTGCATATGTAATTTTCATACATAATCTGAAAGATGTCATTGAATCCAAACAAGGTTTCAGACTGGTGCTAGAAATATGGAAATAAATGTATGGAATGAAATGCCTTGAATAGAGCTGACCAAGCTCCTTCTAAATGATGGAGAGTCTTTGCCAGTATGTTTCATTAAAGTGGAAGCTTGGTGGTACTCTTCACTTTACTTACAATGCAGTTCACAAAATGCTTAAGCCCAAGTATTTATGCTTTCACTCAAGGTCATTGGCAGTAAGCCAGTTTCATGCATGTACTCTACTCTAAATAAATTGTGGATGGCATGCTGATGATCAGTCAGCAGTGTGGCTGGCTATTTCCATGGGATATGTAGACTACTTCACTGACATTCTTTTGATAAAGCTTGGTAAAGTGGAAAGCAGAAGGAAAAGAAGGGGATCTCACTACAGGTGGATTGACTCAATCAAGGAAATCACACCTCTGAGTTTGCAAGACTTGAGCTGGGTAATTGATGGTTGGGAATCTTGGAAGTCTCTCATTCATAGGGTTGTCATATGTTGAAGTTAATTTGACAGCAGATTATTCCATAATGGCAATTTGTAACCAATCAACACAGGTTCTACATGGAGGCCTTGCAAGTGATTTGGAAGAAATAAATAAAACAGCAACATCAAGAAATGCAATGGAGTCCAATGCCTCTGATATTACTAGGGGAAGAAGTTTGTTCCAGGTTTTGGAAAAGCTATCCAAAGTTCTGAATCCTTTCCCCAAAATATATTCACCATCTTGGGTAGCTCTTTTAGAACACTGCTAAGATTCTCTGCCCTGCTGACATCAGAATCATCAACCTCCATTGGAAAAATGACAACACACTTCCACTGAAGGCAGATCAGCATTGGTTCATTCATACTGTGTGCCTTATTACTTTCAACGAGTCCAAACAATTGTACTTAACATCTGATCACTGTGCACCGGTTTTAGGAAAACAGTGAGGTTTTTTGAAAAGCTCATACAGGCATGTTAATAAGATTTTTGGCAATATTTTTGGTTAACTGCTGGGTATTTCAGAATGACCTTCTTCATATAATTCTTTTTTTAACTAAAGTATCAAGCAAGGTTCAGTGAAATATGTTTGTTTGAATACCTATTTTGTCACATCAGTGTTAAACTAATATGCAGTCAGCAGCCCTATTGTTCATAGATACTCTCCTTACTGCTCTTAACATTATGCTTGTCTAAAAAAATAGTCCTATCTGAAACACAGACATTTCAGAGCTGGAGGTGGGGGACTAGAATGCACATTATAGAACACTTGAGAGCATGATTCATATAAGAGCACATGTATAGGATGAATTGTATAGATGTACATAAGAAAACAAGCAAATTCTTTGTAAACACTATACACTGAAGCTCCATGAATATCATTCTGTCTGGTTGGGAATATCTTTGGAATTTTGTCTTCTTACATAAGGGAATATCTACTCCTTTTGTCATGTGTTTTATGCCTCATCCTTTTGTTTCTCCTGCCTTTTTCCACTGCAGGTCTCTTCTCTGGTCTTACTTAAGTATTAATGTATGTTGTAAATGACTAAAAGTTTAACCAACTGACTGCTGTAATTCCATGTCCCCAGCAGGGACTCAGTGACTGATGAAATAACAAAGCATTGGGTTAAACAAGAGGCACTTTATTTGACCTAAGAACCTTTTTAACTGAACCTGGGGATAAGTGACAGAGGAGCAACTTGATGAGGGTCCATCTGAGGCCAGGTGTCAACCTGTGACCCCCTCCTCAGCCTTTCCGAGGGCAGTCCAGTATTATGGGTTGTTCCCCAGCCAGCCATTTACACTCCACAAGTTGGTAGACTTTACAGGAGAGAGCAAGGCCCATGGTCAGCCCTAAAGGGGAGGCTCATTTCCTGTCCCCAGGTCACCAAGCCTGTGGAGTTGGTTCCAGAGTCCAACCAAATGTATGCTAACTCTTGATAGTCAACCCAAAACCTGCCACAGACAAGGGACAAGTGTCCAATTAGTCCCTTTCCTCCACCAGGCCAGCAAACATGGCCCTTACCCCATGTAAGTAAACACCACCAGCCCTATAGTGCTCTGGGTGCTGGATGTGAGAGAAAAGTGGGCCAACCCCTTGTGCATGGTATTATGGACTTCTCTGTTTACCCTCCCACAGGCAAGATTCATACATCGGGGATCTCCCAATCCACCCCAAACTTGGCATAGGAAAATAGCCCGAACAAAGGTATGCTAGGCCATTTGACTTGAATATCCAGGAAAACATAGGTATCTTGTAAAATGAAGGCTTTCTCCTTGAACAAGTCAAAATCATCCCCACCAAGGTGAATGACCAAATGTATGGTGGAGGCCCATAGTGCTCCCAATACAGAAGACTATTACAAAAATCATGCAGAGCCTGTGAACAGAAGACAAGGCCAAATCATTCCCAGTGAGGCAAATGGCCAAAACACACAGATAACCCCCACGATGCTCTTGATACACAAGAATCCATCTGCCATCACAACCACAAAAAACATACAAAATCTGTGAACAGAGGGCCTTGCCCATGAGCAAGCCCCAGTCATTCCCACCAAGGTGAATGTCCAAAACATTTGAAGGAGGTCCATGCCACTGTTTAACATGAGAGGCAAACCAGTCCAATGGAAGGTTCTTCTTCCTGGCCAGCAGAATGTAGTCCACTCACTCCACTTCGGTTGAAGGAAAGTTGTGTAATATAGATCTGAATAACTAAAGCCTGATGGAGCTAATCTGAATGCAAAATAGCTGCAAGGACCCCATGACCAACCCACAAATGGAGATTGCTCCAACCTAAAATTCACTAAAATAAATTCCAATCAATCAATCAATCAACCAACCAACCAACCAACCAATGAAATAATCGAATGAGTAAACTATATTGGGTTGCAGCTTCACCATCACCTTCAGTACAGATAGCTAATGATGAGGGATGATGGGAGATGCAGTCCAGGAACATCTGAAGGGCCATATCATCTGCCAATCAGTGTGTTGTCTAGTCCCATGCTCCCATGGTTTCCATTCAGAAAGCTTTCTGTCTTTTCCCCATATGGGCTGAAGGACAGAGAAGCACCAGCATAGTAACATTTACTTTTCTCTTGCTGTCTTTGCATTGGACAACCAATCAGCCCCATTTGACAGCTGAAAATTAATGAACAAATGTATATATATATTTTACATTGCATTAATGAGACGTTAGTAGTACCTGATATGGAACAAAATAACATGATCTTATATCCATCAAAAGATAGTTTCAGACAGAGGCCTCTTCATATTACTACCTGAATGATACTGTGCAGCTATGCCATTTTTTACCCCTCATTAAGGCTATATTCTTCAATAAGAAAAGAATCTGGAATAAGCCATGGGAGGAAAAAAGAGAAGGTTGTGAATAGAGAACAGTGTCATGTGAAGCCCTCATAAAGTTCAGCGAATGAAACAGGGCGATGTCATGATAAAAGCTTCATCTGAAACTGCTTGACATGCCCCTTGCCGTTGCCAATGTTTCCATTTTCAGTCAGCTGAAATATATCATTGGTACAGAAGCCACTGATTCCTTTAAAGTTAATATCCTGTATCATTCTTTCCTCACACAGCAAGGACAGCTTAGACGATTTAATTATTTCCCAATAGTTTGCATGTCATATTTAAGGACTGCTGCTCTGAGAAGCTGAAGTCCACTTACAATGTTTAGAATTATTGCTTTTTATGCCTTAAATCCAATTGCTAGTCCTAGCTAGAGTAGACTTGTTGGATCAATGAAATTTGCATAAATGTTGACTTATCATTAAGTAGTTGATTCAGGGGTCTACTCCAGCTTAGTAGCAGTTGGATTTAGCCCCCAAAGTAATTTTCTGTCTGAATTAGATCCAATTAACAAGTACAAAGCTGAAGCTGTTCCCATGTCACACTAATACAGCTACAGGATAGTTGAATCCTGTTCTGCCCTTTCAGGAAAAGGTCATAACTGGTCCAAAATTATTCATTTTTTCCTTTTGCAATCAGCACATTATGAATATTTTCCAAATTCAATGAATATATTGATGTGACATTATTCAGTATAAGTGTAATGAATAGTGGTTTATAATTTATATTTACCAACTTTCTTGCATTTCATTAGCAGTGCCTTAAAATAAATTCAAAAACATGATACTTATATGCTTTGAGTGTCCAGGTTTTGACTTTCTTGGCTCCAGTCCTCTGTTCACTTTCCTGGAAGATAGTTGGACTTATTTTTAAGGAGTGTACCACAATGGCAAACCTTGTCTGAACAAATCATGCCAAGATTTGGTAGGTTTGCCTTAGGATCATCATAAGTCAGAAATGACTTGAAGGCACATGACACACACACACAGCCCAAGATAGCCATATTTGTAGAACAGCCCTTCTAAGACATGTCTGGCTCAGGACAGAAAATGGCCACCTGGGAAGATCTCTGTGGTCAAATCCTGTAGCCACTGTCCATTTCTGAAATAACGTGGCTCTAATAGCTACCACCACCAGATGTGCAAGAATATTGGTTAAATTACTGAAATATTGAATATACCCAGGCAAAACTCTTTCTCTCTCCTATAATATTGTGCAGTTGTTAAGTTATCCTCTGTAGTCATGAAATGACAATGACAGGAAAGTTCACCTTGGGGGAAAAGGTGATCAGCTCAGCATTTCTGGGGTGTTTTTAATTGGGTAGTTATTTGAAACATAAGCTTAAAATGTCCAACTTGGTTGCATTTATGTTAGAAGGTAGAAAAATATAACTACAAAGTTTATGTTTAACTGCCAATTAAATTTGTTTCATACCTTTATATTAAAAACCTTACCAGAATGAAGCTGAATGCCTTTTTTATTCTTTTATTTTGGAAAACCCAGTTTCTCATCCACTACACCAAAAATCCTTCTCTTGGGAAGGCCCATTCTCCCTGTCCTTACCGCTCCAATTATCGATCAGTATACTTATTGCCACATGGAATTGCATGTGGATCTTAGTAAAGTTTCCAGGGTTAAAAGTTTCAAAATTGTTTCCTTGAACAGAGGAGGAGCCTGCTATGTCCAGTGCAGAACACAAGAGGAACATTCGGATGCAAGGAAGACAACCTTCTTCAAAGCTCCCCTTACTTCTTGTTGGTTTAACATCTTTTAACCTTGGAACTAATTCAAATACCATGCTGTAATCATGTTCTAAAATAATGATATAAAATAAACAGTTTAGATCTTGTGACCTACACATTGTAATTTCCAAATCCAGAGGAGCTAACAAAAAGCTTGAAACAGTATAGCAAAACTCCAAGAGAATTATACTTAGTGTAATTTAATTCAAACTTAATAAATAATTAATAAATAATTAATCAGCTTGAATTGACAATCTAGTTGATTTGAATTAACTTGCTCCTACTTGAAAAAATACAAAATGATACAAAGGAATCCAGTGCCACCTTTAAGATTAATTGAGAGATAAGACTGGGTGTATTCAGGCTGGCATGGCAGCATTGCCCAATTATTAATGAATTTTATAACATCCATTACAATTAATTTCTATCATCACAGAACATAAAGTTCTGCCCTGGTCTATTATCATTATCTTTATATCTAAAGAAAAACAAAAAAAATTAAATATAAATATTTAATAACATTTTTCTTACTAGTGGCTTGACTTGAAATAGCTTCTGTTTGGAAAACAGGCAATGTAAAATTAGAGAAATGGTGGAACCATATATGGGGCACTTGGTTACTTGAGAAAATATCAGACAATATAAGAAGAAAAAGAGGAGATACTAACCAAGACTCTTTTACTGAAAAATAGTACATGTTTATTGTTTTTGTAAACACAGATGCATACTGGACAGGACCATCAGAATACCACCAGCATCTGTGGAAAGGCATTCTGTACCCAAACACTTGACGGAGACACTATTATAAACTCTGCAACCTTCACAAACCCATTTTTTTCTCCTGTACATTTACACGCCCATGAATACAGGGCAAAACCATTTTAGCCCATGAATACTGGACAAATGCTGTGCAAAATTTTCATCTGTATGTTATTACTGTATTTATGAGTTATTCTATCTTGGATTTCCTGTGCATCAGGGAAACAAATTTTCAGCTGGGAAATGGATAATGGAGAATATTCTTTCCATCTTGAATGATGGACTAAATGTTGTTCCATACAGAAAGTCCTCTTAATATAAAATACCGGGAAAACACCTAAGCTAAAATGTCTCTCTGAATCTTCTTTTATATGGGGACAGTTGCTGTGGCGATGAAGAAAATAATTTTCAGCCATACAAATCCCCACCCAGAGTCTGAAGTGATAGAGCCTGGGCATAAATGCTACCCCTTCAGTAAGAACTAGAACCACCTCACATCTGAAACACATCCTTGTCTTCTTGTTCAACGATGCACAATACCTCGAATCAAAGACAAATACCATGATAACATTTTTGGCTGCAATATTCTTGAGGGAATGAATCTGTATATTCTATTTTACAGAGCAAATTAATGTTTCACAGTATAATTTTATGCATGTCTGCTCAGAAGAAAGTTGGACTATAGAACACATGGAGGATGCCAGGTTGCCTATTCCCTGGGATGAATACTGGCCAATCCACTGAAAAAGACAAGAGATGGTCCTTTTATTTAGATATTAGCGAGTTCTGTTCAAAAGCCTGCTTTTGCTGTTAGCATTGGTGATTTATTTTCCTTTGTTTTGGATGGCTGGTAATGAATAAAGTAATTGTAGGATTCCTTATCAGACCTGGGTAATGGGTTTTAGTCCAAGGAATAAGGAGTGTAGTGGATAAATAAGCTTAAACAGAATTTTCTGAGCAAAGTTGACAGCTTGAAGTGATAAAATGGCACAATTAAAGAGAGCATAGATAAGATTTTATATTACAAGGGAATATCACAGCATGTGCTAAGATTTTCAAATTTAAACTCAAGGATAAGAAGATACAGAATAATGGGTAACTGAAGGACTTGAAATCATTCAGGTGGACTGCTTCCTCCATATAAATATAGTGGTTAATTCCGCATTTTATTGCTAGAAGTAAAGGTAACAGCACCTGGCTGAGAAGTATAATTTTAATGTCTGTTCTGTTGACACACTGACTTAATTTCTGCTTAAGAAATGTATTATATTGACATTAACCAGTTTTTCATTATTTAAACATCTATTGATTAAATAGGGAACAGACATTAACACATTCTGCACTATTTTTGTTTTTTGTTATATTTTCCATCTATTTCAGTTAGGAGTTTCTGTGAATTTCTTTCGCACTAAGGGTTTAGTTCCCACAAGTCTTAGTTCCCAGAGAATGTGGACGCTATGCAAAATAGGCTAAGGAGATGGTTGTGTGTTTACCCAGCCATGTATAGAATGCCATGAAGTGTATCATAGATGTGTATATGACTTTTTTGTACAATAAGTTTGCCATAAGAGGAGTCTTATCAAATGTATAAAGCTCTCTCTAAATGGCATCATTGGTACAGTTAGACTATGAGGATCCACTCTCATTGTCTACGGTAGAGATATTTCCCTGTTCCCTGATATTCTTTTAAGAAGAGTTGTCAGGATTCAGGAATTGAAATTGGACCTTGTTACATGAATGACAAAATGTGTGTTATTCCACAGAATTTTTCCCTAACATGTTTGTTCCTTCATAGGCCATTTTAAAATGGTTGTTGTTGTTGTTGTTGTTGTTGTTGTTGTGTGTCTTCAAGTTGTTTCTGACTTATGGTGATCTTATAATGAGGTTTTCCTGGCAAGATTTGTTCAGAGTGGGTTTGCCACTGCCATCCTCTTAAGCTTAAAATGAAGAGAAGTATTTTTAAAAACAGGACATAAATCGAACATGAACCATGTGAGACTGGGTAAGAGCGTTTTTGGCTGAAAGATTAAAACAAGTCATCTTGGGACTAATGTGCCCCCCCCCCCCCAAATTCCATATCAGTTGCTCAGCTGATTTAGGGTTTATTTGTGTGAGCTAGCCTTGCCAACAGCTTCATCACTTTATGCAATAGCTAAACATGGAAGGCTGGTGGCATCTGGCCTGAGATAATGTGAGCTGGACTTTCTTTTCCAACAGGAAAAAGAAAATTATAGAAATAGTTCTTGTAGTTGTATTGCATTTTTAACAAGACCAATGTGTGGCCAGGAATGGAAAGAATATCTCAAAATATTTGAAAAAATTGTCATTCATATATATATATATATATATATATATATATATATATTGGAGTGTTGAGAATCCTTGACATGAAGAATCTTTGACTGATAAGATTCTTTGCCGTTCAGGGCTGCACCTGGCTGTTTTCTGCAGAAAGGTTTTCTGTACAGAAAATGACACTTCTATACAGACATATTATTTCCTGTATAAAAAAGATGTTTCCTGAATAAAAATCCTATATTTGGGGATTCACAATGTGCAAAACCCATCGCATGGGTGATTTGCTTCCTTTTAGAAGTACTTTTGTTAAGAATGACATGTGTGGCACAAGATGCTATGGCTGCTGCTGTGCTACAGACCTCATATTGCCTGAAAGGGAAACACATTTCCTGATGTTGATATTCAAAAGTTATGAGATTTTCTAGTATCTCTGAAAGTTAGCTGCTTCACTCTCAACATTTCAATATTTGATCAGATCCCCAGTGATTATATATTAGATGCTGGTTCCATACAATATCTATTCAGACACTATTATTTAGAGTACATTAAATTTCAGACTTTCTCCATTCTTATGAGTTATCGTTCTCTAAAGTGTTGAGCTAACTGAAACCCATTAGTCAATCTCCACTATTCTTCTTCTGCCTTCCTCTTCACTTACTTCTTTTTATAATAATTCAAGAATAGTGTAAGAAAGATTCTGTAGCTATATAATAGTTTAGATACATGATTGGTTTTTTTATATAAAAAGTCTCCACAATGATGCAGCAAAAAAGCATTTTCTTAAACCTGTTTGAGGCATCCAATTCAGTAAAGCAATTTGTAGCAATTTTGTCACTTCTAGCTTTGGTGCTTTGTGTATCTTAAATTGATTTTCCACATTTTGGCACTGCAGAATGTACAAATAAGCCCATTGGTTCAGCTCCAGAGTGCATGAGGCAGAGCATTTGAGTTTGGACATCTGTCTGACCATGTGTTATGGCAATCTCCTGCATAGACAAGAGATCTACAGCTGCTGGACTCTTTTTTGGAAGAACGGCAACACTTTCAGTTGAGTGTGTGAATCATCAACTCTAGAATTTGTGGTTTTTTGTTTTTTGTTTTTAACATCTCTCTTTTTCTTTCTTTATCTGAAATGAAATTTACAAACATCAATCAGTTTGAAACCTGTTTTTGTGTAACTGAATGGTTAAGCCTCTTCTTTTTGACAGAATATTAAAAGCCATCAGACTTGGACAAGCCAA
Organism: Sceloporus undulatus; assembly: GCF_019175285.1. Lineage (NCBI taxonomy): Eukaryota > Metazoa > Chordata > Lepidosauria > Squamata > Phrynosomatidae > Sceloporus > Sceloporus undulatus. The sequence continues at coordinate 65,394,547 of NC_056526.1, forward strand.
TGTTAAAGCGGATATATACAAAGCAAATGTAAAGTCCAGATTACAAAATCAGTCTCCTTGTCTTCAGTCCATTGTCTTCATACAAGCTATCTAATCAAGACACTGAATTTATAATAATCTCTTAACAACAGATAACTTGGCAAAGTGTGAACTGTTCTACTGGAGCTTCTTTTGTTGAAATACTTGGTAATGGTTAGGTTCCCCGTTACCATTTATTTTAAAGAAGTTTGAACTGGATAAAGATGGGAAAGAAACATAAAGAGACCTAATGTAGCACAATAGGTTAAAGTGTCAGATTAGGACTGGAGAAAACTAGATGCAAATATCAACTCTATATTAAGGCTCCATGGATCAGTTATAGTCCCTTGATCTAACGTGTGTCACACTGTTGTTATGAAGAAGAAATGCATGGGAGAAAAGACATGTAGATTACCCTTCATTGCTTGAATAAAAGATGGAATTTACTTTTTTATAAAGATATAATGTTCTGGAGTCCCTTAATTTAATTCTTGCCATTCTGCTTAGCCAGAATGTATAGTGACCCCATGAATTTTATTGAGATTTCTTAGGTAAGGAATACTCAAAGGCAGTTTTGCCAGTGCTTTCCTCTGAAATGTAGGCCTGAAAGGCTGGCCTGGGGGCAGAGTTGGGGTGTAGCGTCCTGATGATGCATGCCAAACTCCGCCCCTCAGGGCACCCAAACGCCTGTGTGCCACTCCATATGGCGCATGACATCACGGCAATGGTGCCCTTTGGAGGCTATGGCATGCTTTTTGCGGCTCCTTTTTGTAACAAAAATAAAGCACACAATGAGCTGATTTTCTCAGCATCATGCAATGATGACACTGACAAAATTTTATCAATATACCATAATACCTTCTGGGTGATAATTATTACTTTATGATACCCCTTCATATCCATTGCCCTTTGTTTTCATTGCCTTTAGGGACAAGGGGTAAATTTTGCTATTGGATGAAGTAGTTGAATCAAAGCTTCATTATCATTCACTGTGCTAATAGTTTCTTCATGTTGCTGTCTCTGGGGGAAATGAAATCTTTGCTTTGTCTCAGTCTAAGTGGGATTAGAAAAAGAAAACATACCCATTTCACCCAGTGATGTGTTTCCTCTTTCCCACACTTAGTGCATGAATGGTCTTTTGCCATGTATGCTCCCGCTGGAAAAAAAAAATCATTAAAAAGGTTGTGTTTCTTAAGGGCAGTGCTACACAAAGTGGTGGAACCTGGATCAATGTTGGTACCTTTGCCATTGCTGCCAGTCCCTGGCAATTTTCAAAGAAAGGAAGAAAAATCAAATGGATACAAATTTAGGAGTGTTCCCTAGCACATTTAAAATAATAATTGTCAGTGTCTTAGCCAAAGAAGCACTGTTTTAAGGGGGAACCAAAAAAAGAAGAAGAAGAAGAAAAAAAGCTTCCTTCTGGCTCATAATATCTATTAATTATATGCCACTCCAGCAATGTGCTCGATGACTAACATCTCTTCTCCAAATTATTATTCAATTGGCAGAAAGAAATACTGTCCTTGATTTGATACTAGTAAATAATGGGAGCTGTGACAAAGATGAGAAGAAGACTGAAAGGAGAGGTTATGAGATATCAAATGGTTGTTGGGAATTATATTGGATCAAGTGATCACAAGTTAGTTCAGTCAGATTTAATTTGGAAGGAAAATTGGAAACATAACAGCGTTGGAGGGATTTCACTTTTAAAAGGCAAATTTGGAGAAGCTAAGGAGGTTAATTAGTAGGGTAAGCAGGATGATAGAATGCATGCCCTTGAATGCAGGAGAGGGTTTGAATTTTTTTAAAGTCACATAGATTATCAACAATTTGCATATCAAATAAGATGAAAAATCTCAGAGAAGGAAACCTGAGACTTAACTGAACAAGAAATGTTCTTGAATAGAATATTAGGAAAAGAGTAAAAGACAGGGAGGCAGTAAATACTGAAGAATTGTTGCTTAAGGAAGCATACCTACAAATGATAAGCAAGTGTAGAAAGTACTTAATAGTGAAGTTGTCACTTATCTACTCAGAAATAAACCCAGTAAATTTAATGTGAAATCAAACCCATTTCATTCAGGATGGTTTATTCCCAAATAAGTGTGTACAGGATCATAGCCCGAGGATGCCCTCTGAGAGCCCAGTGATAGTCAACCTGTTGCTCTTAGGCTGCACATAGGTATCCATCTATTTTGGCAGCTAACTAAAGTGGCCCAAGTTCCCAGTTAAATTGGCATTCCCAAATTTTCTGCAAGGGTTAGAGTGAAAAAAATGGTATTATTATTATTATTATTATTATTATTATTATTATTATTATATTTATTTATATCCTGCATTCCTCCCGGTACAGGAATTCAAGGTGGCTACTTCGTAAAGTAACATTTTACCATTACAAAAAGGTTCATGCCCCCTATGCCTTTCTAACAAAGCAGATTCACCCTCTTAGGTCTGAAACAGATGGGTAAAATAAAGCAGCTTCCAGTTGGTTTGAAGGCAGAGCGTTTATATGAAACATGCCTCCAAAGTGGATGGAAACAGAAATAAAGCCGCACTCTGGGGCTAAAAATTAGAGGAAAAAGAAGCTGGGAATCTCTGGCTTAGTTTGGAAAATGTGCATCTTTGGTGTACAAGGAGATTTCTACTACTTACATTGTCTTTTCTTCTGACTGGCCAGAGGGATGCCATTGATTAGTATATCTCTCTTCGTCTAGACTGAATTTCAATTTGTTTGGACTTATCTAGTGCACATTCCCAGATTCACATTCCGAGTTATCTGGTATGATACTGCTGGCAGTGTGAAGGGAGCATAAATTTTGATTTCAAGGAGGAAAGATGATTTTATATGGGGGTGGGGGATAATGTTAGGATCTGAAGAATAATAGCTTGGACTAATAGCTTGTATTATTTAGATCAACTTCAGTCTGGCTTTAGGACTGGTTATGGAATGGTGCCATATTTGACCACCTTGACAGATTACTTACACAGGGAACTAGACAGTGTTCCTGTTGGTTCTGCTGGATTTCTCTGTGGCTTTTGATACCATCGACTATGGTATCTTGTTGAGTCACCTTCTGGAGAGGAGAACTCAGAAGGTGGTGCTTGGGGATGCTGTCCTGTGGTGTTCCCCAGTGCTTGGTTCTGTCTCGTGCTGTTTAATATTTACATGAAACTTCTGGGATAGACCATTGAGAATTTTGGAGTTCAGTGTCACCAGTATGTTAATGACACACAACTCTGTCTCTCCCTGCTATTTGACTCCAGGGAAGCTGTTTCTGTACTAAGCTATTGTCTGTTGTCAGTAATAGGTTAGATGAGGGTGAACAAATTGAAATTTAATCCAGACAAGACAGAGGTGCTGCTGGTCAGTCAGAAGGCAGATCAGAGAATAGGGATTCATCCTGTGGTTGATGGGGTTAAACTCCCCCTGAAGGCTCAGGCCTGGAACAGATGGGCCTTTTCAACGCCCTTGTCACATGCGAGGGTTGCCTGGTGGGCAGAGTGCCCACACGCCCAGCACCCTTGCACGTGATGAGGGCGCTGCAGCTACGGTGCGCCCACCAAATAGGGTGCATAACAATGATGTCACCGCTGTGTCACTTCCAAATGGGGCGGTGCAGCTGCAACGTCATCGTGATGTCTCTGGCGCTTTGCTGAGTTGCAACAGCGCCAGAAAAAGGAGTCGCTTCCAGGCACTCCTTTTTTGCTCCATAGCAGCACCGCACAATTTGTTTGCTGCGGTGCTCCTGTGGAGCAAAGAGAGGCACTGGGGAGGCACCTCTTCTTAGCAATCTGTATGGTGCCACAGTTTTGCAGCTAGGGTGTGCTCCTAGACTCAGATCAGTGCCTAAATACCCAGCTTTCTTCTGTGGGCAGGAGTTCATTTATACAGTTAAAATGATAATCTTGGCAATTATAGTTTGGGGAACGTAAAATTATGTTCTAGGGAGTTCCTGTACAGTCTTTTAAACTATATCAGAGAAGTACCTTACCACACTACAAATCCCAGGATTCTATAGGTTAGGGCCCGACCATGGCAATTAAAGTGCAACCAAACTGTTCAGTGTGATCTAAATAAGCCTTATTAGACTTGATGACATCCAGTGCACAGGAAAATGGTGGGCCAACCAAGTGATCAATTGTGGGTTGATTTGTGTTAGCTTGCCTGGGAAACAACAGGGTTTAGATGAAGCTGCCAGCATAAAGGAGTAAATGAAACAGAAATTATTATTATGTTATCTTTGTTCTTTAATTTTCTGTGACACAGAATAAATATAATGGCTCCAGGTCAGACTTTTCCAAACAATTAACGAGTAAGTTTTAGCCTTATGTTCCTCTAACTGATCATTAACTGGCAGCAATTACACTGCTTGTCATTTATTATTGCTTCATTGCACCCAAACTGCCATACTTGCATAGTTACTGGCATTTTAATCTATATTTTTGTTCTTAGATAGCACTGAACCTCATGTCTAAAGTTGCATGCTTAATAATAATAATAATAATAATAGCTTGTTTTTATCCCACCTTTCTGTCAAAAAGACAATCAAGGCAGCTTTTCAATGACTGATTTAGAGTAACTCACATGGGGCCAAATGGGATTGTTTTAAAAACAACAACCTTGGTTTAAATTGCTTTGAATTCTGAACTGGAGAAAAAGGCAGGATATAAATTAATAACAACAACAATGCCTGAAACCATGCCATCTCTGTGATGGTTTTTGTTTTGTTTTGTTTTACTAGGGCAAGCATCAGGGAATTGCTTAGAAAACACATTCCTTTCTGGATATATTTCTTCTTAGCTCTCACCTCCACCTCCCATCCCCAATTTGATGATTCACTGAAAGGGATTGTATCTGTACAGTCCTGGGTGATGAAGCAAGCAGGAGTACCATACAAATCATAGCTGTTATTATTGCACACATTCACCCATCCAACTAGAACAGGCGTGGGCAACTATGGAAAGTCTGAAGGCTGCTTTTATGTCCTGGGAGTGTGTGCGTGCGCGCACACACGCACAGTGGTATCACTTGGGTTCATGTCACCCTAGTGTGGTAACTCATGATTTCACTCCCAGGTTAGGCAGACACCCTTCAACTTCGGTGAGTGGGAGCTGTTGGCGGAGGGAGGGATCTGGTCTTGGTTGCTTCTCTTCACCCTTGTAGCAAAAATAGAGGCAGACAAGAGCCCAGACTGGGGCCTCCAAGGATCCTCCAAGGGATGCAGAAGAGGAGTATGCCACCACTATCACTGCTGCCATTGTAGCAGCTCCACCTGGCCTTACTTCCTCAAACAACTCCCAAGCAGGCAGTGTCAAGCAGGGAGAAAGCAGGAAGGGAAGGGGGCAGCAGAAGAAGTGGCATCAGAAAGGGAAGAGTTTTCACTATCCTTCCCCCCTCCTTACTGGCTCACTGTCTTCTACATCCCACCAAAGGTTCCTGGCACCCCCCTTCCATTGCCCTCATCCATCTGTCAGGGCACCTCTGCCTGCTGTGGCTTCCGGTGGGAGAGGGGTGCTGCCAGGTCCAGCAGGGCTGTTGGCCATGTTGGGAAATGGATGTCCCTCCAGTGACCAGAAGGAAAAGAGTCTGTGGCTTCCCCTGCCACCCTCACCTTCCTTTCTTTGCCTGGCTAGCAGCCCTGCCAGACATGGAAGGGGCTGCTGGGTGTCAGCAACACTTTCCCCAGCTGTCTGGCACACTGCTGCCTGCCTTGCCCTCCCTTCTTTCCCTCTGCCCTGTTCTGTACTCCTCCTGGGGCAGGGAATGCAGGGCAGTATAATGTGTAGGAATGGAGGCAAAGTGGTCCACTGTGGCCACTTGTAGAGGTGAGGTGCTGCTGTTGCCTGGGTTAATAAATAAAAGTATGAATAATTGAATAAATAAGTAATAAAACTCACTGGGTAAATGAATAAAACTCCAACTCAAATCATGTAATAGAAATATAATATAGTGAGTCAGCTTGGTATAGTGGTTTGCATGTTGCACTGGGACACTGGAAGATCAGTGTTCGGATCCCCAATTGGCCATGAAAACCATCTGGGTAACCTTGGGGAAATCACACTTTCTCAACCTCATAGGAAGGCAAGCACGAGCCCCCTCTGATTAAATTCTGAAAAGAAAACACAATGATAGGTTTGACTTACGGTCACCTTAAGTCAGAAATGATTTGAAGCACACAATAACAGCATAACATAATATGGTCACTTCGGTTCACTGACCACATTTTAAAATGGTCAGATTGACCATAACTTCAAAGCTTTGTATTGCCCCATCAACCAAAATATTAATCACAGCAATGCTACATATTTTAGGGAGTGGAAGGTGATGACAATGACAATAAATGAGTAGAGCGATCCTACCAATACTTGTCTGTTCATAAGAAAGCCCAGTTGAGTTTAACCATACTTACAGCTTTAATGGTGATAATCTAATATATCATATTTATAGTAAAAACATTTTGAATTTTGCAAGGTGGAGAAGGTAACAAAGGAGAGCAAGTTGGACAGACTTGGAAGGGAATGAGAAAAACTAGGAAAACTGAGATAGAAATAGAAAGTAAAACGAGATAGCAGTTAGAAATAAAGGAGGGGGGGGGGCGAAGGGGTGAAGGCAAATGCATCCAGAGCTGGGAAGGGGAGAAGAAGAAGAAGAAGAAGAAGAAGAAGAAGAAGAAGAAGAATAAGAAAGAGAATGAGAGACTAGGAAGGAAGGACACTAGGAAAAGAAGGGGAAGACAAGGGCAACTAAGAGCCTTGTTGCATTACAAAATAAAGATTAGATGCACTGAGACAGAAGAAGCTTTCTGATTACCTTCCCAAATGCCCACAAAGCTCTTCTGCTTTACTGCCAAAGGAGATGATCATAAATGCCTTATGTCCTGCTGGAAAAATACATTTGGGAAAAGCCATTTGTGGTCAGCTCCCAGTGGACAGTACTATGACACCATGCAGAAAGGCAAGAAAAAGCCCCTTCTATCTCACTGATTGTCTTTCTTTTGTAATGCGATAAGACTCTAAGATGTAGGGATGTGAAAAAAGGTGAAGGGAAAGGGGAGAAGGAAGTAAAAGAAAAGATATTTAGCTAGAAGATGCAGGGCTGAGAGGATGAGAAAGAAGTGAAATCCAAATTTAAAAGAAAATCAAGCCAATGCCTAAGCAGAGCAGCAGAAGAAAGAGATTCATTTTGCAAGGTGGAGAAGGTAACAAAGGAGAACATTCTTTTTGTTGCTTCATTCCATGCTTTTTGTTGCCATGATGCAGCCTACATATGCCTCCGGTAAGGAAAGGATATTGTACTGCAGATTCAACCATTTAGGATAGGGTGGGGAACATGGGCACATAAATGGGGAACTTAACAATAAAATAAGACATGCCATAAAACAGCAATCCTCTCTAGTACTAGAATGGGGAAACCAGCCAGCAAATACTGAGATGGTTCAGTGTTTCCCACACTTTCCTTTCCACTGAGCCAGCTGCAGTTTGAAGAAGGGCATACAGGAGAAGAGGAGATAGCTATGAGAACAACCTGTAGAGTCTACAGCAGCAACTGTCAAGGATGGAAGATTTAAAAACAATACTTTAAGGCACTACCTCTCACTGGAAAAAGACTGGAGAAAAGGGACCAGGCTCTGAGACCCAACAGAATGTCAATGGGAAAAGCCTACTGAAAATCACATGGAGGCAACCATATTTCACTGGAGAAGAAATTAATGCTAGGCATTTCTTGTGGGGAAATTTTGTTGCTGTTAAAATGAGTGCACTCTCTATTTGCAAACAATATATTTAGTATTCAATTCACATGACCAGTTGGTGTTTTTCAAAGTATTATTGTCACAGTAATGATCTGCATCTATCATAAGATAATTTGTGATTTTTGACAGGCAAATATGATAACCATCATGGTAGAACCCACATATATCTATATCAGTATAAAATTATCAAATATTGCTTTGCCTTTTCATTTTTGGAGCTGCAGTCATTTATTGTTTAAGAAAGGTTTTTTTGAGTTTCTTGTTTTTTTCTAAATGCAGGCAGGAGATGATTCTTATCCCTTCTGCATCTGGACCTCTCAGAAAATATTAAAAATGATCAGTTTGTGACAGTTAGAATGAAGACTCCATGCTGAGCAGAAGTCTGAACATCAAATCTGAGCTTCTTATTTTTATAGCCATTCCGTTTCCTGTTTTTCCATATTATTTTTTACAATGGGCTACATAACATACCTTACTGAAAGCAATAAGTGATGGAGATTTAATGGAGACAATGTTAAAAACATTAAAGTCTTTCCCATTTGGAATATGAAGCTTCTCAAAGTCTTAATTGATTATCCATGCATTTGATTTGGAATGAAAGGATTCTTTCTCATACAGTACCTATATATTTCCACCTTACCTTTTTACTGTCTTGAAGTGTAAGAAGTCAACAAATCACATGCTGGTGCTGCTGCTGCTGTTGTTTTAAGGAAGGAGCTCCACCACCATATACTTTTGTGGCTAATGACAGAAATTGGCCTTCTCTATTTCTGTTTTTCATTTCTCTGCCCCCTGCCTAACTGTGCCTTGGGAATTAAATGACAACATAGGTAATGGTGTCCAGTATTAAGATGACGCACAATACTGACACAGTTTTCAAGAATAGCATCTACACTGCAGAGTTAATGCAGTTTGACCTTGCCATGGCTCAATGCTATGGTCTTCTGGGACTTTGAGTTTTGTGAGATATTTAGTCTTCTCTGCCAGAGAGCTCTGGTTCCACAGCAAACTAGAAGTCCCAGAGGTCCACAGCATTGAGCCATGGCAGTTAAAGCAATGTGAAGCTGCGTTAATTCTGTGTTGTGCCAGGAGTCACTGTCTCACCTCCCCTGTCTTGCTTAACTATATAGGCACACCAGGATTGGTATTCATTCTGGGTGAGACCTCCTTCTATTTATTTATTTCAGGAAAAGCAATGTAAATTTAAAATATTATAAAAGGGAATAATGTAAAGTGAGATTCACCTGTAATGTTGTTACATCAGTGCCCACTGGACAGAAGATGATAGCCCTGTAGCTGCTAGGTCTGGTGTTACTCCAAAAGTAGTTGAGCCCAGATATTAAAGGGGAAAAAGTAGGGTTTCCCATTTTTAAAAAGTCATGGGACAAGCTTGGGCTCCATACTGGCTGCCTATGGGGAATGCAGTAAGATCCACCATTGCCAGTTAAACATGTGTCTGTCCTTCATGTTGATTGTGTGAGATAATCTCCACCCCACCAAAGAGTGGTCTTTAAGGATGGTCATCTGTTGAAAGTGCTTTGATTGTGAGTTCCTGCATGGCAGGGGATTGGACTGGATGGCTCTTGTGATCACTTCCAGATCTATCTAGGGTCATACACAGAATGGCAGCTAAAGTGGAAACATGGTTGAGACACTCTAGAGTCTGAATACAAAACATGGTCCTGATCAGGGCCAAGTGTCAGTTAGGGAGTTTCTAGAGAGCATAATCTTCCAGCAGGACTTTCCTGAATAAAACTGCCCGGCCAAAGAAAGAACAATTGCCCTCTCACATCAGATACTATACTGTCGTGTTGTCCATATTCTGTTTATTTTAATGAGATATTTTAAAAGTTTGATTTTTAATTATAATATATTTAATTCTTTTTTTAAGGGGGAGCTGTTATATTATCAATGTAATTTTGTGTAAGGATATTTGATTGTTATGTCATAGAAAAGCAGGGTAGAAATAAAAGTTTTATTATTTATTTATTAATCCAAGACACAACACCAAATTTTAGAAATCCACATGAGAGAAATGTCAGACAAGGGAATACTGGTTTGCAGCAAAGGAACAGCCTTGGCTGTGCTAATTTATAGCTGGCAGTACATCAACAGCCGACCTAATTAACTCAGCCTTTTCATTTTAAGAAAGATCATGGTGCTTGCTGTTCCTTTGCAACTGGAGTTTCAGCCTCTGATGTCCCAAAGGATGAAGTGGCTTTGTATCTACTTGATCTTCAGCAACTGCATGGGATAAACTGAGTTTCACTTTCGCAGCTTCCAGGGCAGGGCTGCCTGCTTCTTCTGGCTGATTTGAGCCTGTTATCATGGCTCTCTTTTTTCTACTCTGAAGAGGCCTCCTCCTGGTAAGATGTAACACATGCCCCAAAGGGGTGGTAGGCACAATAAGCAGTGCTGATACTTCTGCACCTCCTTTTAAAACTGCTTCCAGCATTATGTGAAGACCCTGCATTGACCATCAGCTCTCTGCCTCCTAATGGTTTTGCCAGAGTTCATCTGTGTCTTGACACAAAGTAAGTTTAAGATAATAAGTGAAGTATCATTCTTTGTAAAAGCCATGGTTCTGAGGCCCCAGATCTTCTAAATAAACATGACATTTTCTCTTTCTTTCTTTTCTTTTCTTTCTTTGTTTCTTTCTGTTTTTTTTTTTTCAGGACTACAGTAAGCGACTACAAACAAATTCATAAAGCTCTTGCCTTGGTTCATTGCTAAATCTAATGATAACTAGTTTACTCTTGTAAAAAAGAAAATAAGAGCCATGGATGCTTTCTATGTACTAATTTATTTTTGTGCAAAGTTAGTGTTTTTCTCAGTAGTCTGCAAGGTTCAGTACTCTGGTTATTGTTGTATTGTGATTTCTAGCATTCCCCGTCTATGACTATGTTAACTGGAGTTGCTGGCAGCTACAATCTCACAACATGTGGAAAGAGTTAGTATGGTGTAGTTGGAGACCAGAGTTTGAATCCTGGCTCAGCCATGGAAATTGGGTGACCTTCTGGAAGTCACAGTCTCTCAGCCCAAGAGGGAGGCAAGTAGAAAGCCCCTCTGAACATTTCGTCCTAAGAAAACCCTGTAACAGGTTCACCTTAGGATTGCCATAGGTCAGAAATAACTTGGAGGCACACAACAGAACAGAACATGTGGAGGCCACATGATTGCCACCTTCAATATACTTTACTCTCTCCATGCTCCCCTGAGAATTGATACTTCATTTCATTACAGGATTCTGACAAGTGAAACTAATAACACTATATCCACTAAGGAAATGAAGGTAAACACACCCACTGACACACAGACACATTAATTTTGCTGCCTTTAAAAAAATAACTTGGTTGTTTTACCTAAAACAGACCAAGTCCCTTGTGAGATTTTGAATATTTGCCCAATTAATTTCTCACCACTGATGAGAAATGGTAACAAATGTGAAGGCTAGTTGAAATCTTTTCTATACTGAAATATTTCCAGGAGTTTATCATCAGAGCTGTCTTACAAAAACACGTTTGTTCTGTGTCTCATCTATCAAGTGAGTGCTAAGAGTTTTCTTGTGCATGTCTCAAACAGATTATTTTCTGTCAAGCTCTCTGATAGATGAGACATATGTTTGAATGAAGGAAATCTTCCTTATGTTTTTTTTATTTCCCTGCTCAGGAGGGAGCAGTCTTCTCAAAGGAGTAATAGATCCATCACATTTGGACTTCGCTCAGATATTGCCCCAAATACATAATTGCTGGCATGATGGACCTTCAGTTTCCATGGGAGATGGAAGCTGACGGAGAAGGTGAAGGGATGACAAAGAAGCCAACTGAGAGCCATAATGTCCTCTCCTCTTTTTTGGGGAGGGGGAAGTAAGCAATATCAGTAGAGAACAAGAAATTAGGTTAACAGTATGCCTACTTTAATAGTCCTATATGTTTAAGTGAATGCTGTGGTTTGGATTAATCTAGCATTCATTGTAGTTATATATTCAATGCATCTTTCATGTACTGTATTTTACTTTTTGTTCAGCCAAAGGCATCTGTAGCTATTTAACTTTTCAGTTGAAAATTCAGTGGCTATACTTTGAAGCTAGGGGCCTTTTATCACTATACAGTTATATCTCTATAGTCCATCGTAACTGCCATGGTAATATCCTAAGGAATTGTGGGATTTACACTTCTGGGAGGGGCATTTAGAATTATCTGCCAGAAATCCTAGTACATCATCAAACTATTAGCCCCTGGAGGCTATTGTATGCAGCCATGCAATTAAAGTGCAATCATAGTTCTGTAAATCTGTAGTGTGAAAAGGTCCTAGATGTTCTTCTATCTTCTATGTTCCAGTTTTCAATTCACCTACTGAAATAAAAGCATACAGGTGTGTACATAAGAGCAAGAACTCACCTGACTCAAGCATGTGCTTGTTATTCTCATACCATTTTCTATTTTACTTTGGATATTGTCTGAGCCCAGGAGACCATTTGGAAGGATCATGATTGTCTGGTTATGACCTGCAATACCCAAGTTGGCTAGACGCTGCTGTGGAAATGATCTTTGCACCGGCTTCTTTAATTCAATATTCAGTGCTCAATTATTTCCAGAGTAGTATAGGAAGTGACCGTGGGCAGTAACAACAAATGATGCTTCAGAAATTTGATTTGTAAATATCAATAGGTCTGATATATAAATAAGCACTTTACCATCTCTGAAATTAATATGTGAACTGGAACTTAGCTAGTCACCTGATTTTACCCTTTTTTGAATGTTGCAATGTGATTCTAGGCAATTTGAGTATGTCAAAATTCAGACTTGACTACAGATTTTGTGATGCACTGAAACACATAAATTCTGGGACCACAGAACTGAGGGACAGCCAGGGACAAAGGGCCACTAGGAGGTTGCTCTGCTTGCCTCCCAGGAAGCATACCTTGGCAGGAGGGAGACCTACCTGGTGGCATCCACCAGTCAGAGAGAAAGCAGTTGGAGGCCACTATCTGTCAGAAAGAGTGCTTGTAAGGTCTTTCTAAATGTTGTTTATTATTATTTAATTTATTGTAGATTCCTTTTTTCTCTCATGTGGGACCCAAAGTGACTTAAATAACATAGGTCGTTATCACACGACGGAAATTGGAAGTATAATCCAGTGTCATCCTGAATGCAATCATGGGTATTCACGTTACTGCGCTAAAGGTTATCACTTGCATTTGCTGGCATTCCAAACGCATTTCGAATGCAATTCCACAGCAATCTAAAATTAAGCGTGGATGTAGTCTTAGTTGCCAGCTCTGGTTCCTGCACAGTTTCCCCTCCCCTTTCCCTTCTTCTGACTCATGGCAAGGGGGCAGCACCCATTGCCTTCAGTGGGACTCCCAATGAACCACGTTAGAACCAGAGAGGACCCAGGCCCCCCACAACCTCACCAGGTCACCCAGTGGGATTTGATCCCTGCCTTCTAGAGTCATAGTCCAATGCTCAAACCAAGTACAAGATTGCTTTCAACTGGTTTTGAATTGGTGAATTGCCTAAATAACTTGAAATAAGGGGTAATGAATGCCCAAATAAAGTGAATTGCCTAGATAACATGAAATAAGGGGCAATGAATGAACAAGTAATGTGAATTAAGTAATAACGTGAAATAAGGGATAAAGAATGAACAAATAATGTGAAACAAGGCAAAACCATGGGAACTGGATGCAAGCCCCGCCAGAAGTGTAAAAAGATCACGATCCGATTCTGCCCTCACTGCGCATGTGCAGGGATGCTAATTTGAATTCTAGACTATGAAGGGTACATACTCATATGATAATTTCTTTTGCATTCACACTACTTTGGCTTTGGGATAGGCGCTGTGTTCTTCTGTGCATTTGATAACCATTCATATAATAGCGTTCATTTTCAAATGGGCCTTCTTTCCTTTCTTTCAAAATTTGGAGAGATTCCTCCCGTGTAATAATGGCCATAGTGTCTGAATATGCTTATCTCTTTCCTCTTCATATTAGAAATATTGTATTGTGACCCTGAGGGTATTGCTACTATAGTCCACCTTTGCTTTACATGGGGTATCCGTTCCGGACTCTCCTCTGTAAAGCAAATACCATGCATGCTCAAGCCCTATTTAACTGAATGGGGCTTGTGCATGCGGCAGTGTGGTGGTGCGATTGCGCATGCATGCCACGAGCATGCACCCCATTAGTCACAATGGGACGCGCCGCGCCTTGTGCCCCGCACGCTCCTGCGCAGCTTTCAGCATATGCTCAAAACCGTGTATGATGCAGGTGCACTGTACTAGGGTTACCATGGTGAAAACTTGAGATGACTCATTTAGAGATGTATTTTAAGATTTTTCTTCTAAATTATAACATTGAGGAGCTGGAATGGGCCAGATTGTGAGCAGACATATGCAACAGAGATGCAGATGGGAACAATCAGATTTATCTATCCCTTGTAGCAACTGTTTTTTTTCCCAGTGGAAAAACTGGCCTTAAATCAACTTATAGTTTGATATTGCTCTGCATTATTTCCTCATTCCAGTGTTAATATGCCTAAAAAAAAAGAAGATGCATTTTTCTTAATTCATTTTAAAAAACATTTAAATAAAAATGTATAAAGGAATCGATCATGAATGGTATTTCAGGTTTCAAGAGGTAGTGCAAAGATGTTTCATTAGCAGTAGCGGCATGAAACATAGCAAGTCAAAGATTAAATTGGAAAATGAAAACAAATATTATTTTTGATTATTTTTACCTCATAACAGCCAGAAATACAATAAGTTCTGTTGACTAATGGTATGTAGTCTGAAACACAGTAGGCGCAATTCCTCCTTCTCATAAATGGTGCCCCTGAAATCAATTTCACCCACTGCTTTAAATGAAATAGGTACATAAATTTAAGACTACTCATAACTTTACGTAACCCATTGATCTACACTCTACACTCCTAGATTCTTCAGTGCAATTCTGTATATGTCTTCTCATAAGTAAGCTTCAGTGACTTCAATAGGACCTACTCTTATGTAAGTGTATGGAAATCTGCAGCCTAGCCAAGTTTTAGAAGGCTCACTAATGATTGTTAAAAAAGCGTTAGCTATTTTGTAGTTCTACAGTGCAAACAAGGAGGATTAATGAAAATGGGAGAACTAGTATAATCTTATATTTCCCTCTGGATATTGATTTGTGGAGCCCCAAGACTGTTTTGAAAATGATACGTGTAGTCCATATCTGTCATGGAAACAAATTTATTCTTTGGGTGGCTGAGCAACATGAGGTGAAATAAATTCTTCAGAAATGTATTCCCTGAAGGCTGCTATCCATTACTGTTACAAGTCTGCAATGGAAATGGCTTTATTGCTATGTAGAGAGCATGATCAAATTTAAAGCCTTGTGAAAGATGCATTAGATGGGGGAAAGCCCACACGCAAATATAATACACACAATATATTAGCAGTGCAGTGTGTCTGGAAATGAAACATTTATTTATTTAGACAATAGGCTGAGTTTATCAAACTAAATGCAGAACAACTGAAATCAGAAGGTTAATCCAAAGAGTAATAAAAGTGAAAAATGCAGGACAATTTGATGTCTATGCATAGTAAACAAATTAGCACACGTCTATGCTCTCTCTGTTATGTGGGCAGTGGATAATCAGTGTAAGGATTAACATTTCTTGTACTTGCACATGGGATGTTCAAGTTCCAGTCCCAAATGTACGATCCAGCCTCATATGTAAATCTTGGGCCGTTATCTTTCTCTCTGACCAATCTCACAGGGTTGTTGTTAGGGCTGAGAGAAGAGGGGAGAGCCATGTGTGCCTAGCTGAGATCATTTGTTGAAAGCCAGGATATATATGTAACTAATAAGTGAATGAAAAGAGATGAGTGTGTGTGTGTGTGTGTGTACATACATACATACATACATGTGTGGAAATACACTTAGATTTTCGCTTCTCTGACAGGCATGATTGTCATCAACCACAAAAGGCACCTGATTTTAGCCTACTTGTCTTTGAATGTCAGCTGTCTGCCATTTCATAGAGCATTATGGATTATTATGGATTAATGTCAAGGACTGTTGGTTTGGTATAAAGCAGGATTGGAAGGTCTGCTTCTTCCCTCTGTAGAATTTCTTGTGCTTAGGTGCACAGCTAGGTTTTGTATAGAAAGGATTTCAGTTTCATATTAAGAAGTTTTCAGCATAGGACCATCCAACCACCACAGGTCTATCAGACACACTTAGGCTGAGTGTGTCTACATGCTTACTCAAGACTTCCATCTAATCAAGCATACATAAAATTACACTATTCGTGGATTAAATTATTCCTATGATAGCTACAATAGAGCTTGGGAAAGCAACTTTTTAAAAGACTACAACTCTTAGGATCTTCCAGCCAATATAGTCAGTGAATATGACAGCAGAGCATAGAATAGCTACCATGGTAAAGTGGTTGGAATAGAACTCGTGGAGACCAAGGTTTGAATCTCTGATTTACCATGAAAGCCCACTGGATGGCCACACATCACACTCTCTCAGCTTCATCTGAAGAAATCTTTCTGAGAAAATCCCATGATAGGTTTGTCTTAGGGTATGGTTTGTCTTAGGGTGTTTTCATGAGATGGCAACAATCTGAAGACACAAACAACAGCTACACGTCAGCAGGGAGATTCTGGGAATTGTAGTTAAAAAAAAAGAGAGAGAGAAAGAGAGAGAGAATTTTTCCATGCTCTGATTCTGAGAGCCCAAGTTTGCATGGTCAGTTGAACTAATGCAGCAACAGCCTTTAGCAGGTGTTACCCCATCATACTTCTTGGATTCTTCCATTTGAACATCAGTCAGCTTGTTGGATCAAGCTTGGTCATTTTTTGAAGGGCATTGTGCTACCAGAAGATTTGGAAGGGAAATTGTCAGTGGTTGTGGGCAGTGGGGGAGGGTTTTTAATGTGAACTTTAAAGGCACTATCCAAGGTGCTAAATTTATATTGAGGAAGAGGTTCAGCAACTTGGAAACCTCCTTTAAAATCTGTCTTAAAACATGGAGTGAATTCATGGGAGCCACATTGGAAAAATGCCTCTTAGGGTTGCTATAGAGAAGAGGGCAATAAACAGCAGAGTATATTGAAGCACCATGAGCTGAAATTCTATTATGACTACTAGAACTCTGAATGTGAGTGTTACATTTCAACTGCATTCAACTTTTTCAAAGCAGTTATTCTTAGGAAAATCACATGATCTGCACCCCATTGCTTTACAACATCCAGTTTTTATAAGATCCTGATATAGTGTGAATTTTAAAAACTACTGACAGGCGTAGTGAAAATTAGGAAAACACCACTCCTCATGCCAAGACATGTTTAATAAATAGAAAATGCTGTGCTTCCAACATGTGTGCAAATTGTGAAGCTATATTGGCATACGATCTCCTGGGTAGAAATAACATCACTAGCAACATTAAATAGGTTTGGAGTGGGGGCGGGTGGGGGCGGGTCCCAACTGGAGAACAGCAGACATTATTGGTATTTCCATACTGTTGAATGTTGTATTAGATAGAGAAATCTCCAGGCCAAGCTGGAACAGAATGTAACACAGCTGAGGGTCTCCATTGATAATTGACCTCTTGGAAGGAGAGAGTATATGATATTAAATATATTTTTATGGTATCTGAGATGTCTGATAGTGCTGCTGATGGCTCATTGATTTTGATTGATGTCCAGAGGACCTAGTTTAGTTGTCTTTGATTGCAAATAAACATTTTGTTTATGATGTAGAGGAATGCCAGATGATCACTGAGCAGAATCCACAGTGCATTCCAGTCTTAAAAACATGCAGAATTTTTATTGCTAGAAAAAGATCTGAAAGCCACAACTACTGTAGCATTGTTATTGCAACCAATGAACAAAGTCAGCAGTAAACTTTGTAAAGCTTACATATAATAAAATATTGGAGATGCAGACCCCTTGAAGGTAAAACAATACAAGGTGAAACAATTACAGATGCAATACAATTAATTAGTGCTTCAGGATGAAACGATACACTAACAGTGACACAGAGACTTCATTTTATGAACTAAAAATCAGAAACCATCCATTTAAAAGCAGAAATGGAACATCCAGTGGTATCATTAGATTTGATGTCACCTGGTGCAGTAACTTTGGGAAGGGGAAGCAGCAGCGATTTTACCACCAAACAGTGGCATCACCAGGGGGTTGGGGGGGGGGGGCCGACCTCATCAGGTGACAACCTAAGGGGGGGTGACACTACTGCTCCTCACACAGAAGTAGGCCATAGGCAGAAATAGGCCATGGCATTCACCTATGTCCCTTTAAAGTGTAAGTGGGGTGAGGCTTAGTGGCAGGAAAAAGGAGAGAAACCCCAGGGATGGAGGAGTAGAGGGGTGAATGCATACCTAGGCTTTCTCCCAGGAAGGTAGCCTGGGGATGGAGGAAAGGAGGGGCCAACACACACCCTTCCCACACCAGGTGACACCATACTTAGTGATATCACTGATCTGCTCTAGAATCTTTCCTGGTTTGGATGTCAGGCTGACTGGGCAATAATTGTTTCAGTTCTCCTTCCCCTCCTTTTTGGAGATGAGAATTTGCCCGCTTCCTGTCTACTAGGACTTCTCTTCTCCAGAAGTTCTCAAAGATTATTTCCAGTGGTTCTGAGATTATTTTTGCCATTTAAAAATATTCTTAGATGTAGTTCATCTGGCCCTGCAGACTAACTGGGCCAGACCTTGCTTAGCTTTCAAGATCTGACACGATTGGATGTGTTTGGGGTAGTACCATGTGGTGGTTATTCCTTTTGTTGCCTGAATCTTCTTCTAAGCCTAGCCTTGGGGTGAGGGAGGTAAGATGTATTTTTGACAGATCAGGCATGTTTATTCTGTAATTTGCTGTAACTCAACCAACACAAATGCCAAATTCATCACTAAAAACAATTACTAATAAATCATGTGCCACAAAGAGTGCATAACAGTAATTGATTACTCATAAAAATTAAATGAAGATCACTTTTGAGCAGGAATAAACTGAAATCAAGTAGAAAGTGCCATGGGAACTAGTTTGTGTAATCCATAAGGGTTTTTAGACAAGGAATTCACAGGGAAGCATGGAAGTCTTTGGTATATTGAGTCAAGTAGCCTGACACATTGTGCTCACATTTAGAATGTGTCCACTTTTGGAATCAATCCCAGATGGTAGAGACAATGTCCAGCAAACTGTTTCCTATGCATGAATCCAGAATGTATTCCATACATTATCACTAGTAATCATTTTCTGAAACAGTGATACAATCCACCTCCACATAAGAAGCATCATGTATGTATGAACAGCTCCTATTAATGAGTTGAGTGTTGTTTAGGTTCTTGACTGGCTGTGCCTCTCACCTGCAGTTTTGAATCAGTTTGGGATTGGAAGTTGTTAATCTCACAATTTGATCAGCCTGAAGCAATGGGTATAGGAAGGCTTTCATAATCAAATCTCATACCAAAGGTGGCATCCTTGTCTGGCATCTGTAGTGGCAGATGGCTCAGGGCATTATCATTAGCTATCATTGTCTCTGGCTTGTAGACAAGCATGTAGTCACAGGCAAAGGGCAAATTCACACACACACAACGAGAACTGCAAAAAGAATGACATAATCAGTATCCTGGACTTATCTTGGTAGAAGTGTCTGAACAGAATTTTGTGTGATTGATATTCAAATCACAAAGACATAGCCACAGATATAAACTGTAGATTTTGCTGCCTCTTCTAACAATGCAAAATGACAGCTAAAGCATAGTTCTATTTACTGGAATATTGAGTGACTGATATTTTTGGTCTTCCACTTAGCTGGCTTCTCATGTCAGTGTAATGATGTATGTTGAAACTACTAGTTTTTAAGCCATCTTGAAAACGTGGTAGAAATACTGCTTAAATAATAGGTGATGATGATGATTGGAATGACTATTGACATAGATCTGTTTCTGGGATCAGTTCAAAGTATTTGGCTGTCTGAGGCAAAGGGCAATATGGCTGATCCATGTACAGAAGTTGACATGTACAGAAGATAGTTGAATATTAATTACTTCGATAGTTGGACTAGGATAGGCAAGGATCCCTTCACTGCATGTGAGGATATGAGGTAAATTTAGGGAGTGCAGAGTCACAACTTTGAAAAGTAACTCTTTAAGATAACAGTGCCTAAAATCCTCCAGCCATGTGGCCATGTTGACTGAATCTGGGAGCTGTAGTCCAACAAACTAACAGTCCCAGGCTCTATGCACGGTATGCTGGGTTTCAAATATGATGCTATCTTGCAAGATGGGGGAAAAGATAGGACTCAGGAGGAACTGCAAGGGGTTGCCATTCTTGCCCCCAACATCTGCCACCAGGGTTTTCCTTTGCAACTGGCCCTGGCAGCTGCAAACATTTCAGATCTGTGGTACTCTCTGTGGTAGACATTATGAAGTTGATACAGCATCAGAGCTGCTCTATAATACTGATGCCAAGATTATATGTTTGGTGTTGGAATTTTGATGGTGATTCACACTGGTATAAATACAGTTAATTCTTTTTAGGACTTGTGTTTTCCTTGTCCAGCTGGACCTGCATAAACAAGGACTTCTTATACTAATGGTCCTGTCGACAAAGGCCATCATTTACACAGCAAGCACTGAAGTGCTTGTATAACTGTGGCTTTTTCTTGATGGTCCAATTTGTATCAGTTAGTGAGTTGAAGTGCTTGCACATAGTTTCAAGACAGATCTGCATTATGTCATCTAGGTAAACCCATATCTCTCTCTCTCTCTCTCTCTCTCTCTCTGTGTGTGTGTGTGTGTATATATTCTCAAAGATCAGGAATACCATGTCCAGATGAGGATGACTATGAGAAATGACTTAGCAGCCTGAATATGTTTAGCTTAGAAACATATGACAGCCATACAAGTTTAGAGCTAGTGGTTTCAGTGTTGGTCTATGACTCTGGAGACCAGGGTTTGATTCCCTGCTCAGCTATGAAATCCACTGGGTGATCTTGGGCAAGTCACCTACTCTCAGCCTCAGGGGAAGAAGGCAACAGCAGATCTCCTCTGAACAAATCATGCCAAGAAAACCCCATGACAGGTTCATTTTAGGGTCACCATAAGCTGGAAATGATCTGAAGGCATACAACATACACACAGAGGTGACATGATAGCTCTCCATTGGTACATGTCTACTCTCAGAAGCAGCAGAAAACAAAATTGCTTTATCTTTTACATGACAGCCCTTCAGAGATGTAAAATCTTGTTTTCTTCTGCTCTAGAGACTAGACATCTAGGGATTCAAATTGCAAGAAGCAAGATTGTTCCTAAACATTAGAAAGAAATTCCAGGTGGCAAGAGCTGTTTTGACAATGGAATAGATTGGTTGACAGGATACTAGATTCCATGGAATGTTTTTAAACACAGCTTGGATGGCTATCTCTCAGGAATTCTTTAGCGGTGTATACCTGCATGGCATGGAGTTGGTCTAAATGGCCTTTGGGGTTTCTTCCAACTCAATGATTGTGTGTTTTTGTCAAAGTGTATCAAGCATGTGGCTGAATGAAATGGATCACAGAGGTAAGCTACCATTGTTGTAATTGCATTCCATCGTAGCTTTTCATTTGGAATACCATACAGTGTATAGAAATGAAATATTCTTGGCTTTGTTTTAAATGCACCTATTGTTTTGTCTTTAATGACTATATTTGTAATAAAGTCTTGGATCCTAAAGTGTTCTGTATGGAAGAACACAATTTCCTTCTTTTTCACTCTCCATCTACAATTTCTGAACCATATCTCACACAGTTCCCAAAAGTTCCTCAAACCTATGGATGTTTTTCTTTTAGTGAAAAAGTTCAGAGATCTGCAGAGGGCAAAGGTACAAGAAAGCCCCAGTTAGTCCATGAACCCCTTCTGTTTCATGGAAGAAAAGGAAGAACCATAGATTTTTTTTTTCAGAGACTGTGTTACCCAAATAACCTAAACACAGTAGGAACATTGGCTTGTTAGTCTACTGACAGCCATACAAGTTGATGCCTTCTATCTCACGCATTTTACAATGTTTTAAAAACATTGAATTTGATCCATAGTTACCATACTTACATAACTGATGTCCCATTGATCTCAGTGAGTCTACATTAAGTCCAGGTCCAAATCAATTGTCTCCTATCCTTGAGAAGATTTGTAAATAGAGATATGTGGCTTAAAAAAAATCCTCATGACTCTCTTACAGGTTTCTGTTTATAATAATAACTTTTTTCTTACTTTTAATGGCTTGTACTAAGTGTATTAAGCATATTATAGGGACACAGTGGCTTAGTGGGTAAGACGCCAGTTCTGATGATCGTCAGGTTAAAAGGCTGGCAGTCCAAGTCCCAAGTGCCATATGATGAAGTGAGCTCCCATCACTAGTCCCAGTTTCTGCCAATCTAGCAGTTTAAAAGCATGCAGTGGGAAGGAAACAGTGTTCTGTGTAGTCATGCTAGCCACATGACTACTGGAGTTGTCTTCTTACAATGCCAGCATTGTAAGTCTTTGGCTTAATAATGGAGATGAGCACCACCCCCTACAGTTGGTTACATCTAGAGCTTCACGTCAAGGAAAAAAACTTTACCTTTACTACTACTGCTACTACAACAACTACTACTAATAATAATACATATTAAAATATGTAGCATCAGTGATATTTCTTTATACATCATTATTAGTGTAGATCACTATTTTTTCAAAAGTTGTCATTTAGGGAAAACAGTCACTCAAATCATACAAAACACTGGAATCTCATCATAAATATTAATTTGAAAGATTAGACAAAAGCAAGAAACAGATCTGTTATGAGGAGCTTTATTGTCCAGAGTCAGGAAGCCTATTGTCTTCATGACCTACTTGTAAACTGTTCAGCCTAGATCTTAGAATTCCCTCAAAAACACAACTTCTTCTTTAGTTGGGATTGTACTCAAAATGATAACTTTTCCAAGCCCTGATCTTGGTGTGTTTGGCTAGCTGCTGTTGGAAACCAGTTACAAGACCAGCATTCTCTGAGCATTATGGAGAAATGAATAATTTACATCAGGAAGTCTGTTAAATGAATGTTGCAGACTTTAGTGGGTTTGATTTTATTTATTTTAAAATTATCCCATCTTTATAGATACTGACTAAGCCTCCTAATTCTCTTGGCTTTTTTCTCCTTTTCTCTTCTCCTCTAGACCTTCCTTAACCTCTTCCCGCCATCATTTTAGCTGCTGGTGGAAATATTGATTCATTTTAGACTTTTTTTACAGCAGTCCTTGGGGCTTAGTGAATCAAAATCCCATTTAAACATGTAGTTCTATAGATCCATTTCAAAATTTTTTAAATTAAATACAGATTGCCTGATTTAAAAGAATAATCATGAATCAGACAAGTCAATTTCAGCAAAAAGAGTTTGCAGGCCAATTCAACTTTGATAAATGTCACCCTTTGTTCCTTGTTTCAAGGACAATTTGTTTCCTGCTGAGTCTACTGACTTTTTAAATTGCAGCAGATACAATAAGTGAAGCCAATGCATTATGGTTAAAAAAATGTTATGTTTGTAATAAAAGCCTCCAACCACTAAAGTAAAAGAGGAAGGGGGCTCAGACCGAGTAGGCTTGGCATTAAGGTTTCACAGCTGTACTCAAAGAAGCTAGTTCCACGCCTGCAGTAGGAAGTGCTGTTGCAAGGAACTTTTTTGCTGGTCCCAAGGTGGAGGAGACCTAGTAAAACATCACGGTGCACAGTGCCGTGATGTTGATCCTGAGGGGATTGAGCCACACACCTGAAGAAATTGGAGGGAGTTGGTGGCAATGTGGGATGGAACAAGGTTCAACAGGGTAGTAGTCAGTGATATAGAATCGAATGCTTCAGTGACTTGACTTGGAACTCAATTCAATGAAATAAAGGATGCATTGACTTGACCCTTGACATGCAACCTGTATATTTTTAGAAACTGACTTGTTAACATTATTCACTTTGAGCAGCAGGCAAGATTGTGGGGTGTATTGCTCAGAAGGAAACAACTATTGTGTTAGGCAAGGAGCTTCAGTTGGAAGGATCCTTCTAAAGCCCTTGAAAAGCTTTAAAAGTCTCCTCTAATGTGTAGCAAGACCAGACTGCTGAATATATCTCAAGTCCCACCTCAAGCCCATTGCTGTCTACATGGAGGCAGCTTTTCGGTGTTCTGGCAGCATAGTGTTTAGATGTTGCATGCGGAAGGAGTGCCAAAAAGCTGCTGTAGTAGCAGAAAGGATGGTTTTTTTCTGACCCCAAAAGGAGTGACATTTTGCCACTTCTTTTTGGGTTGGAAAAACACTGGATCAGGGCTGTGGCATGTGGTTTCCACGGCCCTAATCCGGCGATCAAAGGGGTGGCTTGATGACATGTAAAAGTTCTAATTCTAACAGCCTTAATGCAGCAAAGAGTAGAGGTATAGACAGCCCCAAAGGCTGCTTAGTTTGATGATGCCCCTTTAGGGCTGTCTGCATTGTCTGTTGTGTCCTCTCCTCTCCTCTTTTACATGCCTATATTAATTGTTGGTTTGCACGTTTTCTGACTTCCTGTTTATTTGCTTTTCCACACCCACTCTTTTTCTGTATAAGTCTGAATGACAACCATTTTTCTTCTTCACTCTCTCTCTTCCATAAGATCCTGTGTTTGTGCATAAGTAATTTGTAAATAAAGCTACTTTTGCATGTTTAAAAATGAAGAATAAGCTTACTGCTTTACTCTTCTAAACCTTGTGTGGGTGGATGGGTGTGGGGCTGGTTGTTATTTAGCTTCTGCCTTGCCTATTTCCTTGCTTTGTTTCTGAGACCCAGCATTATCTGTCATATTTCCCATCAGTGGAAATATGTGTGAGCATACTTGGGCAGTCACATTATTCCTTCTTCTCTCCTACCTGTAAACTTTGCACTGGAGTCTCCTGGCAAACAAAATCACTGCAGTCTACTCAAAAGAAGGCCCATTTCTAATCAATGCAGGTTATCCTCAGTCAAAGAATATAGGATTTCAGCCAAAATTTCACTACAGTCTTGGTATTCATTTTATGGTAGTACATTCTAGTCCACTCTCAAGTTGTATTACATGGCTGAGCTGTATAATCTATGATAAAAGCATGGTAAGAGGCTGCATTCCTTTGCAATCAAGAGTATTTGAAATTTATCTGTTTGCTTTATGTGTTCCAATATGAAATGAGGCTTTCTTTTTTTAAACTTTGTTTTAAATGAACCTAGCCAGAATGATTTCAATTTAGATTCTGATCATATATAAATATGTAGCTACTGTCACAAATCTGGTCCAAAGTCTCAAACACAAGCTGTAGGAGGCTGACAATTTGAACTTTTAAAAGACACCCACCGATTAATGTTTAAAATTATTGCTTAGTAAAAGGCAATTTGTGTGTATCTCAGTTTGATTGGCAAGATCATCACGAAGTGAATGAACCATTTTAAATAGTACATTCTGTGTATTTGGCATTCAAATATTTTTTCCACTGAGTTTGTCCCTTCCATCTCTGCTGGTGACTTTCTCTAGACATCATTTTCTGCAAATGCTACTTAGCATCGCAGCAGTGGTGGCTGATAGCTCCCATCAGTGGGGTGATGGATCCTCCTAAGTTTCAATCATAACTTTAATGAGCTATCTGAAGTATTTTTAAAGGATAGTTTTCATCACCAAGGATAGTTTTTTTAAAAATTTGAGTGGAATCACTGCACCACTCACATGGAAACCAGCAGCCATGTTTTGCTTCCAAGGCTGTGAGTTTTTTTTCTCCCTCTGAGTTATCATTTTGGAAGACTGTGGAGTTGTCATGTTCAAAAATTAAGTCTAATAATCTCTGACAACCTGATATTTCATGTTACAGTGAAACCAAGACCAATAGCTTTGTTTGTTATGTTTTTATTTTACTCTGGATTACTCATGATTCAATCTGAGATAGATTCAGGCTGAGATAGTGTTAAAGGAGACTGCTTTAAAAGATGATGTTTATATGGCTTTTGTAGAGCAAACAGAGGTACCTGTTCATTTTCATATGAATTGTCTATGACAAAAGTGGTTTTTGGCTTCTGATTTTGTAAATGCTATCGGGGCTTGTGATAAGGGCTCCTTCCCATTATCAGAGCCTTCTTACCAAATAACAAAGTGTTAGATGTGGGAGGAGGTACAATTACATTTTAATAAGGTTCAGCATCACAAATGATGAGACAGCAGTTACCAATGAGATGGGAAGTTGGAAAAAAGGCAAATGTTTGAGATGCTTCTGAGCAAAGGTTATTTTAAAAGCCTGAAAACACCACAAGGTCTCTCTCTCACTCTCTCTGGCTCTGGCTTTATCTAATCAGACCATGGGGTGAGTTCTAACAAAGAGGATTTGGGGGATGGATACTCCTGGCTCCCTAAGAGGGATTTCAGACTTGCAGCTGCTCCCTGAACATCAGGGACTACAAATCCCATCTGATTTATTAGCAGAATTAGGAGAGTGTATAAGCTAGTTGTCTCAGGGGCAAAACAGACCGGCATAATACGCTGCATAATAATATGCTTGGGGGCATGGCATTTAGGTGATGCATGCCCCAATGTCACCCCTAAGATGGTGTCATGTTGCTTGCCTGATCTGTGGCACTCTGGTGGCATGGCATTTATACACCGTATGCTGCCGAAGAGCTGAAAAGGCTCCGCGGCACTAGAAAGGGTCACTTTTTTCTGCCTGAAAAAGGAGTGGCATTTTGCCACTTCTTTTTGGGCCAGAAAAACACCAGATCAGGGCCATAGCGTGTAATTGCCGCACCCCTGATTCGGCGATCAAAGGGGTGGCATCAAGCTGCCCCTTTAAGGCCATCTGTACTGGCCCTCAGTTTCCTTAATTGTTTCTCCAGATTTGTCTGAAATGATTTAATCTGTTCATAATTTGTAATTTTGAATCTATGTCTGGAGAAAAGATGTCCTTCATGTAAGAGACAATCACCTTGCTATAGAATTTCCTTATTTAGAATAAAGCCCTTTTCCTTAAAAGTACTCTATCTCTCTCACACTCCTTTTTCATGTGCTCTTTCCTAGAGTTGGCAAGGGAAGTGCCAGTGGAATCCCAGCAATGTCCCATTGCATTGCTAAAGTGGGAAGATTCAAATCAATGGTTGGTGGTGGCAAGAGATAAGAAAAGTGGTCTCAAGGGGTCCCATCCAACTCAGGCAAAAAGCAGGAGAGGAACCCAGAGGGCCATCACAGGGCTTATGCCAATGGCTGTATTATCTTTCTAGGGCCAAGGCTTCAGAGTTGAGATGGGGTCTTAGACATGACTTCATATGGACCTTGTTAATTTAATCTAAGGTGAATTAGAGAGAAGGCTACAATAAGAAGACAGTTTCCTGAGTTCTGTAAAAAGCTTGTAAAGCTGCAATCCTGTTTAGACACTGGAAAATTACTTTAGGTAACGCCAACTCCCAGGATCCTCCAACCAGCATGGACACCAGAGATCATGATAGAAGATAATAAAATTATAAATTAAAATGACTTTGAAAGAATAATATGAACTCTTTATTAATTTAGAGTTAACCAGCATATTAAATGTACTTAAATGAGAGCTGGCACTGTCAGGATTAAAAAAAAAAGTCCACAGATACCACTCCTAGCAGGAACAGGTAAACAGTGGTAACAGATTAGCCAGGCATGCACTGCATAATTTTCTAGCGAGTGTCTATGTTTACCCAAATATGGAAGGAAAGGAGCGGGAAGAAAGAAAGGACCCAAATGAAGTTTTTAGAGTTCTAAGGCAATATTAGTAGTGGAGATTAGTGTGAATTTGACTTTCACTCAAAGTTACAGTTGAGGACAAACATACTGGAGATTTGAGCCTTCCAGTTGCCTGTCGACTGTGGCAACTCCATGAATTTCATAGGCTTTTTGTAGGCAAAGAATATTCAGAGATAGTTGTGGCAGTTCTTTTCTAGAAATATAGCCTACAGCACCCGGTACTCATTGGCACTCTCCCATCCAAGCTTCCAGGATATGATAAGATCTGTAACACAACACAATATTTCAGCTAGATAACTGGCCACTGGAAAAGGCAATAATGGAGAAAGTGCATATATTGGTTATGTTTAGATTCCTTGATTTTCCCACATTCATACCCAGTTCATTTTTACTTCCATCTATGTTTTAATGGGGTAAATTCTGTACCTTTGCTATATTTTTGAAGCAATGTGAATTTGTGTGTGAGAGCATTTTTCCAGCCATAGGTACTGGTTGCATACATTTCTGCCATTCATTGTTTGTGTTGGTGCTGACTCTTTGCCCACCCCACCCCACCCCACCCCAATATACTTCTACAGTTCCTCTGAAGCCATTCCAGTTCATCTTCTCAGAAGTTGTCTGAGACATTTTTCAACTTTTCGCAAGTAATATGGAGAGAGGAAGGGCAGGACTCAAAAGAGTCAGTAAAGGAGATGACAAATAATAGGCTCAGCAAGAAGTGACATAAAGGTGATCTTGTTCGCAGAACTAGAGATGGATGTGAACTTTCGGAACTTTTTATATGGGCGGTCTTCTCTTTTGCTTTTCTGAAAATGAAAAAATGCCTTCTCGTGCCAGTTTAGTTCTGAAATAGCACTTTATGTATCTAGCAACATTGTAAAAAACCAAAACAAAGTCTCTTTAGCCCTCCTAGCACGGATCACACATAGTAGATTGCTCCTTGCCTTTTACAGTATTTGTTTACTCTTTGATGCTTTCTACTATTAGTAGATTGATCATATTTAGTGAACCCCCCAAATCTTAAGCCATTTTAATTAAAAGTGTTGTTGTTGTTGTTGATGATGATGATGATGATCTAAATACATATGTGTATGTCTATTTATTTGGCAATACAGTACTTCCTAATTTATTTGGCAATACTTCCTAATACTTCCTAGTTTTAAAGCAAAAGTGCTAGTTGGCTTTGATGTATGGCATTTCTGTGAATGACAGAGCTCCAAGACATGCTGTTTTTAACAGCCCTACTTAGGTCTTGTAAATTCAGCATCATGGTTTCCTGGATTTAGTCTGTCCACCTACAATTTGATATTCCATTTTTTTCTACTGCCTTCTGCTTTATCAAGCATTATTGTCTTTTCTAATGAGTCACATCACCTCATAATATGACCAAAGTATGCAAGTTTGGTCATTCTGGCTTCTAAGGAGAATTCAGGCTTGGTTGGAGAGCTTAGGATTTCAATTTTTGGATTATTGCCTGGGCGAAAGATAGTCCTTCCTTTATAAGAGTCTAATTTATGGTCCGAGAATTGAAAATCAGTGCTTTGCTTATTTTAATTGATCTGGTCAGATTTTAACTACATATATCCATTTCTAATCTTGTATCTTTTCCCCCCAGTCCTTTTCAGTCTAAGAATGCATGACCATTCCAAGTTAGAAGAACTGTATGGTTGTAAACGTCTATGAAAATACTTTCAGTAACATTGCTCATTTAATTATATTTTCCACTAAATTTAAAACTAAAACATTTGTTTTTATTCTTGCTTCTGTACTCTTCAAATTCTACATTAAATAAGCTACTTTGGTTATTGATGTGAAAATGTCAATGTGATGACAATATTTAAATTGTAATATTTTGGAAAGATCCTGATTTCTTAATTAATTTTTAAAATGTCCACTGTAATGGGACCTCTTAGATGAGATATTATCCTCTAGTTGATGCAGTTGGTTTAAAACAGGTATTTCATCCATTCAGAAATGCTGTATTTAACATGATAAATGGTATGTGGTAAAGGAAACTATTTGGCTACTCACATAATATGAGCAAAATCTATACTGGAGAAATGGAAGAATTAAATGCTAAACTGAATATATATATTTACACATATGGTTAAGAATTAGGGAATTTTCTGAATTCCATTGCACATGGATTTGATTCATACCTGAATAAATGGACAAACCAGAATGTAGCTGACAAATTTCACAGTAACCTAAAGACTGCAACACTGCACTTGTCAAAAATAAATAAATGCATCAACATGTGTTTCAAAAAACCTTGAGAGTATATTAGAAATATATATTTACATAGATATAAAATATATGCGGGTTCTTCAAATCACTGATTAATTAATACAGAAAGATGACCTAGGCTGGAACCATGCAATATATGAGTGGACTTATAACTTATTAGTAGAACATGCAAAAGAGACAGAGATTTAAAAATTTATTATTATTATTATTATTATTATTATTATTAACCTTTATTTATAAAGCACTCTAAATTTACACAGCGCTGTACATACAGTCTTTTTAATTAGACGGTTCCCTGCCCTCAGGCTTACAATCTAAAAAGACACCACACAAAAGGAGAAGGCAGTAGTGGTGGGGAAGGGGATGAGGTTCAGCAGATTCTCTCTATCTCCAAGGCCTGGACCAAGGCAGATGGACTGGAGGGAGGGCTTGGCTTCATAATGGATGGTTAATCTTCGTCCAGGGAGGCAAGCAACAATTATGCAAGGCCTGGGAACGCTTCTGCTTACAGAAGATAGAAGACATTTCCTTCTTCTTGTGAGTGAATATCTTTAATTTTTAAGTCTCACAGGGGCCATTCAGTTGAACCTCAATATGCTTTTCTATATGTGGTAGATATCCTGCAGGAGGGTTGTTTTGACCCCTTATCACAAAAGAAAATTGAGACAGCATCCGAAAAAGGATCTTCTTTCTGTACAATTGGAAATATGTCAAGTAGAACCTTCCACTAATATAGTATCACATGCATTCTCTAGTCTGCTCTTGAACTTATGTTTGCAAGGTAGCAGAAATCCCTCTTTTTGCTTACAGTTCTTTGAATCTGAGCCTTTTTTGTTTTTGTTAGTTGGCCAGAGGATTCACTGACCAACCTTGGCTTCTCCCTTGATCCATTCAGAACAAGAATCCACTGGAGTATTCTTGCTTCTTTTGCTGCAAAATGAACATTCAGATGAATCTCTTTTCTCTATTGTATCATATATATCAACCTTTTGAAGCCTATCTGTCTCCCCCCCCTCCTCCCTTTTTTCTGAAATGGCATTAATCTTCTGAATTTTTCTGTTATGCATTTGTATAAGTAAAATTGTATAAAATATAAGTAATGCACGTATGTTTTAAGATTTTTTTAAAAAAAATACATTTTCTATACTTTCCCCCCAAAACTCATAAATACATGCTGTTTCTGTCTTTAAAAAGCTGGCAGTGAGGGAAAGAGTGACAGAGAGAGAAACTGTCTTTTTGTAATGTACACAGTATACCATCATTGATCCATTCATCTTGTTTCTTAAAATTAAATAGTATTTGATAATTAATATGAAATACAATTGATGATAAAATTACAGCCTGATCACCCTTCAAAATAAAAATAATCCTTTCATGTAAACTTAATCACCCACAGCCTTTGAAAATGGTTAGATAACAAGGAACAAAACAAAGAAAGATCAGGAAAATAATGAGAAAAATAATTCCCAAACACAACTTATAAAAGAACTAACATGATTACCTTAACGTTCAAGAAAGACCCACAGTAATTTGGTCATTAATGCACCAACAGCAAAATATTAAGACAGGATCAGTTTCTGACATCTGATGTGTATATTAACTCAGTCGGAATTATGTATGATCCTTTAATGGGGATTAAAAACTTTGACCATAAGATTAGAGAAATGACCAACTCAGATTAAACATAAATAAATAATCATTTCTAGAGTTAATTCCCCTCTGTGTTTCCAAAGAGAATCAGTACAACAAATTTAAACATATAGGCTGCTTTCTTAAAACCTCAGTAGTCCAATTTTTTTGTTTACTATTATCAGCTTTTCATGATATGTATGTGAGCAGTGTCTAAGGATTGTAGCTGTTTTGATACCCCCAATTCAGCAAAAATTACACTCCGATGCTTTTGCTGCATATACTGGATTTATTGAATCTGTAATTTTGCCTTTAAAACAAGGTGTGTGTTCCCCTCACACATTGTTTATAAGCAGTATTGCTCCTCCTGGAAATTTTTGAGCATCTGAATCAATTTGGAAACAAGGTGCACTGAGACTGTGCACCTTATTCTAAAAGAACAGGCACTTTTCATCCCATCGCCAGTTCATCTGCAACAGTGTTAAAGCAAGAGGCTTGCAAAAATATATTGGGGTGTGTGTGTGTGTGTGTGTTGTTCCTCATAAGCCACACACTGCTCACTCTTTGTCAATATTATAATTATAATAATGACAGATGACAATAGAAACGCAAAAGAAAATGTAGAAGATATCTCTTTTCTTTGGTAGGACAGAAATCTATTTAGGAAAAAGAGAGAAATGCTTGTAATTCTATCTGTGGTGCTACAGACTTGTGCTTTAGTTGCGATAACTGAAAACCTGGTGTTCTGTGGTCTGTTTGGTCATTAGGAAATTAAAGAACAAGATAAAAGATGATCAAAGGGAAGGAAGGTGTAAGAAGAAAGTAATGAAGAGCAAAGTTTGTGTGCAAAATGAGCAAGGAGGTAACATCTGAAGTCACAACACTTGTTATTTGAGGCCAGTATTGATGCAATCAAAGTATTGCAGAACATCACTGCATATGCCCTTACATTTGTGGAATGTATTCTTTCATATGTATGTCACTTGCTTTTGAGATGTGAATTCTAGGAGATATACTATCTAATCATTAATATCAGATGAGAGCAAGAATTACAAGTTCATAATACCAGTTGCTTAGCAACTCAGGTGGCAGCAGCATATTCAATTCAAGTTGCATTGCATCTTATTTAGGGTCCATTGGACTGGAATCTAAGTTGTCAAGCACCAAATGAACAAAGGTGGGTTCATAGTCTGTGACCCTGATTCTCAACATCTTCCAAAAACCCATGAATTATATTCCAGCCTAATTCATGAAAGTAAAGGTAGTTTTAAAACTCTACATCTCTGGTGAGTACAATTTTCAAAATAGCTTAGTTTAACCAATAAGAAATGAATGAATGAATTCACAGTAACCTTATTTTCTTTGCTAGTATAATATGAGACCCAAGGAAAATTTGAATCCATAGTTTGTTTCCACTGCTCATAGTATATAATGTTAGCCTGATCCTTAATGTTTGCAACACATTGTCTGCCTGTAATATCAGAATAGTATAACTGCAAAATCAGTGTAATATCATGTGATGTTTTGCTGACAGTTTACACTATTTAAGCATTCATTTTCTAAGCCAAGGATTGAACAATGAAGCACTACAGTTTATAAACTCTGAAAGTTTTTTATCAACTCTGAAAGATTTAGAGAGGCAAATCAGAAGGGACATGGCTTCTACCTAGGGATGAGGATTTAATTTCAATTCATTTTCATAAGAATTTATGAAAATGGGCAGAAATTTTCATGGTGAAGATGAGTATTTTGTTGTTTGTTGTTAACTGCTCTCAAGTCAACTTTGTCTCACAGCGAACCAGTGAGTGAGACACCTCCAAGGTCCACTCTGCTCAGGTCCTGCATGCCCAGGGCTCTGGCCTCCCGGGTTGAGTGTATCCATCTAATATGTCATTTTCCTCTCTTTCTACTACTCTCCAACTTTCCTAGCATTATTGACTTTCCTAACTGACTTCCAGTGAAAGATCAGGTCTAATCTGTTCTAGGACTCACTTGTTTAACTTTTTGTCCATCCACGATATCCTCAGTACCACATCTCAAATGAGTTAATTCATCTTCTGTCAGTCTTTTTCACTGTCCAGCTCTCACATCATACATGGTGATGGGGAGAACACTATGGCTTAGACAACCCTAACTTTAATGTTCAGTGTATGTCTTTGCACTTTAGGATCTTATCTGGTTCCCTCATAGCTTCCATTCCCAGTCCCATTATCCTTTTGATTTTTTGACTCCGATCTTTGTTCTCATCAATGATTGATCCAAGGTAGGGGAAATTTTTTTACTATTTCTATTTCTACATCATCTAAATTGAATTTACGCAAATACTATCTTTATAAGTCACCATTTTCTGATTACCCAAGCATAAAGCTATTCCCTTCTCTTATTGTGCTTATATCAAATGGTAATTCTTCAGATTACTTTATGAGCAGTTATTCATTTTTGTAAATATAACCTTTATAGAACTGCTTTTCTATGCATGTGACTTTGAGAATCTGATTATTTATTCTACTGCCTGGGCATGATGTCATTTGCTTTCATTCTTCAGACTAATTCCATTACTAAATTGTGGGCAACAGCTTCAGCTGAATCCTGAAATGAGTAAAGCTAATTCAGACTGATCTAGATCGGGTCTCCAATTGGGTCACATCAGCCTATTTTGGATCTGCATCACATTGTCTCAATCCCAAGTGATTTGGACTGAATCAGTGACCTGGACTCCCAGTCACATAAAAAGTCAGACACTGTATCTTCAATAGGATCAGAAAACCAAAATTCCAGATAGTGATGAAGGGCAGGTCAGAAAGGAACATGACTTTGTTTTATGATGATCTAATCCAATTCAATACAAGAGTATCAGCGGCATCTCAAATCATAGACCTCAGGAAAGGGGTGGTGAAATGTATTAAGTGAATTCCTCCCTCTCCCTTGTGATCTTTTATTACATCTGTTCTGAAGAGCTTGGGTCATAGTTAGTTCCATCGGTTTCTTTTTCTTTAGCTTCAGCTTGTTTCTGTTTCTCCTTTCTTCATTCTGTGAGGACTCAACTTTCAACCTTTCTTTTCCAATCATTTCTCAGTCATTCTTTTTCACCCCTATTAAATCTGAATGAATTTATGTTTTTTAAAACTTTTTAGACTGATAAATTGAAAAACAAAAACAGCAGCAGCAAATACTACTACATCATAGATATAAACATGCAGATATATCTTATAACAGTCATACATTCATGGTGTTATAGAGCCCTGTTCCCACAGTCTGGTGCATTTGCAAATTAGCTGATTTGGTTAATCTACTCTTTATGCATCCAGGTTTTGTTGACAAGCCATTCCCCCCCCCCCCCCCCCCAAAAAAAATTGGTGTTGTAGCAGTATATTCCAGAAGTCCATTTGAATCTTAAATGCCTAGTTCATTCTTAGTTTTTTTGTCCAATGCCAGGTCAAGGACTCCTTGCAACCTGGGTTATGTATACATTTCCAGTTTCGTGTGATTTGTCTACATGTCACCAATAAAAGATTTGTTTTGTAACTTTGTATGACTGTTCATGCCTAAAGAGAACAAAATTCACTTATTCTCTCAGTTTTCTGTTTTGTAATTTCTTCTATGATACCAATTACATTATCCCAGAAAGGTGATACCTTAGAGCATTCTAACTATATGTGGGCTAGGGTGCATTTGTGCTATTGTGCTATTCTGTTCTATTATTAGTCTGTTTTCTGCTTTTGTTCATTTCTTTTGTGGCTGGTCTTCCAGTAGCATCATAGCATTGTGCCTTGGTTACCTACACCCTCTTTTATCTTATGTCCCCACAGTTTCTGATATCTGGTGTGGCCCTTGCTGACCTGGGCTATTACCAATCCAATATAGGACTTGCTTTTGGTTTTTGACCATATTAAGTGGGTATTTTGGGCACATTTAGTCTGGTTTATCTGACTTGGTAATGCTTCCGTCAGCACAGCCACTTGCTTTGTTGGAGTATATAAAGCCCATGATAAAAAAAAAAAGGCAATATCATAGTGGCACTGTAGTGTCATGTACATTTCAATGAAATTTGGAATTGATGAATAAACTACACTATGAAAACATAACTTCTCTGACAGAAGCAATAATGCTCCTGAATGGAACACATATATGGTATATTTTTCAAGTTCTTCTGTCTTTCCACATTTCCTTTTCCCTGTTCTTCTATTATTCCATTCAGGTTAAACTCTTGCTTGCTTCTTTTTTTTTCCTTTCCTCATATTATCTGTAGTGGCACTTAATACATGATAAATGATATGATATGGAATCCAGGGGGAAAATTTTTGGAAGGAAGGGATTTCCAAATTTCAAATACATCCAAATAATTTCAAATACTTCCCAGATCTTTCAGTTTCATTTATTTATTTTATTTTAAGTTGAAAATGTTTTGCAAAAAGCCTGTGACGTCCTTATTCAATAACAGATGATGGCAGGATTCATACCACTGAATTATGATTTTAAAAAATATATGTGTATAATTTATATTATAAAATATAAACCAGTAAGGGGGATGGGAAAAAGGAATGAATACATTAGAAATAATGGGAACTTGATATATGAATTGCTATAATCCTACCATTTATCCAAAAAGATATTTATTTGAAGCTGATGGCTGTAGAATACACATTCATATACTCAAGAAAAAACTATCAATATTTAAAATAATCTTTAAAACTAATTTAAAACAACATTATTTTGTAAGAAAAGCAGTTCAATAGCAACTAAAACACTGATCTAATGGGTTTGAAAAATTATTTGTTGTTGTTGTTGTTGTGTGTCTTGAAGTTGTTTCCAGTTTATGTCAATCCTAAAATGGACTTATCGCAGGGTTTTCTTGGCAAGATTTGTTCAGAGGATTTTTGCCATTGCCATCTCCTGAGGCTGAGAGCATATAACTTCATTTTAAATGGGTCTGAGTATTCTTCACTGGCAGAACATTCTACATTTCATGCCTGTTTTTCCAAGAGAATTAGAAAGGAGACAAAGTTTTCAGCTTGGTGATAAACTTTTGTGATTGTTGTTGTAATGATTGAATTGCAATTGCCAATTTCATCCTGACAAGACTGGCATTTTCAAGGCAGTCTGAGTGATTACAATGATGATGTTCCCCAAATCTAAAGCCAGTGGCAGTCAGAAAGAGAAATGAGAACGTCCTTTCTTAGCAGACTTGATTTATACAGAATCAAAATTAAATTGCTTATGAAAGTCAGTAATATATTAATGAAGATTAACAGTAGAGCCCTGAGGATCCTGAGTAACTCAACTGGAAACCTGAAAATGATTGATGACGTGGTGGCAACAAAGAACCTGTTGAGAAATGATGGCTCCCAGTGTCATTATGGAGAGTCAGAAAGGTAGTGAATCAAATATTGAACTCTAGAGTCCTAACTGTACTTGTTAAGACTAGTTGGTACGGATTCATCTTACAAAAGGTACTTCCATCTTAGAAATAGAAAAAAATATAAATGCTCTGAATGTTACAGGGAGAATTCAGGTCTCTTGTCTATATCTTTTGATATAGGTTTGGTCCTGATGTTTAAAACATAGTAAAAGAAAATCTGAGAAAAACAAGGGCTACTCTGAACGGAAAGGGGGGCAAAGCATCAATGAGTAGACAAAGAAACACTACAAATTGAATCCTAAACTTAATATGTAGCTACTATAAATATGTAAGATAAAAAAGTTACGTATAAGATAAAAAGGTTATTAAAGAGGTCCTCAAAAGCAAACAGCAGTGCAGCAAGTCAATGTATTTAAAGTTATGATGAAGGTGAAAAATGAACACAGTATAGTACAGGGGTAGGCAATCTTTTTGTGCCGGGGGCCGGGTTGCTGTCCCTCAGACAACTGGGGGGGCCGAAGCCAAAAAATAAATAATTAAATTTATTTTTTTAAAAATTAAATATATAAATAAACCAGGACAAATGTAGGACAAAATTTTCAAATGGAAGACACTTTTTTTTAAAAAAAATGGAGGACACGCGAAAAAAATTTGCTGATTTTAAAAAAAATGTTAGTATAAATGCATGTTTCTGAGGCTTCTATAGACAATTGCCCCCCAAAGGCCCCGGCGGCAATCGGCGGCAGGATTGGGCTGGGGCCGGTCCCAAGGCCTTGCCGGGCCGCATCCGGCCCGCGGGCCGCAGGTTGCCTACCCCTGGTATAGTATATAGATCCAAAATGCATAATGGAGTAATCCAAAATAACTATTTGCCATGGTTAAAGAAGCAACCTGTAAAGTGTCTGTTTGCAGAAGAGTATAACATAACTAAAAGCAGTCTAAAGTTATCCCATGTCCAAGAAAAAGAGAACAAGCCAGACCAAGGCCTTCAAGGAAGGCAGAAAGCAAATCCAAGAACTCCAATGAGGTAGGGAAATATTACATGCAGTTACATCCAAGCTTCTGAAACTGTTTAAGAGGTCTTCTTCAATTATAAAGCTTGTTCAAAGCTTTGGTTGAAATCTTCGACAATGACCCTCCTGGAATTTCCAAGAAGAATATTACCAAATTCTTAATATTAGCTTACACTGCAGATTGCATTCACAGAATCATTTGTTACACTTTTTCTGCTCTGAGATTGAAAGAACTAGACTTCTTTTTAAACAGATGAATTTAAGAGAGGCTAAAACTGGCAGATTTATCCCTCCAGGCTCAAATACTTTATCCCTGTGTATTCAAAGAATTCAGTCATGTTAGTGCTCAATTTTGATGGCCAACCTGCAAGTGTAATGGCTGTATGACAGACAGATAAAATATGGTCTTCACCATGCTTGTTACACCTGACTGTTTTTGAGGAAACTTCTAAAATTAACCAATTTCTTCATATTGAAAATAACTTGAGATTTGAACAACTTGAATGTGAAAGAAAGTAAAACAGAACCGTTCCCCCACAAGCTATAGTATTTCTAAAACATTTCTACTGCACCTTGTGCTATCTCACTTACTGAGGTAACCAGTTATGGGGCAAATTTAAAGACGATACTGAATATTCAAACAGTGAAGAGCCCTAGAAGGATATCCAGTCCAAACAAGATGGGTTCTTAACAAAATCATGAATGGGACTGCATAATAGACCACCTAATAACTTAACTGCATGTCAGTTGGAAAGTGTTCTCTAGAAACATTAGAGACGTACCCCCTATATTTAAAAAGGCTATTATGTATTCATATACTCACTACCACAGTTTCCAGGGTTATTCCATATCTATAAAAGTGATTTCTACATCTAAAAGGTTCTCCCTTTGGGGCACAGAAACACCAATGAGAAAAAGAGCTTACCTATACTGTTGGCAAATCAGTGGCTAAGCCAGGCTAATTTTCTGACTTCTTTAATTATGTCTGCACACTTTGGCAGGCTGTTTTCTGAAATAATCATTTAATCTCATTAAGACTCTTTTAATAGAATATTCTTTAAATAACATAATAAATCAGGTAATGGGTGCCTTTATCACAAATGCCCATAATTAATGTGACCAAAGATAATACTGACATCTGGAGCTGAGGCAGCATCCTGGTTGTCATTTTATTCCTCTCAAACCTGGCTTTACTTCAAATGTCTGAGTTGGCCAGTCATTTCTAAAGCTTGTAGAGTCATATGCATATGATTCCCCTTCTTTATAAATCCATATGCTAAAATACTTGATTGATGCATGTCTTGCATGTGAATAAACCATCATTATCAATTAGGTGGGTGTCATGTTACATAAACTGTGAAAATAGTTTGTATTTCTATACTGTAATGTGGTATGGTATGAAATGCAATAGATATCTGAGTGACAGCTCAAGACTGAATAGAAGCTATGGAATGTTTAACAGAGAATGAATTTGTATACAGATGGAGATTGGTTGTGAAAATGCTGGAACAAGATGGTTAAATGGCACATGGAAGAGTTAGTCTCTTTCACATTCCACAGTTATAGCATTTTGGTCCTACTTTAACTGCAGTGGCTGCATCCTGTGGGAACCTGTGATTTGTAGTTTCGCAAGGCACTAGAGCTCTCTGGCACAGAACATCAAATCATGAAACTACTATCACTAGGATTTCATAAAATGGATCCATAAAAGTTAGTGGGTTCAAAGTAATTGTATGTATGAAAGAGACCTTAGTCAGAGGTTGAAGAAGACTGATGGAGAGAGAGGGAGGTTTAGATGGGATTAGTGGTAGGAGGAGGAGAAAAGAAAGACTGTGCGTGAAGACCATGGCTGGAACCCTGTTTCAGCTATGGTTAGTACACACTACATACCCCACAGTGTATTGTGGTATCGTTGTTTTCATATTTTCATATCTGGAGCCAGCATGTTCTTAAGAGGCCACAATGACTTTTGAAATAACAGGTGGATTTCCCATGAGAAAGGAGCATAGACCAGAGGATCCCAGATAATACAGCAGTCAAAGCTAAAAGGGGGCACTGATTGCTCCTTCTTTCTCCAGGTGCTCTGCAGTTCCTCTGGAAATGAGAGAAAAACAAGGTCTCATGGCACCAAAGCAGTAAGCCAGTGCTTCCCACCTACCCCATGCCATGTTCCAAGCCTATTTACCTTTCCCTTCACCCTGGGGTTGTTCTAATCCAGTTGTTCCTTTTGTTAACCTAAAGTTAAAGCCACCATCTAGTCTGGAATCCTAGCCCAGAATCAGTTCCTGGGAAAACAATCAGGTCTTTGTTACCTTGCAAGATAACACACCCCTTGAGGCTAGAATATCAGATATAAATATGTGTCCCAAGACCTAGCCCCTTGTGTAAACAGAGAGATGCTTCCTCTCCCTGTGTTGCCCTCAGATCACAGTCTGAGCCACTCCCATTTTCCAGGGTCTACTCTTCAGAAAAATAATTATCATTCCTCTGCACCCCTCAAATCCTGCTATCCAATTTCTATCTTTGCAACTCAGTTAGCTCTAAATGCTGTGTCTGTCTGAATTACTATTGTTTCTCTGAAGATGCCAGCCACAGATGGAAGAAAAGGAAGAAAATTTTCTAGAACATGGCCACATAGCCCGAAAAACCCACAAAAAAAACCATGGATGCCGGCCATGAAAGCCTTCGACTTCATATTGTTTGTTTGATTGCATTCTTGCATATTTCTGAATAATGCCTTAACTGATTCAGTTTTGGAGTTGTCTTCAGAGGATCCTGGTATATACATGTGGAAATTATCCTAAAGTTACCCAGTCTCTCACAACCTTAAGCTAATTTTCCTAAATTTTAAAGTAAAGCTGACACAGTTGGTGGGGAGCTCACCATTCCCTCCCTTTCTTTGTGCAATAGTACTTGGTTAAGTAATCTTAACTAAGTAAATTCTTCTGCACTGACCTCCCCAAACCTGATAAAAACAATACTCACTCACATCACAATCAGTGGCAGAATGAATGTTCATGCTGCTGATCCCTAGTAAAGTAGGTTGGGGAGGAATTATGTGGTAATAGTGTCAAAACCATGTTTAAAAAGCAAGTGTGAATATGAAACATCTAGGTAAGTGTTTCATATTCATATTTATGATGGCTATTTATTCATGATTATAACACTATTATCATGATCATAACTCCCTCCCGCAAACTTACTTTTCTGAACATCAACTGCATGGGGAGAAGGAGATCCATTCCGCCAGTGCATGGGTGAATAATGTTTCTATCAGGTTTGGGGGATCAGGTGTGTGGTGTTAGCTTGTGCCAGGAGAAGTTATTTAGTTAAGTATATTTCATTAAGTATACTGAAAGAAGTATTAAGTATACTTAACTAAGGGGTGGAGCAGACTGCCCCAAAGGAGCGGCTTTTGGCCACCTCTTTGAGCACCAGATTGGTCTCATAGCAACTGCATGCCATGTCCCCAATCTGGCATTTGTCTACTCCAGAAATGAAGCAGCAAAATGGCCCCTCATTTTTGAAATGGAAAAAAGCTGCCTCAGCAGCTCTTCCACATTTCTGCGGCATACAGCACTCATCTCCACACTGCAGGAATGTCCCAATACTGTCTGCCATCTGGACATGATGCTGGCTTGGGTGTGGAGTTGGGGTGTGAAGCATGTGGATGACATGTCTCCAAGCCACCTTGAAGCTGGCTCTTTTTGCCGGTCTGTATCGGCTCTAAGTAGGAAATACAAGATTCTGAATGTTGATTATGAGGCTAAGGTTTGGATAGATAAACTGGGAGATATCTATGGCTGGTGCCATACAGAAGGGATTGTGGACATCTGTGAATCTTTGAGAGGACTGATTTGAGTCCCCAGGTTCCTGAGGTCCTCAATACCTGCTACCTAATACCCTGCCTTTCCATAAAAACAAAAACAAAAACAAAAACAAAAAAACCCCAGAAGGCACTGCTAGTAAGTGAATCCTCCTGCCCCCCCCCCCCCCGGCCGCCTTTTTTGACTTCATGGAAAGTCAATTTGTGAAGTAAAGCTGTGGCAGCATGGCATTCTGTAGGAATGGTTAGAAACAGAGTTTAAAGATAGAAAAAAAAGAGAGAGAAATTACAAAAAGACAATGCTGCAGAGCTGAAAGGAAGCCCCTGACCTCTTTTGATCACAAGTACTGAAGCAAGTTGCAAGGTCAATGCTTCACCCTGAACTACTCTCTCTCTCTTTCTTCTTTATTAGCAGAAACTCTTAAATTGCTTTGTAGGACAAAAAGGAATACATGGAAAAGAAAGGAACTGAATACATTGTAAGAGGTCAAATGTTCTGAAAGTCCTACAGAGGAAAAAAAAAGTTTTATAGATCATGCGGCCTATTAACAGGTTTGTTGGGGAGAGAGAAACAGACAGACAGACAGACAGACAGACAGACAGACAGACAGACACACACACACACACACGTGCCCTGTGATGTATAAGGCAGATTTTAAAATAGCTAAGTACCAGTTCTATGTAAAGGAAAGCATGCTTTATTTTTTGTCTTCCATATTCAAATAAGAAACAAATGAGAACTCTGGAATGAACTCTTGAACAAGAATGTTTGCAGAGACTAGAGCTTGAGGTCTAACTTCAGGCAAAAAACATTGCAGGTTCCCGAAAATTCCTACTAATATTTAATTATTAACTTTCTTTATACCCTGTCTTTCCAACCAAAAAAAGTGCTCAAGGTGTATCAATAAAATATAGATTACAAAGAAAATCTTGATAAAAACAAAAGATAAAAAATAAATGAACAGCACAACAGTCAAAGACACAGGTCGACATCCTATATGCTTTCAGACTAAAGTAAATTTATGCCCACAAAGTTGTGCTGGATCCCACTGTTGTATACTTTTTGGGACAATTGGCACCATGACCTTGATCTCACTCATTTTGCAATAGTGAATTAGCCCCCTACTCCCAAAGTCAAAAAAGAGAGCAAGGAGGAAGGATTATGGAGGCAAGGAACTTCTATGTTACTACATGCTTGTGTTCTATCTGTGTTTGTCATGGAGTCAATAGACAGCTTTGGCAATCTGATTTAAATCCTTGTTTTATATGCTATCACAATACCTCACTAGAAGGATTGTTGCTGGCTTACTGTCTAACAGTCCAGAGGAAATCCTGAAATACACTGCAAGTGTCTTACGTGGCTTCTTGATCTAACTCTAAACAAATCCTCTCTTCTATGAACACCAAATTGTTTTCTATGGCAACCCTGCTTGCCAGTTTATATGCATGCACAAGTGTCACCATTGCCTAAATCCAGTTGGTAGTTCCAAATAGAATAGACCTATTGAATTCAATTATCTATCAATGGTAAATCAATATTTATGTAACTCCTATTTATTTTATGGGTCCACTGCAGCTGGAAGGAGTAATTAGTTTTAGGCCTTTCTCTTTGTTTCTTCCATCTCTTTCCAGTGTAAACCTATGGCTATTCCATTCCATTTTGCTATTAATCTGCAAATGATTATTGTTTAATTTTGTAACTAAATGTGCTTGGATATAATTTCCCATATAACACATTTCTAAGTCATTTTCTCTCAAAGGACTGTTTTCTAAACATGTCTTCTCCTAAAATCCACACTTATATGTAAAGAATATGTAAAAAAGCTGACATTTTCATCATATTTGGAGAGGTATGAAATGTGAAAGAAAACCATTTTACAAGCTGGTCTTTAATCAAAGGAGGTATGGACCAGTAGGACATTGCAGATTAAATTCCTCAAGTATTATCTTGCAGCTAAACTCTTTTCCTGAATGATCAAGCGCATGTTTACAAAGCTTGGTTGCTGTTGCTTCCTATTGTCAGGTCTATACAAAGTCAGTGCCTCTCACAATGAAACTTTAAAATTAGTTACATTACAGAGAAGTAGACTTTC
The DNA here is from genome assembly GCF_019175285.1 of Sceloporus undulatus. Classification (NCBI taxonomy): domain Eukaryota; kingdom Metazoa; phylum Chordata; class Lepidosauria; order Squamata; family Phrynosomatidae; genus Sceloporus; species Sceloporus undulatus. The sequence continues at coordinate 65,438,245 of NC_056526.1, forward strand.
ATGCCATTAATTACTACAGTCAGCCTTCTGTTTTCACAGGGCATCTGTTTCGGTTCCCCCCGCGAAAATGGAAACTCGCTGATATTTAAAACCCATAGGGTTGAATGGCAGCATGTGCCCACGGGTGCATGCTCCATTATGTCCCCCTCTGTTTGCCACGCATGCATAAGCGAGAACGTGAATTCCAAGGCCACACAAATAGAGGGACAACAGTATATACTTGTGTAATCTACACCTTCGCCTAAAATGGACCATTCCCCTGCAAGTTTCTAGGAGAAGTGATTGCACTTTTTGCCTCATTCTCCCTTCCTCTGCAGACTGTCTTAGGAATGTTTTTCTTTTATAATGGAAGTGACTGGAAGAAGGGAGAAATGGGTACAGAGTAGGTGGAATCTTCCAGGGTCCTAAGAGAGAGAGTGGTGTATTCTTCCAAGTTCTGAAAGTTGCCACTCAGGCTTAGGTGCATCCCTGCTAAAGTTAACCAATTTTGAGTCCCATTAATTTAATAGAAAAGAATTAAACATGCCGTAAACCCTATGAAATTAATGAGGTCATCATAAGGTGGCGGGCAACTGAAGACAAATACATATGTGCGCGCACACACACACACACACACAGTTATGAATGGTTTGTAGATTGTGCCTCTTGTCTATATAGTAAAGGTATTCACTTCACTGTCACATTGCCAAAAAGTGCTGTTTCTTTCTGGTACTGGCTGTGTGGCTTCCAAAAGCAATTTTGTTGAATTCACCCAAACCTTTGGATAAGGCATTATGCATTTAGGGATATATATATATATATATATATATATATATATATATAAAATGTATAATTTTGGAGCCAAAAACTTTATTTATATATATATATATATATATATGCATTTAGGGATACATATACATATATATATATATATATATATACGCGCACACATACACACACACACACACACACACACATAAAGTTTTTATACATAATATAATTATACTAATTATACATAATATGTGGTGTCCCTTTTGAAGGACCTTAGCACACAGACACATCTGGGTTATGAATGCGAGAAATCTGAAAAAGAAAGTTCTTTTTTTAATCTAGTAGTTTTCCGGGTTCAAAATGCAATTCAATATGAGTGCACTTTAAAAAAACCCCAAAGAAACTAATGTTGGTCTTCCCATGACACATTTCTGTCTTGTCTTCATTTCTGCACATGAAGTGGAAAACACCTGCCTCGTTGATGTTTTGTTTTCAAGATAATATGAAGTCTAGTAGTAAAAAAGGTAAAAAAGACAATGTGAAGTCTGGCAGTACTTCTGTGAGTGAAAGGTTGCATAGTAATCAGAATTATCTAGTAAGAAAAGCAGCACTCAAAGAAGGCAAGATAAAATAAAATTCTGGTGGTTTGACTGGGAGGAAAATCAATCTTATAAATCTCTTATTTATCTTTAGTGAAAAAGCCCTATTACTTGTGAATTAATAATGTCTTCCCAAATACAGAAAGGTGTGAGCATATAATGGCATGATAGGGATTTCACATGGTAAACATGCCAGACAGTGGTACACTTGACTGGAAGAAGAAGCACAGTACTGCTAAATATAAAGTTGACAGTGAACCATGCCTTGATTTTCAGATCCCCTGCTACCAACTCTGCAAATGAAAGTTCAGTAGCAGAAAAGTTTGAAGTCTTCAGAAAAAGCTGCTTCAGTTTTTGTTGTTACACCAATTTCTTGTCATATATCCAGCTGGCTCAAGATGAAAAAGAAAATGTGTTGCTGTTGCTTGGCGTACATATTTACTGATGGAAAACTGGCTGCTCTCAGACCATTTCAAGTACAAAAAATAAGTCTAAAAATAAATACAATGGTCTTCGGGGATTTCTTTCTAACTGTAGTTGCCTTTGTTTTAGCTTTAACCACATAAAGATTTTACAAATCATTATTGACTATGCTTTATTTTCCCCTAAAGAAAGGTGGAACATTTTGTTTGTAGGATTTCTTACTCCTCCTCTCATTCACCCTTTTCATGATGGGTTACTTCAGTTTCTGCAAACTGAGCTCAAAGAGCAAAAGTAGTTTTAACTCAACTACTTGAGGAGGGGGGGAATGAAAGGAATTTTGCTCTTTCCAGTAGACTTAGGCTGATGCCACACTGCAGAATTAATGCAGTTTGGGACAACGTTAACTGTCATGGCTCCATCCTATGAAATCCTGAGATTTGTAGTTTGTTGTAGCTCTAGAGCTCTCTGACAAAACCTAAATATCTCACAAAACTACAAATCCATGAATTCCATAGAACTGAGCTGTGGCAGTTAAAGTGGTATCAAACTGCATTTGTTCTGCAGTGTAGAAGCAGTATCAGTTAAAAGTCAATTGCTACAGGTTCTAGCTAACGTGATCTTACTCATTAATATAATTTAGGGGCTGCACAGACCAACAGTTTGGGCTGGCCTGGGAGCAGAGTCAAGGCATAGCGTCTCCATGATGCATGCCCCGGCTCCACACCCAGGGCTCCACACCACATGGTGCACCATTATGACACTCCTCCGGCACTGTGTACAGATGATGCAGTGCCGAAGGAGTGCCGCCAATCCACAGCAATGCAGCTATCATGCCCTTTTCAGAGTGCAAAAAGGAGCCGCTTTTTGCAATCCCTCTTTTAGCCCTGCAAAGGCCAGATTGCAGTCACGACATGTGGTTGCTGCAGCCCCGATCTGGCAGAAACAGGGGTGGCTGTATGCTGCCACTTTGGGGTTGTCTGTACAGCCCCTTACTATCTTGAACACTCTCTGATGTTACTTGGCCCCATTATATCCTGGTTTTCATCTGTGACATGTTGGAGGGTATATTGTGGTGAGGGAGGCCTAAAAATAACAAGGTAACTCTACACCAGAAATTCAGTCCCAGATTTGTGGTTCACTCCAAAGTCATCCACATGAAATATGATGTACACCAATGACTTGTAAAAAGCAATTAATAACATCCTAATTATTAGCTAAAGAGATTCGATTACTATTATAAATCTGCCATTTTTGCATTATGCCAGGACTGAAAGTTCAAGACTGACTCCGCACTGTTGCATGAAGTGCCTTCCATCCTTCTACAAGGAAACTTTCACCTTGGTCATCAAACAGAACTGAATGGTTAGAATCCTGTTGGTTAGTTCCATGAGTGGAACCATTGAATCATTTTTAACTGGTGAATCAACAGATAGGTAAATATGGTTGATTCAATGGATCTACTCATGTGGGACTAAAAGTAAGATTTAGGTCAGTTTTTTTAATTACTGGAAGGCTGTTTAAATTAAATCTAAAATATTGCTAATGGCATACAATAGGGATAGGGAAATGGTATTTTTGTACTCCACACCCATGCTTTTTCTTTTTCTTTTTAGAAATTAAAAACAAAGTAGCAGATACATCAATTTCACAGCTTAGGGATGTTATTTGTTTGGGCTACAACTCCCAGAATCCCCCATTCATTATGACCACTGACCATGCTTAAAGCTGTAGTCCAAAAAATGTTTTCCAAGTTCTGATGGTATTAATAATTATGGAGAGGTGAACGTGATCTTATTCCCTCAGACAGTGATTTTGTCAAGGAAAGTGCCACCACCAAATAGTCTGTCTCCTTAGTGTCTGATAGCTTCCTAGGATGGTCATCATTACATAAGGCAGGCTTATTTTGATCCTGCCTAAAGAGGTATTTCATATAACCTGGCCCAAAGCCATTTAAAACTTAATGTGACTCAGAAATTATTTGTCTTAAGGCAAGCGTAATAAGGCAGTCAATAACAGACAATGGTCTGGATGCCATGCTGTATTCTCTACCAGTTGTAGTCTCCAAACCACTCTACCAGTTGTAGTTTCCATAGGCAGTCTTATAGCAGTCTAACTTGGAATCATCCCTATGCCCTCCAGGGGATATAGGAGGAATTTCAACATATTTTTGCATCTTGAACTTTTACTAGGCTGGGGATCCCTTTCTAAAGCTGGAAGTGACTTTCCATTCACCTCCTGAGAACAGCCCCCCTGCACCCCAATGGTGACATTGTACCACTGTCTTGAAGGCATATGGAGCATTTGGGGTAAAATTAAAAATTAAAAAATTGAGAGAGGAGAGGTCCAAGACCTGGAGTTGTATTTTAGCCCTCAGCTGTCAGATAGTAACCAACCACACTACACAATGTCAATAGTATAGTGGTAAAAAATGGTGTAACCAAAGAAATAGACAACCCAGTTTGAATAATCCTGGAAGGTGTCGCTTTAAACATCTTCTTCTGTGTTCAAGGATGTGTCAGCAATTACTAGTTGTACTTGAGAAAACGTAGAAGCTGTAGATGTGAACTTTCACATTGCTGTGAATTTTTCTTTCTTTTCATGAACAAGTCTAATGCTGAAGTCATGTATTCCATTAGGGAAGTCATGATTCTTTCCCTCCACTCCATCTTATTTAGCTCTAGCACTTAAACTACTATCTGCCATCAATCAGAAAGCATGTAGAACTTCTCAAGGGGCAATTAGATGTGCTTCGGAAATGAAGATATATATATATATATATATATATATATATATATATATATATATATATAGCTATTACACACACACACAATCTCTTAAGTGGATGCTCAATCTTTCCAAAGATATCCACTAAGACCCCTTCAGATGCTGAAGGTCCCCCCCCACCTTATTTGAATGACTTATGAATTTTATGAAATATGCAATAATGTTGTTATGTTCTCATTCTTTTCTTCAAATTTGGTTTGTTTTTAGATTGTTTTGTTGTTGTTCATACCATTGGTTGTACTGCAGGTGTCTACAGTATTGATGGATATCTGACATTGGTTGTGTGTAAATGTTGCTTTAAACACCTCTTGAAGCTATTCAATCAGAGCTAGGAAAAGGCAGAAATCTCCATAGCTCCTTAGAGGTTGTCACTGTGGAAAAAGGCTGAACAAAATAGAGAAGGACCAGAGAAATTCAACACACAACGATGGGCATTGAGCTACTCAGACCTGAAGATTATCATACACAGATGGGATAGATCTCCCGTCCTTATCCACTCTTTGACTGTGATCCCATGAACGGCTTTCAGATCACAGTACTATTGTGCCATCATTGATGCTGCACTGCATTAAAGCAAACTCCCATTAATGCAAAATGCTGGGCAATGCCACTTTAATAATGAAATGATGCCGGGATCTGCGCGATATTGTCTGAACACCTTTTGCAAGATTGTGGTCAGTCATGCTTTCTAGATGGGATAATGATGGGATATGTGCAACGTCATATGAAAATCTTGCGATCACGATATGAGAACAGGAAAAGAACGGGACAAGAATGTTTCATCCCCATCTGATAATCTCCTCCATATACTCTTTCCCTTCACAGTGAGTGAATGTAGAGAGAAGAATGCAATGAAGGAGATTCTTAGCACAGGAAGCCATGGAAGGAAGGAAATGATGTGTTTGTTTGTGTATGAAGGAAGGATTAGACATGGGTTGGGCTCTCACAAGTCTCACAGGGACATGGACCAACAGATATAAACTACAAGAAAGAAGATTCCATCTTAACACTAGGAAGAACTTCCTGATGTTAAGAACTGTTTGACAGTGGGGCAAGCTCTATCCGAGTATTGTGGAGTCTCCTTCTTTGGAGGTTATCAAACAGATAGCCATTTGTTAAGGGTGCTTTGACTGTGTATTCCTGTATGGCAGGGAGTTGGACTGAATGGCTCTTGTGGTCTCTTCTGCCTCTATGAGTCTATTAAGCTGCTGAAAATATTTCATGCCTTCCGCACATGCACACTCAGTTATTTCACATTCAACTATCTTAGTACATTTTACAAAATCCATGCAGTGTGCTTAGACATAGCTTATCTCCATATGGCTAAGCTATTTTTTTCCAAATGTATCAGTGAGACTATCTCAGCAGCATTTAAAGCATTTGTGAAAACATTCCATGGGAAGGATACAGTTTTATCCTTCTTTGGAGGTCTCTTTCTTTGGAAATGTACTTGCTATGTACATGCTATTGTAGAGCACAATCCTAATTGGGCAAGATCACCCCATGCTAGGCTACCTGAAGTTGTGCTTAATCTAAACCACTGCCAAGCTGCTGTCATACTGCAGCAATAAAGCAATTTGACAACACTTTAACTGCCATGGCTAAATGCTATACAATTTTGGGATTTGTACTTTGTTGAGACATTTAGTTTTCCCAGTCGGAGAGATGAGGTGCCCCACTAAACTACAAATCCTAGAATTCCATGGCATTAAGCCATAGAAGTTAAAGTTTTGTCAAACTGTTTATTTCTGTAGTGTGGTTGCTACCCAGCCTGTGATATTGGAAATTCTTTAGGAATAGCTAATTGTTGCCACACCAGAATTGAGGCTCCAACTCTGAGCTATTGCAGGTTTGGATTTGGCATAACCTGTCCCTTCCATCTCTTATTTCTTCCTTCCTCTGTCCTCTTTGGCTTTTATGCCTGCATATCATAGACATTTGAACTGTTTTGCAGGCAGATTTTTCAGTCAATAGGTCTCTGATCTAAGCAAGCAAAAGAAAGAAGGCCATTTCTGCTGGCAAAAAAGACCAGTGCCTAATCCTAATCCCTAACAGTTGGCACATTTTTGAGTTAGGACTGCATATTTACAATTTAAAGTCTCCCTCTGATTTAAATGAATTATTATTATTATTATTATTATTATTATTATTATTATTCCATTTATTTATATCCTGCCTTCCTCCCAATACAGGTGCTCAAGGTGGCTAACAAATCTAAAACAGTGCAAACTAAAACAGTATAAAACATTAAAAATACAAAGTTTTTTAAAAAAATTAAACAATTCAAACAATTAAAAACATTACATTATTAAAATTTAAGACCCTTTAAAACAAAAGCAAAAACTTGCCAGCGTTCATATCATGCAAAGGCCTGGTGGCATAAAAACGGAAGGACAGCAGGGATGGAGCCATCCTGGCCTCCCGAGGGAGGGAGTTCCAAAGCTTGGGAGCAGCCACAGAGAAGGCCCTTTCTTTGTTCCCACCAAATGCACCTGAGAGGGTAGAGGGGCAGAGAGATGTCAATACTCTGGGGGGCTCTTACAGGGAGATACAATCCTTCAAGTAGCCTGGACCCAAGCCATATAGGGCTTCATAGGTCAAAACCAGCACTTTGAATTGTGCTCAGAAACAGACTGGCAGCCAATGGAGCTGTTGCAACAAGGGAGTTGTATGCTCTCAAAACTTTAGCAGATGCATTGAAAATGTATGTGAAGAATAGAGATAGCAAGCTAGTAAAATGTGGGCTACACAATGCAACTGTTACGTGGATTTGTAATTGGTTGACCAGATGAGCCCAAATGGTACTCTGCAATGGCTCCTCTTCATCTTGGAGAGAAGTGACCAGTGGAGTGCAACAAGATTCTGTCCTGGCCCTGTGCTATTCAACATCTTTATCGACTAATTAGATGAAAGAATAGTGGGCATGCTTATCAAATTTGCTGATGACACCAAATTAGGAGGAATAGCTAATACCCCAGAGGACAGGATCAGAATTCAAAACGACTTTAACAGATTAGAAAGCTGGGACAAATCTAATAAAATGAATTTCAACAGGGAGAAATAATCTGGATTTACAGCACTTGGTAAACGAATAAAAATGAAAATGAAATGCATAGATATAGGATGGGGGCACCTGGCTTAACAAGATGACATGTGAAAGGGATCTAGGAGTCACAGTAGACCACAAGTTCAACATGAGTCAACAGTGTGGTGCAGCAGCTGAAAAGGCCAGTGCGATTCTAGGCTGCATCAATAGAAGTATAGGAGTTTATCAGACAAGGGAAGTATAATCCAATGGCAATCTGAACGTAATCATGGGGTTTAACGTTATTGCATGATAGACTACCACATGCAACTTCAGGCAATGGGAAGTCAGTCCGAACGCAATCATGGGGTTTCACGTTATTGCATAATAGACTACCACACACAATTTTGGGCAATGGCAAGCTATTTTCGGGCAATGGGAAGTCAGTTCGAATGCAATTTGAATTCACGTAAATTCACTGAACTAGTGAATTCACGTGAATGCGTTCTGGCCCCACTTTCTTTTCATTCAAAATTAAGAGAAATTCCTCCCGTGTGATAAACTCCATAGTGTCTAGATAAATGGAACTAATAGTGCCACTCTATTCTTCTTTGGTCAGCTCTCAACTGGAATACTATGTCCACTTCTGGGCACCACAGTTCAAAAAGTATGTTGACAAGTTGGAATGTGTCCAGAGGAGGATAACCAAAATGCCCTGTCTCTGTAACTTCTCACTGTTTAGGAAAGTGGGAAGTCTGTATTTATCTTTACTCTAAAACATTTAATACTGAAGGGACTGGTGGTTTGGGAGTAAATAGGAAATGCCATAGCACAACTAAAGAAACACAACTAGTGTCACAATCCCAAACTGAGGCATATTACATAAGCCCCTTTTCTGTTACCTTTAACTGTCATTGCAGTTGGGGGTGGGGGAGAAAGGGGTGAAATAGCTGTGAAACATGGCAGGTTACTTTTTGCTTTAATATAAGAGAAGCTTGGTGTCAGTTTCTGACAACCAAAAGTTTGTCTATACAGAGAACAGAAATTGTCATTTAAGGGAGAGATTTTCTTAGGCCATATGGCAGGGGTCTGGTTTCCTGAAACAAAAGGTCAGGGGTGCTATTCCTGGGTACATTTTCATTGGCAGATTTGGTGACTATTTCTGTACTCCACAGTATGTGAGACTGATAGCCTGTAGACTGATCTCATGGAATAGCTGCTGATGCTGAACAAATGTGTAACATAGGAAAATGTGTGCTCTGAGGAGGCATGGGGTGAGATGAAGCATGCACACCTGTTTTCCTAAGCTTAATGTGATGCAACAGAAGGTTGTTAAGTTCTACCAGCATAAACCAGAGTGAGTAAATCACTATATAAGAATCAGTAAGGCCTCACCCATTTCTTTTGCCCTTCAATAAGAAGGAGGAGGAGAACAGGTATATGTATTGGTGATATTAATATTGGTATTGTCTTTAAAGGAGAAACAGAGATGGAAACAGTGAAAGAATGTATGGTAAAATGCGCTCAACATATTGGCCACACAATACAGCTGGATAAATGGGAGAGAGCTTGGGGTCAAGACTTAAGATTTACTCTTAGCATGGATGTTAAAGAAAATGTCTATAAAATATTACACCAATGGTACTTGACACCAAGTAAACTAGCAAAAATGTATAAAAATAGAAATGGAATATGCTGGAAATGTGGCAGATGTGAAGGTACTTTTTACCATAGTTGGTGGATGTGCTTCAAGACAAACAAGTTTTGGGTAGAGGTTCATAACATATTACAAGTCATTTTTGAAATTAAAATTAAACTAGAACCTGAACTTTTTCTTCTCAATATAGTGAATGGTAAAGAGGAAAGAAAGCATCTAAAATGTATTTTATACTTAATAACAGCTGAAAGAATGACTGTTGCATAAAAATGGAAACACTCTGAGTCTTTACAAGAGTTCTTTACTAATTTAGGCCTGTTACAAACGGGCAGGAAAGTATGTGCTCAGCACGTACTAGGGTTAGAAAGGGGTGTCTCTTCCAGACGCCCCTAACCCTAGTATGGACTGAGTCCGTAAGAAATGGCGGTGGCCGTTCCACACGACCACCGCCATCTTGACGTCCGCACGTCGTGCCCTGGAAATGATGCTGCAAGTGTGCGCTTCGGCACTTGCGGCATCTCTTCCGGGTCACAGGAAGGAGTGTGATTTTCACGCTCCTTCTTTGCAGCGTCCAGGAACCACGCCTTTTGGCTGCTGTGGTTCCCGGATGCTGCAACCGGTGGCGGCAGCAGACCGCCACTTTTTGACGGTCTGTAATCCGTCTTAGCATGTCTAGGTTGTATGTGTGAAGAAGAGTCTTTATTTCAATGTTTTAGATATATTCTCATTCACATGATATCATGTACCAGATAACTTCAGTCCAGAAACACAAGCCTCAGCACAGTCAGAAAGCTTTATTCAGAAAACTGAATTGATCACAGTTGACCATGTTGTTAGGACTGAAGCACTTTCAGTTACAAAGCATATTAAAAGTGCAGAGCAATTCAAACATTTTTGCAGGTTCACATCCCATTCATCTTCAAACCAAAACATCCCTTTTCCTATGACTTTTCCTTGTTCCTCTCATACCTGACACTTGCATGGAACTGGCCTTGATAGCTCACAGCTTGGTTTTCCTTCTCACACACCTGCTCATTTTCCAGCACAATGAATCATAAACTATCCACATCACCCATCATTACACGCCATGATTCAGTTTTATAAAGGATATCAAAACATATGGCTAGCAAGCATGGCAGGAACTATGATCCTGACACATGATGTCCCACAAACAAGCTATATGCCCCCCACTTCAGAACTTCAACCTCCTCCTCACAGCAAGCTCCAAAAACCCTCTGTTTTCCTGTGCAATCTCTCTCAAAATGGCAAGAGAAACTGATATCCCATCTGCTCTTCTTGCCATTTTGAGAGGTGCTATGGATGGAAATTGAGATATTTGATGTAGTACAGTTGGCCCTCCTTATCCATGGATTTTTTAATCCACAGATTCAAGCATCCACGGCTTGAAAAGATTCCAAAAAAGTATAAATTTCAAATAACAAACCATGATCTTCCATTTTATATAAGGGACACCATTTTGCTCTGTCATTTTACTTAATGGGACTTGAGCATCCACGGATTTTGTTATCCACGGGGGGTCCTAGAACCAAATCCCAGCGGATAACAAGGTCCCACTGTACAGGGTTTTCAGGTGTGTCTGGAGATAGATAGGGCTATTTTAACATGTCTTCACATGTCTGGGCCATTTTTGGAAGGTTTGGGGGCACAAATTGGCTACAAAAAAATTCACAATTTTTAATGGGGTGGCATCAGAGCACAGGCAGGGGGGCTTCAGGTGACACAAAAGTGGGCAAGCCATGAAGATGAGCAACATCTTCCCCTCATGACTATTGTGAACCTGCATGTAGCATTTTGTCATTCTGAACACTGCTTGCTCTTTCAGTATGTAGGCACTATTTGACCCTTTTTTGTGTGACCAAGTTTATATAGTTTATGTGTGGTATTGTTACTTTTGTCTTTCAGAAGGTCATTTATTGTTTTCAATTTCTGTGCTAAAGCACATATCCACCTGGAGCCCATGGACCACATGTGGACTTTAGCAGACTTTGTAGCCCTCACCGTAGCTGTCCAGCTGATTAGTGCTAAGAAGACTGGTGGAGTTTACAAACTGCAGAGGTGGGTCACATAGAAACAAGGAGGTGGGTGAGTATGTGAAAGAATGGGGGGGGAGGTAGAAAGGAACGCATTTCAGATTTTCCTTGATAGAGACAATGTGACAAAATATTTCAGGAAATGATTTACTTATACAGCTGCCCTTTATGCTTTTTTGTTTGTTTTTGCAATTTGAAACTGGCCCAGCTTTTTCCATCTTGCTGATTCTCCAACCCAGTCCTGATAATAATGAGCACTATTCATAGTCTTTAACTATAACCACACACATAAGTCATGCCTTTTGATTTTGATGAAGTACTTGCAGAAGTTGAGGAGTACAATCCAAGGAAGCTTCAGTGCAATCAGTTATTAATCAATAGATTCACTGGTTTATGTCAAATTGCAGAAAGATTTCAGTTTACTCCAAAAAGTTTTTGATGAATTGCTTTTCCCTAGTAAAGTAAATGTGTTCCTAAACTTGGGCTACAATCCTAAATACCACCCCTAGAGATTAGGTTTTACACACAATATATTAGGACATTCTCCGTTTCCTTTAAAAGGTGCTAGGAAACCATTGCTCTCCAGAGCTTTTTGGCCTACAACTCTCATCAGCTTTACCCAGCCTTACCACTAAGGGAGATGTTGATAAAAGCATCGGAAAAACCAAAGGTTCCTTGGCCCTTTCTAATTTCACAAGCATTACTATATTCCTTAGTCCTCCCTCTCCACAGGTGGAGGTTGTGGATCTACAACATTTCCTCCACAAAACAGGCCCTGAAACAGTCAAGAGATGTGAAATCTATATAATAACCTACCATCGGAAGGGGAAAATATATTGTGACCAAAGAAACAATGATGCACACATTGCCTGAGGCACTGTGACCCAACAGAGTTCTGAAGCTTCCAGTTACTGAGGCCCTCCAAACTATGTTATGTTAACTTTTCCATGATTGATATGTACCAAATTTCATTTTAATCTGAAAGTGAATGAGGCAAAGGGAATTAGAATAAATGGGAGAAATATCACTGGAAAGCTATTAAGGCTTAAATGCTTAATCTGCCTAGGAAGTGGACTTGTAATCATTTTGTCCTACTCTGGAGGGGGGATACGTTTCCAAAAGGTCAACCTTGAAAGCACATATCTGTCAAATACTATGCTACTAAAGGTTTCTGATTGCCTTTCCTTTTACTTCATTCCACAGAGTCTCTTGCAGGCATTTAAACAAATATTTTGTGATCATTTTCAACCTCCAACCACTCCATTGCATTGTATCACAAAACTGGTTTTCGAAACTCAAGTTTCCTTAAAAGCTGTTTTGGATACAGTACCAGGAGAGGCTTCCCCTGTGTTTTAGCATAACAATGAAAATACTCTGCTGCATACTTATACTTTCCTGCCTACATCAGGGTCTGTTGACTTCAAAAGCAAATTTTCTGCATAGCAATTTTCTCTGCGTTCTTCACATTATAAATAGACCATTTCTCCTTTTACTCAATCTCCCTCCCTCCTTCCTGCCAAAACTCCAAAATATGGTCTTTCATGTAGAATGTATTTTTCTACAAAATACAGCTATGTAAGGACCAGAAATTAATTTTAGAAAATATTGAAGTGTCTTTACCCTGGATGCAGTGGACCATAGGCTCAAAGGCTTCTGATAAACAGCACAACAACCAAGTTGTAGAATCAACTAAGCTGCTTCCTCCTCCTCCCTCTTTTTAAGTTTTTTAGCTAGACATGCTCACAGTCAGTTTTTAAAAAATGTTTCCTGCAGACTGCTTTTCCTACATTCCTGGCCGGCTATGACTGTATTCCTAAGAACTGTAGTTCTTCCTCCAAGATGAGATCCTCCTGCCCTTCCTGCTACATTTTAGGAAAGTTTCTTGTACATCCCTACTAGCTGTGTAAAAACAAACTACATAATTCAGCCTACATCAGCAGATTTCCCCCCAGGACACTATTTCTCAGAGGCAGTGCTCACCATCAGTAGTAGTTTGTTGCATAGCTTATTTCATTATTTCTAAGGTAGTTTTGTGTATGTGTGAGTTGCTGCTGTACCTTGGCCATCATTTTGCATGTTCCACAATGTCCCCAAAGTAGCACTGTTTTGAGGCATTGGCTGGAATTCTTTTGGGTAGCTCCAGGTACAGACGACCCATTGACTCAGTTGTTAAATTGTGAATCAACACACAGGTAAATCCAACTGATTTCATGGCTCTACTCTAGTTAGGAATAATGATCCAATCTAGGCCATGTTAAGTTGGCAGGAGAAAGAAAAAAGCCACATCACACATCCAAAATAGGGGGTAAATACATAAAATCTAGCATATTTCCTTTTTATCTCAGGTTGGGGGGCACCGAGGGTGCTATACGTGTTTCTTCTTTTTATTGCATTAAAAAATAACTCACCCTTCCTGTCTTCCTGATCTCAAAAGGCTTCACCATGATGTACACTTTCCATACTTTGCAACATTGTTGTGCCAGTGACATGGTTCTAGTCTTCACTAAGCCATGAAGCTTATCTGGTGGTCCCAGGCCAGACATTCTTTCTCAAGACTGAAACAAATGGCCTGTCAAAGCCTGATTCCTGGCATCCTGGGAGTGCAGCATTTATACACTGCATGTTCTGAAGCCATCTAGAAGCCATCTGGAACCTGGCTGGCTGCCTAGATGTGGGAAGCTTTGAGACACTCCATTGGTGTGGCGTTTACACGGCACACACTGCTGGAGCATCTTGAAGCTGCCTTGGGGCTGTGCCGGGGCTGGAAAGGGCAGTCCTTTCCCGGCCCAAATAGAAACTGATATTTTCTGCTCCAATTCGGACTTGGTTCAGGGCAGAATGGGGCCACAGCATGTGTTTGCTGCAGCCCCAATGCATGTTCAGCGGGAGCAGCTTGAAGTTTCCCCTTCCTGGCCATCTGTTCCAGCCCTCAGACTGATTTACTTCACAAGATGTGAGCATAAAGTGAAGAAAAGGGAGAGCCATGTACAGTGCCTTATGTTCATTGGAATATCGGTATAACTAAAAAATAAATTTAATTCATAGATTTGTGTTGCATGGAATTCCTCGGGCATACAGCTACTTTCCAGTCAGAGCTTGGAATTTTTTTCTTAATTCCCTCAGCAAACATACATCCTAAGGAACTTTTCTAAACTCTTCTTTTGGTTGCAGCACTTTTTTCTTCTTCTTTTGTTTACAAGGATCTCATAACATGTGAAGTTCCTGTGTGGTTTGGGTGAATTAATGAAATGCTGAACTTTTATTCATCGACAGAACACAGCACAGGGGAGGAAGAATGGTTTTGTGACAATAACCATGTTGGAAAGGTAAACTGGGGCTTGGTGTCCTTGTTTTTGTCAAGGATGGGATTACTGTTTCCCAAGCTTAGCTCATAGGTCATCTTCTTTTGCATTTATGAAAGGGGCAAATGCCTTAGAGCTTAATCAGTATTAACAGCAGTGTGACAGGCTATTTACTTGCTTGACACTTCTGCTAATTCCTAGACCTGATAATAGCTTTCCTCCCTTATGATGCAGAACACTTTTAAAATGATTGACACTAAATGTTATTACTCTGTTAGTGGACTCAAAATTAATTCCAATCAAATACTTCAGAAAGGCTTTAATTATATTTCCACAATGTTGTCCAAATGTTGTAACATATTTTGGCTATTTTAGATGACACTGTGCCATCAATGAAAATTGAGGAATTTGGTTTCAATAAGCAATGTCACCAATTAAGATCACATTGACAGGAGATCAGAGTTCTTGGTACTGTTAAACAATAGTACTTAAGAATATTAAGAAATGTTAAGTCCATCCATAAAGAGTAGAAAGTATTTATTGGTCTCAAGGGTTGTTTCCACAAATATCTGTATCATATAGGCCCAATAATTATGAGATTGAAATGGCCAGCTTGGAGCACATATTGAGCCCAACACAAGGGTGCAGTTTTCTCTCACAAACAATTCTCATATGAGTCTCCCACTATTTGCATGCACATTTCACTTCCATACTGGGCATAGAAAGAATGTTTATTACTATTCATTCGCATGCAGAACAATGGGTTTCCCAGTGCTCAAGAAAGTTTGCTGTACAAGAGCTGGTGTATTTTGTACAGAAAACATTGTTTTGCTTTTGTCTTTTGCACAGAATCATGTGTACTTCTTAACAGAGTATTCCTGAAAGACTTCTCAAACTACAGTGATCAGGAGAATACTGCACAGATATTTTTGTATTTTTCTGCAGGTATTTGTTCTTCCGCAGCAATAATGTTTACACCCCTATTTTACACAAACCTGTGCACATCTGTGAAGTGCATGTGGCCAACTTGAGGGAATGGGTAGGGAATGTTATTGCTGTGCGTGAATGGCTTCCCTAAATTCTCTACCACTTTTGTTGTTATATTATTTGGGAAACGGGGATTTATTTCAAATATGTTCTGCACGTAAGAGACAGTTTCTCCTTTGGCATCATTAGCAACATCAGGAGAAGGCTTTCTTTACTTTAAGGGCTGAAGTTTTATTTTACTTGGTTTTTGATTTGGCTTCTGGTGTTACCAGTAACAGCAGCAACAACTGTATTAGTAGCTTCCACAATTTCCCATTTGGACAATATCTCACGATATGGGTAACTGCTGCTCATGTGAGTGTAAAGATCCTTAAGTGAGTTGGATAGCACTGTGACATAGTTACATCCTTTCTTTTTTCTTCTTTTTTGTATAATGCTTTTATTGTTTCTTCAAACAAAAAATATACATAAAATACATACATTTAAAACAGATAGGAAGAAAAACCCAATAAGCAAACACCAGCCTCTTCACATCTAAACAAAGAAGCAGACAAACATAATATTTCCATACTGTATGTTAAACTAAATACATTGCTTATTATCAATGTTGGTTCTTCTTCTATCCTTACTCTCTACCTCTTACAATTATGCTTTATAATACTGTATATCCTATTGCATTATCTTCAGTAAACTGAAACAATAATACAGTTAGTTCAAATCATGTAGAGAGGTTACATTCATGTTTTCTTTACAGTATCGACTTATAATGTCTTTCTATTCCTCCCTTTGTTACTCAATAAATAATAATGCTAACATTATATTATAAGTTTTCCACTACCTTGAATTCCTTTGCTAATTGTCATTTGATTTACTTACTTATAAATTTAATAATCTTCTTCTTATCCCAATTAATCTCCCAGTATTTGGTGAATAACAATTACTCATTCCCTACTTTATCTGTTGAGTTTTTGTTCAGTAAGAATGTCAGTTTATGCATTTCTTTCATATCATAAGCTCTTAATAACAATTCTTTAGTTAGTGGTTCTTCCACTTTCCATATTTAGCAATGGTTAATTTGGCCACAGAAATTAAACATAGTATTATCCTTCAGTGTTGCTTTTTTTTCATCCCCTTTCTTGAGTTTGGAAGTTATATTTAAGGGGTATAATTCTGACAAAAGAGGAAACCGTGTCTCAGGGGCGGATCAGACCATTATAAAGGGGCAGCTTAGAGCCATCCTTGAGAAAGCCATATTGGGGCTGCAGCAACCACATGCTGTGGTCCCAGTCTGCCTTTTTGCCAGCTCCAAAAGAAGCAGGAAAATGCTCCTCCTTTTTGTGTTGGCAAAAAGCCAGATTTTCTCACCCTGCCGCAGCTTTAAGGTGCTTCCGCAGTGTGCAGCATCTAAACGCTGTGCTACCAGAGTGCCCAGAAGCCATGTGGACAGCTAGGCGGCATGAAGCCAGCTTCTGGGCATCATTGGCACCAGAGTGATGAGTACACCACTCTCCCAAGCTAGCTGGAAGCTGCTTTTCATGCCAGTCTCTACCGGCTCTCAAAGATATTTTGTAAATTCAATGAATATTTGACCAGAATTTTTTTATCAGTGGACATGTCAATCACATATGCAATAAGGATCCCCTCACTTTGTGCCATTTCCAACACTCGTCTGTCCCCAGATTATAGATTTTACATAATTTCTGATATATTTGCTATTTTAACAAAATTTTCTTTTAATTCTTGGGA
>NC_056526.1:65455593-65461789 GCF_019175285.1 Sceloporus undulatus
AAAAACAGGCTTAACGGGTGTCCCTTTTTAATCTTATTATCTTAATGGAACCATATAACTAAAAGCGTCCTGACACTTTATGTCATTAGACTTACAAAATGATGCCTTAATTTTTATGATGCTCATCCACAGGTGCATTTATTTATTGTTTTTTGTTTTATTGAATTTATATCCTGAATTTCTCCCAAAATGGGATTCAAGGCAGCTTACAATATTTTTAAAAAAAAACAAATGAATTTAAAACATTAGTTTACAATGTTAAAAAATAATTCAAAAGCAGTATTTTTTTAAAAAACATGTTTAAATAGAGTTAAAATATTTAAAACTATATAATTTTCAATGATAGATTTTTAAAATACAACACATACTTCACATACATATTACTGTTCTATAATTAAATTCCTCATGTATTTGCGAATTAGAGTTAGCAAGAGTCTGTCAATATTGGTGGCTTCAAACTTTTCTCAGAGTTTGTTTCTTGGATGAGGTCAAATTTAAAATTAAAATAAAGGCTGCCCAAATAAAAATGTCTTCTCCTGCTTGCAGAAAGAGGGAAGGGAGAAAGCCAACTAGACCTCATGCAGATGGAGTCCCGCAGCTTAGGAGTAGCTATGGAGAGAGGCTGTCTCCCAAGTCTCAGTAAATGTGCCTGCAAAGAGAATGAGAGAATGAGAATGAGAAAAATCCCACTCCTGCACAATTTAAAACTCAAACTAGCTTGTATAAGAAGATACAGTCTTTCAAGATGCCTAGTTCCAGCCACGTAGGCGTTACAAGTCAAGAAACAGCACTTTGAATTCCACCCAAAAATGATGGTATACATTTATATTATATTTATATAATGGAAAGAACATTTTAAAAATGGCCAAACACAAATTTGTTGGGTTTTAGGAAGCCTAATGAGAAGAATCTTAGAAAGGTAAGAATGCCTCACAGTTAATTAATAATTAATAATAATATAATTTGTTTTATTTAATACCGCTATTCCAAAGATCATAGCGGTGAACAGCAAGTAAGCTAATTAGCAAGTAAGCTATTTGCCCCCAAAAGTCTGGGTACTCATTTAGCCCTCGGAAGGATGCAAGCCTGAGTCGAGCTTGGGCCCTTTTCTGGTCTTGAACTCGCAACCTTGTGGTTTGAGTGAATGGCTGCACTACAGGCATTTAACCCTGCGCCACCAGTTCAGGATTCATTCTATACAAAATACATTTTCTCCAAAGAAGTAAAATGTTGTTATGGAAAGAATTTCCTAGACAGAAACCATTTTTTGAAACTTGGTTTTGAGACAGAAATGCAGCTTTCTGTGCCCCCCACCACCCAGCCAAAAAACAACAACAGCAACCCTTTTCTTGTACCGAAAAGTTTAGACAGCACATGGTCTTTGAAAACTGTGTGCTTTCAATGAATGTCTCACAAAGAAGAGAAAAAACTATAAGGATCTTATGGTGAATGGGGGGGGGGGGGGTGGGGGGGGGGGGAAGGGTTTTTACGCATCCAGGGCATTTGTCTATAGAAGCCTCAGAAACATGCATTTATATTAACATTTTTTAAAAAATCAGCACATTTTTTTGCGTGTCCTCCATTTTTTTAAAAAAAAGTGTCTTCCATTTGAAAATTTTGTCCTACATTTGTCCTGGTTTATTTATATATTTAATTTTTAGAAAAAATATTTAATTATTTATTTTTTGGCTTCGGCCCCCCAGTTGTCTGAGGGACAGCAACCCGGCCCCCGGCTCAAAAAGGTTGCCTACCCCTGTTATATAGTTATAGTTTTTTCTCTTCTTTGTGAGACATTCATTGAAAGCACACAGTTTTCAAAGACCATGTGCTGTCTAAACTTTATTCCTTTGGAATAGCGGTATTATAATATAAAACAAATTATTATTATTATTATTATTAATTACTGTGAGGATTCTTACCTTTCTAAGATTCTTCTCATTAGCGCTGCCTAAAACCCAACAATTTGTGTTTGGCCATTTTTTAAATGTTCTTCCATTTAAATATAATATAAATGATACATCATTTCTGGGTGAATTCAAAGTGCTGTTTCTGACTTGTAAAGCCCTCCGTGTTTGAACTAGGCTATCTGAAGACTGTATCTTCTTATCAAGCTAGTTTGAGTTTTAATTGTGCAGGAGTGGGATTTTTCTCATTCTCATTCTCTCATTCTCTTTGCAGGCACATTTACTGGGATTGGGACAGCCTTCTCCATAGCTACTCCTAAGCTGCGGGACTCCATCTGCATGAGGTCTAGTTGGCTTTCTCCCTTCCCTCTTTCTGCAGCAGGAGAAGACTTTTTATTTGGGCAGCCTTTTATTTTAATTTTAAATTTGACCTCATCCAAGAAACAAACTCTGAGAAAAGTTTGAAGCCACAATATTGACAGACTCTTGCTAACTCTATTCGCAAATTACATGAGGAATTTTAATTATAGAACGTAATATGTATGTGAAGTAATGTTTGTATTTTAAAAATCTATCTTGAAAATTATATAAGTTTTAATATTTTAACTCTATTAAACATGTTTTTTAAAAATAATACTGCTTTTGAATTATTTTTTAACATTTGTACATAATGTTTTAACTTCATTTGTTTTTTTTTAAAAATATTGTAAGCTGCCTTGAATCCATTTTGGGAATTCAGGATATAAATTCAATAAAAAAACAAACAAACAAATAAATAATGCACCTGGAATGATGCATCATAAAAAATTAGGCATCATTTTGTTAAGTCTAATGCATAAAGTGTCAGGACCGCTTTTAGTTTATGGTTCCATTAGATAAATAAGATTAAAAAGGGACACCCGTTAAGCCTGTTTTTTTTCATCTAACATATGTTTTGTCATGAACGAAATCATCCAGAAATTCCTTAGCTTTCCCCAAAATTAAAAGTTTTGCAGTCTTCAAATGTCTGAGATATTAAGAAGCACTGTATTCAAGTTTAAAAGGATGGCTGTAATGTCATACTTCTTTCACATCTAAAATAACTTCTTTTGAGCATTTTCATCACTGTAAGAGAGCTCTCACAGACACATTGAGCTGAAACTCAGGGATAAACAACATATGTTTGTTCGTTTGGTATGTGTGTTGTGTGGACTCAGTTTTTGCTAAGGAGAAATGTCTGAGTTACAGGTCGAAGTTAATTAGACAATTTTACAGTTAGTACATAACTGTTTTTAAATAACTTTTATGACATTTGGAAAGCTTCAGAGCAAAAGAAGAATATTGTCCAACTTTAAAAGTGGCATATTAAAACCGTTGGAATGCTTTTGACATTTGAACTTTGAAACCCAGTGCACCAGGTTACTCATGTGGTAAAAAATATATTAACCGGATAATCCTTAAAATAAATTAATAGTCAGTCGAATTGAGCTGTTGTGATTCAATTGTCCTAATTAATCAGAAGAATTAACACTACCCGCAGCAATGAGAAGAAATATATATTATATTTCATACAATAAACCCCAGTTTACACAAGAATAAGCTGGCTTTGCATAGGGAAATGTTGTTTTAGGCAGAGTGAATTCATGGCACTAAATTTATCCATTGATTTGTGCTAAATGAAGAAACCTCTCATCCTTTTGTGCATGTTAGATAGTAGAGATGGTGGGGACTTTTGTTGTTGTTTGCTTTCAATGTTGTTCTAACTTATGCCACCCTAAGCCAAATCTACCACAGTGTTTTCTTGGCATGGTTCAGACACCAGTTCCTGATGAAGACAAGTGGAAAGGTGATAGTACATTCATTGGATGAGATTCTTCATAGTCAAGCAGTCATGAAGGTTCTACATGTGGGACTCTCTTATGACTCCCCTTTCACCACCCCGAAGGACTCAACCGTGCAGTGAAATTCTCCCCCACCCTCCATATTATTTTGTTGCTGGTGAACTATGGGGGAAAATGAGAGTATGTGTAGCTATGATCTCATAGCCAGACACCGTTCAAGTACATCTTGTGATGAATCTTGCAGAGGTCTTCAGAATTAACACAACCCCTTGCCTAATCCCCTCCATTCCCCCCAGCAATGGAGTGCCGTATTGTGTTTCTGTGTGTGTGTGTGTGGGGAGAGAAATGGGGGTCTATCACAGCAAAAATGGTGAGTTATGGAGGGCTTTGGATGTTGCACGGGATTAAGGTATAATACCAACTTCCCAATGACCAAAAGTATACACACACAAGCAGATGACTCTTTCAACTGACATGACCTTTACAAATGTGTACTTATCTGTACGGAGATGGTTTTGTCTAGGATCAGCCCTAGGCAGTGAAGAGAATGTCTGAGAGTGGATGCTATGAAGACTGGGAAGCCAGAACAGCAAGGTTTTGCAGAGATAATTAGTGCAAAGTTGTTCTGCATCCATGTCTGCATCTACATTGTAGAACTATTGCACCTTTGACATTCTTTAACTGAAATTGCGAATGCTATGGAATTCTGGGATCTGTAGTTTGTGAGATTCTTAAACTTCTCTATTGCAGAGCTCTGGTGCCAACTGACTGGCAATTCAGTGGAACATCCAATCAGCCCATTCAAGACAGATGTGGTGCACAAAGCTAAATGATTGCAGAGGATGGTGCCATGGCAGTTACAGTGGTATCAAACTGAATTAATTTCTGCGGTGTGGCAGTTATCTGCGCCTTCAGGTGCATTGTAAGAAGGTGGTCACATTACCAGCCTGAAATAAGAATCAATTGCCAGTCTGCTCAGGGAAGAGAATAATATTTGCTGTTAGTTTTTAACAGCAGAAAACTAGTTTTTTTCAAGTGTTGTTGTTGATAAGAATCTTAGCAAGCCTTTTTGCAGTCTAGTGCACAGAAGAAATATTTTTTGTGCGAAAATGTTTCCTGCACAGAAAACAACATTTTTGACCTTTTTTTTTTTACAAGAAGGGGAAAACTGGGTTGGGTTGAGATCTGCTCTACATTTTTTACAGGTATAAGTTTGCAACGTCCATGCAGAATGTTGTTCTTTTGCAAGAAAACATATTTTCTGTGTAGAGCATGTTATTTCTTCTCAAAAAGCCTTCTCAAATATTTTTGCAGAATAAATGCCGAACTGAGTTTTTGAAATTCCCATAGTTTTTGATTACTTTATTGCAGCGAGCATAAAAAGAATAACAAATATTCATTCTTGCCTAAAAGAATGAAACTTATGAAGATTTATATCCTAACAAATCAGATGCATGTTATCCTTTACTTCAGGAATCAAAATGTCTCGGTCCAGCCTTGGTTTAGTGTGCCTACCATTGTTGCATGAACTGTACCAAAGTTACATTTTCAATTACATGTAAAGTTCTGTAACCTTCTCCAACTTGCATTACTTGTCAGAGCTATATAGATTTTTGGCCTACATACTTGTTACCAAAGTGTGGCAAGCACTGTTTACTCTACTGAGTTGTTTGCAACATTTTATAGATTTTTTGTGTGCCTCAAGCGACTTTTAATAATAAGTTTTCATTTTCTTGACACAAAACACAAATCATTCTTTGAACCTTTGCATGTGGGAATTCTCAATTTCCTGACCTTCCATAGTTCAATAAACTTCCCAGTAGGGTTCTCATCCAGTAACGATACTTCTTCTCATCTCATCTTATCCCAAACTCCTCGAGGCATGCACCTCCCTTTTGCTTTCATTAGGCGATTAAGTTGCTGTGAACATTGAAGGTCCTGCATGAAAAAAAACAAACAACAAAACAAAGAATGCACTAATGCAGGGAAGAGGGGGAGAGTTGTACATGAAGCCTTTTGTTGTACTAGAAATTCCCTTAATCTTTGGGAATCAGATGGTAGTTTTGACCGGGTACACTAGAAAGCTAAGTGCAATAACACCCCAAATCCAGAAAACCGTCTACGTTTTTTTGGCCAACCAAAAGCCACAAAATATACATGTTTGAGCTCCGCTGGCTTCTTCATCAGGCAAAGGTAAAACAAAATATGAGGATGTTAGTCACATGCCGCCACCCTGCTTCCTTGGGATGTTTGGGTGGCCCTCAGCACCTCCAGAATCACCAAACCAACTTTTTTTTGACTAAAAAGTGCCCCCAGGTACAGTTATTTTTCAAACAAGTTGGTCTTTGACCTCTTTGGAAGGAGACACCTTCAGAATACACCTCTTCAAGTCTAAGCACTTTTTCTCTGGTATGGCAGAGCTTTGAGATACCAACTGCTCAAGGCATAGACTTAAGCCTGCAGTTGGTTCCT